>NC_056739.1:92520935-92865935 GCF_019279795.1 Protopterus annectens | reverse complement strand
CCAGAATCTGAAAATTATTTTCACCAAAAGGTATATTTAATACTAAAAACAGAAGAAAGTCCATGTCTAGCAAAAAGGTAAACTTGACCAAAACAAATGAAAAAAGCTCCCATTAGGACAGCAGCATTATTATGCAGTAGCTGTTGCCTATCAAGAGTTTTGCATGTATATATTTAACATGCTTTACTAAAAAAATGATGTTTCATATAGTGACCTCGGGGATATCCATATAAATAACTATAATTTCCTAAAGCAGCAAGCAGTTTTAGTATTTCCATTTAAGCTGCAGTATTAAATATCTTATGTTTACCATCATTATCCAGAATCACAGGTGCTCGACTCCACCTTTGTTTATTCCTACATCCTAAACGATGGAATGCTGAACACCAACATTCCTGAATGACCAATTTTGCCCCCTTCTGGACCCATGTTAATGCTTCTTCCTAGGTCCAGAGTGGTAGGGAGTTTTGCGGTTCAGTGTTTATGTCAGGTATACTGGAATTCGTCATTCCGACTTTTCACAGAAGTACATCGAGCATAGGATTACTCAAATGCATCTGATTCTGGATAATGAAGGTAAACCATATTTTAGGGGGAAAACATCTGCAATAGAATAGAATTATGTTAATTCTTCCTTTTGCAAGCAAAGATATTTGCTGACAGATATCTCAAATATAAATACAGATAATTCTGATTATAAATTTCCAATCTCATGGAAATGTGCAGTGACAGCAATAAATCTTAAGCAAAATAATTATTTAAATTCTCAATATTTAAGTTCTGAATCAAATTACAGACAATTTTCATTATTAAATACAAATTCTGAAATGTATATGATAGGTTCATAGGTTCATAGATAGGTTCATAGGTTCATAGTTCATACTAATGTACTAGGCTAACTGCCCTTGTGAGACATTTTAAGCCTAGCCAATTATCCCTTGTGAGACTCAAACCTTGTACCCTGTGTTTGTAAGGCAAACACCTTAACCATTAGGCCACCCTCCCAACCCATAATTTAATTAATTATTATTAATTAAAAAAATTAAATGTTATTTAATGGAATTGGTTCACCTAGCTCAAATACATTTTATACCTTACAATTAAGGCACTGTGTTGGAAAAGTAGTGCATATTACTGAGTGAGCCAATCAAATTAGTTATCCATTACAAGTAATATTAATGGAAGTATAAAAAAGAATTTGACAAAATTAGCTTGATCTGTACTTTTAAAGTTGCAAACATGAGATTTGTGTTTGCAATGATTAGTTATTTTAGACAAATGTATAATAATTCATATAGAATAGGTAAGTTATTTAATATCACATCAAACACCCTGGACCAGATAGCTTGCTCTCCAACCACAGGATCTAACATACTGGACCCTGTACGTAATTACCAGCATGCACCCTCCCCTGTGTCTTGTCCTCATTGGTGAGGTCAGACCATAAAGTGGTTTCATTTGAAAAAAAATTCAATCCAGAAATACTAACTAAACCCATAACACTTAGGAACTAGTCTAAAGCAAACTACATCCTGTTAATCAATAGTTTGTCAAAATTCACAGCTCCTCCAAACCCCAAGAAAACTTATGCAGAATTATTTGCAGAAGCCCTGTACAAACATGTAAATGGCTGCATTGAGGCTGCTGTACCTACAAGAAGTAAGCCCAAATCTAACACCAAAAACAAACCCCACTAGTGGAATCCTTACCTTGGCAGGGTATATAACAAAATAAAAAAAGTCATGGCCAAAATCAGAAAGGCCAACTTTCATAAAGACAAGAGTTCTCTGATTCAACTAAACAAGAAACTAAGAGGTCTGATAAAGTCCAACAAGGCCATTTACAAGGTCAGGATAGCCTCCCAGGCTAAGGACAATAATAAGGATTCTTCGGCTATGTCAAGAACCTTAAAGGTACCTGTCAGCTGTATGTAGAACTGGTAGTAAATGGCACAACCCTCAATGACCAGGCTGACATAGCAAATCTATTGGCTTATAAATTTAGCTCTAATTTCCCCTCCCCCAATACCCCCTGTGAAATCCTTTCTAGCATATCCCCTCCAACTATCAACAGGAAGCAGATCATGGCAGCACTAGCCAAGGCCAACAACACTGCTTCAGTAAGCCTGAAAATATCCCAGTTTTCTCCTAAATAGCCTAAAACATAGCCTAGCGGGACCACTTGAGACATTCTTTAGCTACAGCCTCAAAACAGGTTATGTGCCAAGTGAATGGAGGGCTGTAGTAGTCATCCTCCTTCATAAGTGTGGCCCCATCTGCTGACCCTAGGAACTACAGACCCATCAATCTGACAAGTCTAATATGCAAAACCATGGTAAAACTATCATGAAAAATATCAACAAGGACACTGGCAAACTAGAGGTGCTGAACCATCTTAGTTTGGCTTTGTTAAGGGAGGATCTTGCCTACTCAACCTGGTAGACTTCTTCAAGAGGGTTACTAAGGCTATGGAGGAGGGGGAAATGGTGTATACATCCTACCTTGACCTGGCCAAGGTGTTTGATGCAATACTTCACTCAGTATTATTGACACACTTTCATAACTAGGCATAAATCCCTACATAACTCTCTCTATAGCTGGCTGGCTGACTCACAGATAGGACCCAAGAAGTCAGAACTGGTAAAACCACCTCCACCAGGAGACCTGTCACCATTGGAGTACTCCAGGGCTCCATCTTGGAAGTCAAAGTTAATGTCAAAAGCCTCTAGCTCACCAAGTTTGCAGATGATTGTAAAACTAAGAGCTATCATATATTCCCCCCAAGACACTACCATGCTACAAGAGTGTCTGACACAAACAAATGACTGGTGCCAATGCCAGGGGTTAAATCTCAATGTGAAATTAGAAATCATCCACTCATGCTAATTACTCCATAGATAAAATACTCTTAAGAGTTGACCCAGTAGTTAGGGATCTGGGAACATATGTAGACAGTAACCTTTTGACCAACATGTAACCAAAATACTAAGAAAATCATTTTATGTCACCCAACTCATAAGCAAGGGTATGCCATCCAGGTCCAAGGAAGTTATAGTACCACTCTAGTTAGCCTATATAAACCCATCATTGAGTACATCGCCCCCTTTGGCATGTACCTAACCAGGCACTTGCAACAATTAGAATGCCCTCAAATATTCCTCACCTTGAAAATCTAGGGTATGAATATGCTCACACAGATCGCCTTAAGGATGTATCTCTGTACTCAGTCTCCTACAAGTTACTGAGAGGTGATCTATAACTGACATAAAAGGCTTCTTCAGATCCAGATCTGAAGGATCTCTTGCACATCCACAAAACAAACAGCACTAGAAACACTAGATCCAAGGACCTAAACTTTGCCTGTGAGATAAAAAGAATATGCTGGAAAGGCCGATATGTTTCTCAAAGGATCCTTGTAATATGGAATAAGCGCCCCACAGTTTATCCCTAACCCTATTCAAACAAAACGTTGATTATTGGATGGGAAATCACAAATTCACCCCTAGTCTGGCCCTCATGTCTCTGATGGGCAGAGGTCAACAGAAAGTAAATTAATCCTCAACTAACATAACCCCCATATGACCCTTTGCTATCTCCTTACTAACATACCTTGCCATATAAGCATCCAAGGTACTTGGGGACAGAACTGGGTGCAGTTGCATATCTAGGCTTATAAAGACCCTGGTGATCATTATCCTTGAATAAACCTATAATACACTATTTCACTGCATCTCCTTATTATGGGGTATTCAACAAAGATGTATTTTACCCTCGTTTGTATTTATTCTAGGAAGCAGTTGCTTGTAAATTCAGACAACTACTATTGTACATAAATGTTATTTCACAATATAAGAATTTGGCAATAATGTCATTATTTGTAGATTATTTACTAATCTCTGTACCTAAATTATGAAAATTAGAGATTTTCCAAATATCCTTTGATAATTACATTGCCACAGTAGTCAGGAAATCCTTCTACATGGCACACCTCATCACAAAAGGGTTCTCATCCAGGAAAAAATAGGTCATTGTTCCCCTCTACTCAACACTCATTAGACCCATTATAGAATACAATGCCCCTTTTGGAATGTACCTCACAAGACATCTGCAGCAGCTGGAAAGGCCACAGAAGTACCTCACAAAGAGGATTACTGGCCTCAAACAGATGTCCTTCACTGACCATCTCAAAAAACTCCAGCTTTACTCCATAGCATATTGCCTACTCCGAGGTGATCTCTGCCTAACACATAAAGCTATGTCAAACCTAGAGCTGTTGGACATGCTACACCTAAAGAAATCCCAATCCCTCTGAACTACACACTCTAGAGACCTAAACCTTGTCACCACAATAAACAGGACATGCTGGAGGGATAGATTCCTGTCCCAGAGACTTCCCATACTCTGTAACAAGCTACCCATCTATGTCAAGCAAAGTTTCTGATTAGCACTCTTCAAGAAAAATCGTGATGAGTGGATAGGAAATAGGAAATACACCCCGGGGATCACTTCTGTGGCTCTGCTCAACAGTGGCACAGGAAAATAACTTTCTTGGGTGGAGTAAGCCAGGGAACCTTGTTGGCTAGGCTTACATAGGCCCTTGGGCCGATAGCCTAGTACCTACCTATGAACCTATGAACCTATTGAAATATAGAATAATCTCATGTGCTATTTATGAAATATGTCATTTTGCTGAACTTGCTTTTTTAACTACCTGGACAACAAATTTCATCAGATATGTGGGGTGGGGTACCTGTAGGTTCTAATTTTATCATTACTGCAAACAAAAAATGTAGAGTTTCTAAATAATAACATAAATCATCATTTAAATTTATAGACTCTAAAATGGTAACTATGACTTTAAAGTTGTTAGCTTTTTTATATTTCCAGGCTTTTAGCCCATATTTTTAGTGTTTCTCTTTTTATTGGGATAATTCCCTTTCAACCTTAAACATTCTGAAAATATTTCTCCCTGCTTCCCCACCCCATAAAAAAGGTTTGGGACCTAATGATTTTGGTCCATAACTAACAGTTGTCCTTATGCAGAAAATCTAGAGTCTAGAAATATATTCTATACCTAAATTTCTGGAATATGTTAGTCAATATTCTATATTGTCATATCATCTACAGCCTTGCAATTGCCTTTTACATGTTTACTGACCACAGTTATGATCTCATGGGAAAGGATCTTTTATCTGGAGCTGTCTTCTAGGATATCAGAAGGGACTTTTAAACAGTTGATCACAAACCGTTACTTAATAAAATGACATCCTGTTGTTTAGCAATGAATTTTTAAGGTTATTCAACTGATATTTTTCCAACATGATATGTTGTATCTAGTATGGATCCAATCTTTTGACAAGGGAATTTTTAAGCTGGGGTTCCCAGAAAGTTTATATTGAAACCAGTTATCCTTGCTGTCCATTAGTTGCCTGTTCTTTGTTCTTCCTGTAGTGATGATACCACTTTATGTTGATAACCACAGTTTTTTTTTTAATTCAGAGTTCACTAATAAAGTAGTGCAGGATCTGCTACTAGATTTGGGGGTAATTATGGACTGACATATCAAAAGAGCTTATGAATTAACTAAAACAAACTGATAGGAGTGGTTTTCAGCAGATACATGAGACTGGTTATCAATACTGCTGTCACCATTTCCAACAAGTACAGTGTCACACTTCAGCAGGTTGACAGTTAAAATTTTTGGAATTTAGCTCATCCAGTCACTTTTCTCTAATTTGCTAGTGTTATAAATCATCTTAATTGTGTATGCAGATTGTTCAAATATTTTGTGCAGAGAAGCTAGGCTTGTCATATGTATAAATGTGCTTATACTATGAGTTGACTATACCTTGCCTTTTGTTATACTAAACTTACCCAGCATTGATATAGACAGTTTACACTTCCTCTCCATAGTTTCAGAAAGATAAAACCACTGTCTGTCCCTTTCCAAGGCGAGTGGGCTTTGAATCACTGCCAGGGCTCTGTTGTTAAACTCACTCCTATTTACACTTATCAGTTGTCATTACTGCTGGAAAGAGGGTTTTACCAAGGGAGCCCTTGTTATTCTTCAAGCTAGATTTGCCTTGGAGCCTTTTCTTTGCAGTGGCAATCTTTCAACCTCACCCTTTAAGGGGAAAGAGTTTTCCAAAGTTACACCAACTTCATATATCAGCCTACTGTGGCAACCTTGGATCATTACAGATGGTGATACCTTTAGGATGAAACTCAGAGAGCAAAGGAAGTCTATGGTTTTAATTGTTTTAATGATTTGGGTTAGTGTTTCGCAGTTATCAAATCAGCTGCATCTTTGTTTGATACAGGACTCTTGTAAAGGGACTGTTACATGTTGTACATTGGTAATAGAATTATGCCATGTGATATCTGTACCATACATTGAAGTTCACATTTGATGTTAAGGGGTATTTTGCCATACAATTCCAGCAATTTGCATGTATAGAGCCTTTAGTTTCTCTGCATGTCTTAATGTACATTTAGTCCAACTGTTTTCCTTTATTAACTGTATATTTGTCCTTTTGTTGTAACATATCCATTTACATTGTATGAGTTTTTATTGTAATTTTTATCATGGATCACAGCTGAAGGGGGACCATGGACCAGTCTATCTACCCAGTTAACAAACATTAAATAAATAAATGACATGTTAAAAATTAGTTATATGTGTATATTACAAAGATAAATCACTAAACACAAGTGGAAGTCAGAGAGTGAAAACAGATGTAAGTTTTGATTAGAAAGGAATATAGTTTCCAAATGTATACTTAAATATTTGGAAAAAAATATATACATTTAATATTTGTATGTTACAAACATATGACATCACTTTACAAAAATGTTAATTAGATATATTAGCTCTAATAAACAGGCTTGTTCAGTCTATTGATATTAATAATTAATTATTTGATCTAGTTACTTTATTGGTTAACAATATTAAGGAAACAACTTAATAAAGCTAAATTAGTATGGCTTTAATTACTGTTATTTACTGTTATTAATTATTTTCATCTAATTAAGTGGGCTTATCAAAAAAAACTTTGGTCAGGACCTTCACCAAAAGGTAAATTGCAAAAAATTATTCTAATAAGTAAATAAATAAATAAATAAAAAGTAAATAAACTATTAATTCATAATGAATGTGAACAGTAAGAATATTAACAGTGTTGTAGCCTGTGGTCAAACATGCCAAAATACCAGTGCAGTCACCAAGTAATTTATTTTATTTTGTTAACAGCATAGGGCACTGATCCCAGTGAACTTTTTAAAAGCTTAGCTAAAGCAGTGGTTACAAAACAATCTGTCAGTCAGTAGTTATAAAAGTATGATGTTAGTAGCATGACATTAACAAGTAGTGTGGTGAATGTTGTACATTAAGTTATTATTTTAAATATTTTTATTAGTGAGAAAGGAAATAAGGAAATGATGTGGGTGATGTTCTGTGGCTTGAAATGATATATATTAATTCACATGTGGAGATTAAGGCTGTAAGAAAGGATAGCTCATATTATGTTACTTTGTTATTCGTTATACTTAAGCATACACAAGTCGCAGTGTATTTCATATTTCATAGGTATAATAATAGTAGTTGTTATAAGCAAACAGGTACAAGCGGGAGTGTATTATATAGATTAGTGAGACAACTACATATATTAAGAGTCAAAAAAGAATTAGAGGAGTAAAATGTGCAATAGAAAGTGAGGGAGATTTTGTTAAAGATGGAGAATTAAAGACATTGAGGAGGAGTGAAGAAGTGGACAAGATAGACAGGAGTTAATGTTTGCTGGAGGAAATGATGGATAAGTAATAGGAGAGGAGACTTGGTGAGAGATTTGAAAAGAGTGGGATGGAAAATAAGAGAGGGGGCTAGGATAGAATTGCCTTGTTGTTTGGGGATAGTGGGAGAGGAGTCATGGGAGAAAAGATTAAGGGCTATCATGCAGTACCTGTGAATCCCTTACATTGGGATGTTTGCATTTAATGATTTCAGAGGGATTTTCTGAATTATTTAAAATTGGGGACACTGCAAATGTTGATTAGTAAGGCATTCCAGACTGCTAAACCCATTTTGGGGAAGGTTGCTTCACTGGCCAAGACGAAGATGGGGGGCTCCTTTATAATGATGTAGAACCAAGGGATTATGTCCTGAGGAGGTACTGGGTGGAATGAATTTTGTGTTTTACTGGAGAGGAACAGAAGATGGAATTGAGAGGTTTTGCAAGGTGGATCTAAAGAGGAAAGTGTCCCTTTCACTCTCTGTGAGTGCATTTTTGGAGTGGATGATACACTGATGGGTTATTTGTTCATCCATTTCACTGAATAAATAAATTGTATTAAGCCTGAGAGTGAGAGGTAGGAAAGAGTATCTAAAAAGAGGCATTAGCATGTTTTTGACCACAGCATATCTAGATTCTGAAGTGAGATGACTGGCAGACTTCTAAGAGAATTCAACATAGATGAATGCCTTTGTGATAGTCCTATTGATATGTTTGTTGAATACAAAAGAGAGATGTAAACAGGTGCCAAGATACTTATAACTGGCATCCAAATTAATAAAGTTGTCTCAGATACTGGGCAGCTGTAATGGAGGTTGCTACTTTGTCTTTGTGAGGCACCAGAGATGGTGGTATTTGTTTCACTGGCATTTAAAATTAGCTTATTGTAAAAGCAACACTGTAAGAGATTAAAATGTCTTGTAGGACTGATTGAAGTGAATCAGAGTTGAGGCCTTTTTTGAGGAACACAAAGGCATCAGTATAAAGTGTGATTGTGTGGTAAAGGAGATCAGAGGTGGTATTGTACACAAAAAGTTAGAAGTTGCTTGGTTCAAAAATCCATGTGGATGTTAAATTGAAAATTGGTGGGCTAAAATTATGTAACCCAGCCACTGGAGATGCACAAGCCAGTACATTTCTCTGTGTCAGTCCCAAGCCTGGATAAATGGGGAAGGTTACATCAGGAAGGGCATCTGGTGTAAAACTTCTGCCAAATGACATATGCGGACAACAATACAGATTTCCATACCAGATTGGTTGAGGCCTGGGTTAACAACGACCATCACCAGTACTGTTAGCCAACAGGGTATTGGTGGAAATTGGGCTACTGTTGGCTGAAGGGGAAGGAGAAGATGCAGAGGACAGGAAGAAATGGAAACAGATGATCCGCTGTGGCATCCCCTAGCAGGAACAGCCGAAAGAAGAAGAAGAAGAAGTGGGTTAAGATTATGTGGAAGCATAGTAGAAATAAATGAGGATCTTCAAACTAGGCAGCTACGGAGAAGGACACTCTGATATGAGGGCTGAGAGTTTGTTGAGGTGTAAGGTGTGGCCAGCAAGTCAAAAGCTCTTTTAATATGCACAGATACAGTTCCTATAAGTAGATCCATGTTCATGTTAGCATAGATAAGGACAATGGCAGTGCATGCTTGGCAGTATTTGTGTTAAACCATGCTGGGAGTTACTAAGAGAAGAAAACAGATGCATATGGTATACTAATCTTTAAAACATCTAAATGGGACAGAATAGCTATTGGTTTGTAATTCTGCATGAGGGGTGTTTTTTGGGAACTTGGGAGTGGGAGTTACAGAGACACATTTCCACACGGGGAGAGATTTGACTTTTTTCGAGTAAAATTCATTCCCTCCAATGAAGCTCAGGAAGTGTGCACTATAACTTCCAGTGGACAGAGCCTAAGCTTTTTGAAAGAATCATATTTTGTCCTTAAATTTTAAACAAATGTTCATATCTCAGAAACTATAGTGGTTACTTAAGAAGCATAAATGGCAAACTCTTCATCACAATCTGTTTATAAAGTGGTAGTATTCTTTAGGTTCTAAGTGTTAAAATACATTTTATAAGTCACAGTAAATACAGTAACTATTTAGTTTGTCATAGTTGGTCAACAACTTACAGTATCTCAACAACTCACATTACACACACACTGTTAGCAGCGTTTTTTCACCCAGCTGGAAGCTTTCATATGATGCTAACCAGTTCTATTTGTGGTACTTGTTTGCCAAGATACGTTAAAAAAGCATTTATGACAATGTAAATAAATATTATATGAAGAACAATTAATCTATCTTTTCCTGCACTAAGCAGAGGTAAATCAATAGTTGTGTCTGCCATTGTACAATCTTTAAGGTGAAATCTTTTAATACTTTGTATGGTGCATGGTTTTGGAATTATTAATGCAAATGCAAACAAGCAATATTTGACATCTAGTGGCACCACGTCAGTAGGATGTAACTGGAGAAACACGTGGAGGTGTCACGTAGTTGTAATGAGTTAAGCATTTTAGCAGCATTGTGATTTTTTTCTATTATGAGACAATAACAAAAAGTTTATATATACCTTCAGAAGATAAACTCTTGAAATAAAATATGGAATTGAGGTAGAGAGTGGTCTGGGATTCAATGGGAGTAGAATAAGGAATTGTACAACTATATAGAAGGAGATAATCTATTAACAAGGTGAAATAAAATTATTAAAAACTTTTTAACTACATGATTCTTTCTGTTGTGCAGTGTATTTTAAAGATGGAGAAACAAGATATTTCTTGACATTTTCATCTTATTCGAAATGACAAAATCGTAAGTTTCTTAGAACAACAGTTAAAATACAGGCTGGGAGTCACAGATAAGTGCTACATACCTGTGCAATGTTAATATTCAACGAGGTCTCTGCACATAGTGACAGAGAACAAACTGCAGGGAATAGTGACTGTTTATGAGGCAAAGGACTGCATAAGAAAACAGAGGTGCAGTGATAACAGTTTGAACAGTGCTATGCTAGCAACATGGCCAACACCATGGACATCACAGCTGACACAGGCTACATGCAACCCCACATACAGTTCTGCAAAGTATAGCTACAGTTAGCAGTGGGCTTCCACATGAATGGACTGCCACAAGAACAGCAGCTATCAGAAAGTCCAGTGTGGGTGTACACTGTAAAATAGCAGCCCTGTTTATTATAATAATAGGGAGGAAATGAGGCAGGTTGGAGTATAAGAAAGGGGAGAACAGCCAGTAGATGTATACCCAGAAAAGTTCCATCCTCTGTTACAATGGGGAGTCAGATGTGTTCCTCCATACTCTGTAATGTAAAGTTGAGGAGCTGGATTAGGGTATAGTAGGCTGATATCTGTGATATTTGTAATGTGTCCCCTGTATATCACTGGTAGGTCCATGTACCTGTAGTTGCTAATAATACACAGATCTTTGTATCCACCAGAATGGACATATCATGCAGGCCCCTTCATTTCTGCTTGTGAGACACAGTTCAGCTGGGTTCCTTACATTATCCCTGTCTGTTTGGAAATAGACCACAATTGTTTGGTCTGTAATGTGGTGGATTATTAGGATGCTGTCTCTACCTCCCGTGTTGGCAAGGCTGGCCACAAGATTCAGCATTATGAAGCTCTTTTAAGGGCTCCCAACAAATGCTCCTATGATTCCTATCCTGGATCCTGTAATGTGCAATGCAAATTGTTGTTCAAACATGGTACAGGCTGCCATGTAGTGCCACATTTTAAGTTTCTGAATCAGTGAGCTATTTTGGGTTATTTCATTTGCACATTCTGAGTGGCTCTTTTGATGGGGTTCTACATTTACATTTACATGGCATTATCCATTCATTAGCATGCTGTGTATACCGTGCTGTTTTGACCATTGCTCGGCCAGAATGTCTGTCCCTTAGAATCCGTCACAAACTGTGCATGGCGACTTCCCAAATTAGGTTTCAGTGCACAATGCACTAACCATTTATAAATCCTCTATATGAATCCCAGGTATAGCCTAAATAATGCAGATGAATATTCTTTTTAATACTTAACTAAATAAGTAGAAATTACATGAATGAATTAATAACTTGCAGGAATAAGATCATATCTTTAGCCTCTGTTATAAATAATAAAAATATGAACGCAAATACTTAAAATGCAGTATTAAGTTATGTTCTTTCTCAGATCTTTATAAAAGTTTAAGAGCTGTTATATTTGGTATAATACATTCATATTGGGACTCAATTTGTCAACCACATTTGGGAAGGAAACGTTATCTTTACAGAAACATTTCAATGATTTGGTATCTGTACATTTCCAAAATCTAACACCATCCATTTTTTGAATATGATTTACATTAAATTAATTATTAAAGGTTGGAAATATTCTGCTATAAAATGATTAAATGTAATCTATACTTTGTAGTGTGAATAGATAATATGTAAAAATATCTGTAAAAAACATGATATAAGAATTTTACACTTTTGTAGCTTGTTTGATTTTGCCTAACTGAGGCTACTTTTTCTCTCCCATTCCACTATTTCCACTCATTTTTCTCTGTTTCTCATTATTCAATAAAATATTTTTTAAAAAGAAACTTAAACCATGCTCATTTGCTGCTGATTTCCTAATGCTGGAGTTACTAAGGCTACTTCAGTCTTCCGCCTTACCTTTGCTGATAAATCACTGCATATCTCAAAAAAATAACTCAAACTCTGGAAGTCAGTGATAATAATCCCTTTACTAAAGAGTTGACTTCATTTGTAGTCAACAGTCAATGACCCATTAGCTTATATGTCCTTTTTCTAAAATACTGCAAAATGTGTGCACTCCCAAATGTATTACTATCACAACTTAATATTTAGCTCTCAACATGGAGTTTTTTGGGGTTATACAAATGGCACAGCTCTGCTTGACATTACTGATTAGAAACGTGCTGAGCCTACCAGTGGCAGTGTTGTTAACACTCTGTGCTGTGACTTGTCAGAGGCATTTAAAACAGACAGCTACAAAGACCTATGCAGGCTCCCTGGGGCACAGTGATTGTATCATTTCTGTTTCCAGTCTTTGTGAATGACAGATGGAGCCAGGGTGGTACTGCTGCAGTAACCATTCATGCTGCTTACTGGACACTGCTCTGCCCATCTTATGCTGCCTCAGTTGTACAGTCGTTATGTTAGCATGGCTTGAACTCACTGCATGCCTGATTACTCTCAAAACAAATTGCTTGCTGCTTGTCTGCAGACCAGTTTTGTCTTCACCTGCTCTAGACTTGCTTATTTCCTCTGTGTCACTTCACTTCTTCAAACCTGCAAAGCTTGTATTAGGTCTTCCTAGATAGTGAACTGAGGAATGATTGCCATATCAGGTCAGTTATTAGAAAAACAAATAACCAGAATCTTGGCATGCTAAACAGAGCCATGGCTATTGTGGCCAGCTTTTCTGCTGCCAACCCACCTGTGTGCTTTATATGTGCTAAATGACCATCTCACAACCAACACCACACAAAACCTGAGCTAGTCTACAACAGGACTGCATGTTTTCCTGTTGGCATACCTTCTTGTTGTCACCATTTTGATGCCTCAAGCAAGTTTACCTGACTAGAATCATCTAATTATCTGAAGTTCACCCAACAAACAGTCCATCATAGACTGTTGTACTCCACTAAATGCTTAACATTATGTTAGAAACTACTCTGCTACAACTCCATTAAATACTATTTTGTCCTACAGGCAGCTCCTTCATAAAAGCTAGACTATCCCTCTAAAGATAATGGGGCTGAACCTGTGGCGTGTACATTGCAAAACAAGGGAATAAACTTGCCTTTTAACATGTGATTATGTGCCTCTAAGCAAAGATCCAGACTAGCTATCAGGTCTCACTTAGCCTGTAAATTAGTACTCTTAGTTGTCTGGATCCATCTACTTTTACTTTCAGTATCTGTTGCTTTGTGCTGAATTCCCAGCACTTTTGCTATCATCTCCTTTAGCCTCTCGCCGCTTCCCCTACTTCCAGTCATTCATTAACTTGGCAGTTCTCCTATATTCACTCACTGTCCATCTTCCCACAGTTCCACTCCTCCTACTGTGGCCATTATCAAAGGCTTTTGTTTTGTTTTTGACACTAAGCTGCTGATGTATAGAATGCACAGCAGTGTTAGACTGAGAATGCAAATACTCACTTTTGGTAATGGGCAAAGTACATGTTGCATTTAAAAAAAGTCTCTGCAGGGGTTTAAGCTCCCCTGCACTCCAAGTATGGGGGCTTTGTATCCCCCCTTTACTCTCCCCTTTGCTTACAAATAGTAACTCCTAGGTCTCACCAACGCTTAGAAAAAGAAACATGCATTCTAAAATGCATTGTTATATTCAGATATTTCTCCTTATTACTGCAATCCCACACAATACAATTAAAGCTACAATAAGTGGAAATCCTGCAGTGGCATAAAATGCAGTGGCAAATGAAAGTGAGCAAAGGATACATAGGCAAGTGCACTAAAATCACTTGTCTTATGAAGATTTCAGGGAAAACGTTCTCTGCGTCGTTATAATTGCTGTCATGTTTTCCCACCCTTCTGTCCTCTCTTCCCACTTTTATGTCACACTCGCTATTTCCTTGTTTCATACCCATTTCCTTCCTTTACCTGTTCTAGGTGTTACAGGAGTTGACCCAAGGCTCTTCTGTCCTACTTTTGCTACATCCAATCTCCTCCAGCATCCACGTGCACCGTATTCATAAATGTTATCTGCTGTTCTGATTCAGTGTGGTGTTTTAAGTTGTTTTTTTTTTTTCCCCTCCCTGCAGTGGAGTATCAGCTGCCACTAATACTTCTTCTCATTCACCAGGTCTAATACGCTTGCCTTAGCCTCACCTGGTTGAACTCATCGTGACCCACATCTGGGTCTGGTTTGAAGACTGAGGATGCTGGCACAATGTCATACTATTGTCAGGGAGTGTGCTGTAACCCACCACCACCATGCCCTGCAGCAGCCTTTTGAGATCTGCAATGATTGCCTTTGGGAGGGGAATACAAGCTTCTACTCAAGTGCCACCTCCCAACCAAGGCATAATTCTTTCAGAGCATTCAGAGAATTCACCAGGCTGTTAATACTGCAACTGCAGTGTGCCTAGGTAGGCCCACTCCCCACAGGATGGGTGAGCTAGTCACCTGCTCAGTCCGATCCTCCTTCACCCAATCCCTCCAGTGCCTGTACTGCTAGTTATTTATGAGTTGTCTGGGAAGCAAAGGCTTTATTCTTCTGCACCATGTGGCTGTGTAAGTATAGTGTTTTTACTTGTTCATATTCAGGATTCTGCATTTGAACTTGTTTGCTTTGTCACCTTGTTTTGATTTCTAAATGCCTGACCATAGCAGTTTCCGTACTCTGTCCATAGCTCTCAACCTCTTAGCACAAAAAATCTGTATAAAGCCAAAAATAATGGGGGACAAAGCCCCAAAAATAGGGACAATTTTAAATATTGCTCTTATAAACTTAGAAAGTTGCTAGAATAAAAGGTCTTGCATTACCATGCATTTTCTGAAGGATATGAAGTCTGAAATTCAAATGCCTGTCATCATTTAGTGAATTCAGTCTTCATTGACTTGTTACAAAAATCCAGAAAATCACAAATTTTATGAGGAAGAGAGGAAAAATATGGGGCAAAAATCTGGACATTGTATGAAAATCTGGAGAGTGGAGAGGTATGACTGTCTGTCTGTCTGTCTTGTAATCTGGCCACACACTGCTGCCATTAGTCATCTTCTCTTGCTTTTTTCATTACAGAACTGCAGGAGCATTTTCTTAGCTTGCACCATCAATCACACCATAAAGTGGCAGGCTAAGAATTTAACAAGCAGATTGTTCATACCTACATTATACCCAATAACTCTCCTTCAAGAAAGAATGCAAAAATATTTTTGCTGCTGTTGGCTATCTTAGGGTTTAACAGCATATAGTATAGCCATAATGCAAGCATAAAATACAAGATTAGCATTATGTTTCCTTAAATGAGATTTCTCAGTTGCATTTTCTAAGCTGGACTTTAGAATGTAGGTCCCAAACATTTTGCTTGTGTTCTCTCTATGGCTGGACTCTGATTTGCTAGCTTACCTATATCTAACCAGGGGCCCTGTTGCGTAATGACCATTCTAAATTCTCTAGAGATGATACTTCTACCTTAAGTCTTTTCCAACTGAACAATGTCCGTATGCTTAGAGCTGAATCATTATTCTTAGTAATGCCCCTTCTAAAACCACAGATGTAGTGCTATAATATGAGTGAGGTTCTTACACAGAGAGACTCCAAAGCCTTTGCTCTCTGTATACTCTACATTCCTGATGTAGCATTATTTTATTGTTTGTCACTAACATGGACCTTCCCCATTCCCTGCTCCCTCTCTATGGGATGAATGAATCCCTGTGCTCCCCTAACCTATCCCCTTTCCCATCCCCTCACTTCAGTTCCTTTATGACTATCCAACTCCTCCTCTCTCGCAATATTCAGTCATTAAAGGTATGCAAGTTATCAGCATTTGCCCAAACACTGGATAACAAGTTTTCTGCCCTTCCACTGCTTTCACCCCTCTCCTCCTCTTCCCTTGCACTGTATTCTACATTGGTGCTTAACTCTCCTTTCTTGTCCACCTACCTCTCCTTTCATACCTCTTTTAATACTTTTTCAGCTTATTTCTGAAACAGGTGCTAAAGCTAAACCATCATTCCCTTGTATACTATTCTGCTAGGATAACTTAGTCAGAGCAGCACTACAAGCCATATTTCTATATTGCACACTATTAATGGTGGCTAGATGGCACACCTCAATTGCTAAGAACATCTCCACCTAAATGTAACCCCTCTTCCAGTAAAATTCCCTGGTAGACCTATTTATATCAGTATTCCACACAAATTCAAACACTGTAAAGTGTCTGCCTAACTCCATCAATGGCCAGCTACCAGTCCAAGGAACATTCTCTTTCATAGCCCATAAACATTCTGCAGTTACCATACTCTTTAGAAGCTTTGCTAAATCTAAGGAAGATGCTGTATTAAAAACCTACAAGAATATCAGCTGGACAACAGTATATCAAGTTGCTGTCTCCAGTACTGCCTTACAAAATTGTAGTGAGTCATTGATAGAATTGCCCATGGACTGTCCCCTCACTGGAAGTGTTTGTGAGGACCAGAAACAAAGCCAGGTTAATCTGGAAAGCTAATACCTACATACCCACTATCATAGCCTTCTCTCTCTCTCTCTCTCCCTCTCTCTTAGAGAAATCAAACTAGATTTTAAAAAAGCAAAAGTTGAATACCTCAGGCACAAACAAAGTATAATGTCATCCTAGCTAGACTTTTCTGGAGGGTCATAAAGGAAACTGCCTGTTTTGAAAATAAATCTGACAAACTTCCTCCCATATTAAGCAACACTGGTATACAAGTGTATAAAAGACTAGCTAACACCCTGATACGGCAGCTCTCCTCAACTTCTGTGTTAACACCATCTCCTCTGCCATAGCTCAAGCTACCAACAGTAATCAAGTTGTAACATCAACAACTCACTTTCACAGTCACTGCCTCCCTCTGAACCCCAAACCCTAGTTTCAATCCATTAATGCAAAGACAGTAATGGAGCATCTTGAAAAGGTTGACACTAATACAGGCTAGATACTACCTTCTGTATCAAGGACTGATATCAGAGTGTAGACAAAGAGAAAGGAATAGGGGAATCCTAAGTGAAAGACCAACACTGGTAGAATTTTTAATTGCCTCTAGAACAGAATTTGCTGTTAAAAAGGGATAATTAGAAGAGCATATAAAGTATTTGCATAACTACAGGAATCAGTCAGAGGAGGTTAGAAAAGATTAAGAAGAGAGACTGGACAAGCAATTCCCGGGGAAACAATGGGAGGATATATTTATGTTTCCCAAATACACAACAAAGTCCCAAAGATTCAGGATTTTTTCTTAAAAGTGTTTGCATAGGTATTTTATACCCCAAGCAGACTCCAAATAAGTTTTCCTCAGGTAGATTGCAAATGCTAGGGATGTGATAGGGAAGAAAGAGGTAAATTGGAACATATTTTGGGGAGTGCAATGAGTTGGCAGTCTTTAAAATTCCCTATAGACTACTCTGTCAGAAATACTGGGTGAGCAAATTAGTGTAACTAAGGAAACACTTTTTTAAGCTGGGATACAGAATCTGAATTGCCTACACATAGAAAGGTCTTGCTAAGTTTAATTCTGGTAGATGCCAAAAAAACAATTACTAAAATGGAAATCAAAGTCTAAACCAATCATATTTAAAGTAGTGAATATTGTAACAGAGATAAAAGAAGTGGAAGTGGGATGTTTAGGAAAAGGTATGAGCAAATTGCATAGAAAATAATGAGAATTGTTGGAACAATACATACAGAATAATGTTTTGGAGGAGGAATGAGGTTTAAGGGAAGGCAGGAATTGAGTAAGCTATGTAATTCTGGATTGACAATGACTGTACAGAGCAGTATATGTGATGTATAATGTTTTTAACTGAGAATATATTAACATGGTTTGCTTTCATTTAACTAAATGTATGATTGCCTCTGTTATAAGTGATAATTCAATAAAGATGATTAAAAAAGAAAGCGCTAACTCTAACCCCAGTAAAGCCAGTATCCACCCAGCATTCCTCCTTCTACTAGCTTGCCCTTACTCCAAACCTTTAGCATGCATGCTCACCCAGTGTTTTACTTCCTTTATTGTTTCTCCTTAAATTATACACTCTTTCATCATTCCTTTGCCAAAGTTCTTTGATGACCCAGATTAATAAGAGTGATCTTCTCACTGATATGCAGATTAAGAAAAAGTCGTAATAAACTAACTGCAGTCTATACACTTACAGAAAAAAATCTTGGAATAAAGAACAGTAACACTTCATGTGACTTCTTCATCAACTTGATCAGATCCTTTGAAAACATAAACCGCTATCTCCTTCTAAATAAGCTAAAACCTTATGAATTCATCCAAAACATCTTTTTTGACACCTTTATTGAATCATCACTTGTGACATAAACAGATTAAACTACTATTTAACTCAAAGAACATTTATAGTGGAGTTAGGGAAAGCAATAACAGAGGAAGATATTTTCACTGCTTGCATTCTCCGGAGCTCTTTACTACACTCTATGCCTAACTGCAAATCTTTCTTTAACTATGTCAGGATGCTAAGACCTAGCATTCAACAATGTTCAAAGCTAATCCACAATAATAATACTGCACAATCTAATCCAGAGGAAATCACTAATAGTTTAGCTGACAAATTTACTGCAAATTTACACTACCCACAGTTATAGCTATTCCACAGATTCCACACTCCCAGTGACACCATTTTATTACTATAGAACAGATTCTGTCAGCTCTTTCAAAAGCTATGCCCATCTCATCCATGAGCCCTGATACCAAACCAGGTTGCCTGATTATCAGTGCCAAATATGACCCATCTGAACTTCTACTTGACCTCTTTAATCTGTGGCTATCCACTAGTTATCTTCCTGTATCCTGTAAAACAGCCATTGTAATGCTGATATGCTAGGAAGGTCCAGCCATGGGCCTTGGTAACTAAAGGCTAGTCTCTCTAGCTTCATATATAAAGCTATGGAGGGTATTATCTCAGACTTCAATAATCTGGCCATAGGTTCATAGATATATACTAGGCTAATGACGAACAGGGCCTTTACAAGTCTAGTCATGCAATCCAACCCAATTGTGTCCATATGTATCATGGACGTTTATTAGGAGAGGGTATCTTAGTTAGGAAGTTTCTATAGGTTATGGGGGGGTATGTTAGTTTGGGCATTACTGTCTGCCTCTATCAGAGACATAGGGGCCAGACCCTGGGTAAATTTCTGATTTCCCATCCATTGGTCAAGGTTACACGTAAGTAGGGTTAGGGATGTACTCTGTTTCACATGGATGGGGAGCCTGTTCCAGAGCACGGGGATCCTCCACGACACACATCTGTCTTGCCAGTATGTCTTAGTTATGTCACAAGCAAAATGTAAATCTTTGGATCTAGTGGTTCTGATGCTATTCATTTTGCAGATGTGCAAAAGGTCCATCAGAGCTGGATTTGAAGATGTCTTGTATGCCAAGTTTAGATCACATCTCAGTAACCTGTAGGAGACAGAGTATAGAACAGGACTTTAAGGTGATCAATATAGGACAGTTATGCAGTAGATACAGCATATCTGGACCTATCCAAGGCCTTTGACACCATTCCCCATACAGGGATTATTGACCGATCTATAAATCTGAACATAAATCCTTACAGTGTACAGTGGATAGCTAACTGGTTGTCTGACAGAATCCATGTGATGAGAGCCACAGGTACTACTTCTGAAAGCAAAACACTATGAGTAGTGTACTATAGGCTTACTGTTGGGCCCCCTCCTCTCAGGCATCTATTTCTCAAACATTCAGTCTAACACTCCTGACCTATGAATGGGTGTTGTTTAATCTTCCACTGACTCATAATGGTTCCATTCGTGGAAGCAGAATGGCCTCGAATTAAATGTGAACAAATGTTGCATAGTTCATTTTGGTAAACAAAACATTTTCAGATCACATATAGGTGACACACTCCAATCAGATCCTTTTGTAAGCGATTAAGACACTCTAGTTGAATAATTCTTTTTCATTTGATCATCATGTCTCTGAAGAAGTTTAGAAAGCCTTCTGTCTATCTTATATAATTTCCAAATGCATATGCACTAGATCCAGAAAGGTCTTACTTCCCATTTTATTGTATCTCATCAGACACATTGTTGAATATAACACACTTTTTGACATGTATTTGTTTAAACATATCACTCAACTTGAGGGACCTCAGCAGTTCATAACTAAAAGGATCTGTGGCCCCAAAAGTCATAATTATTAGGATAGACTGGCAGCCATCTTTTTATACTCTGTTGCAGACTCCCCCATGGAGATGTATGCCTAGCTTTTTAAGTCATGAAAGCTGCAACGCCTATTTCACCTTCTATTCCTTCACATAACAAATGGTACCTCAAACACCTGATTAAAGGAACTAATCCTCTACCAACAGATAAGTAAAACAAGTTGGAGTGATAGATTTATATCCTAATGTATCTTTCACTTCTGGAGCAAACTTCCACTACAGGTCAGGCAGAGTAGCACTTTTTCCACCTTCAAGGTAAACGTAGATAACTGAATGGGCAGCCTCACGTTCTTCCTTTGTCTGTCCCTCTTTGAGACTGGAGGGAGCTTATGAGCAGAAGTTTTTGGCTAGGCTTATATTAGTTTGCAGATTGATTGCATAGTACTTACTTGTGAGACCTTGAACCTGTACTTTTCTTGCTATTTAATTATGAGATGTGCTCAGCAGTTCCCTTACAAAACATAACACTTTATACTGGAAACATCATACTACACAGATCATGGTTATCCTACTCATGTACACAGAACAAGGCCAGCAGAGAGATTGCACACAGCTTTGTAAAATGAGTCATATCCAATAACTGAACTATAAATATTAACATGACAGTCTTTATGCTATTTGACAGTTGACAAAAGCTGTCCAACTTAAAGCCCCTAACTAGTGTATAATTAACAATGTTCAACAATTAAATACCCAGGGCTGACCCTTACTCCCATCCTATCCTTCAAAGCCCATACTGACCTATTAACCAGCAAAATAAATACCATAATCAGAGTAGCATACTCCATCTCTAACACCCATCCCCTGTCCAGATCAGCACTGACCATAACTGTCCTCATCTCAGTATTGGAACATGCAGTGCATATCCTTACACCATTTTCTAGCTAAACACATAGTTCCCATTACATAGCATCTGCAGATTCATACATATAATAGCTAGGAAAGATCACCACTGTACCTCTCTTTCCAGATGGCTAACTGGCTCCCTGCTACCACTTAGTCCACAATATTATTTTCTACCTTTACCTTTAAATTGTTCAATGATAGTTACTGCCTTTGCCTTGCCAATAAACTTAACATTAAATTATCCACTTACAGTCTCTAAACCCAAAATAACAGTACCTTTCACAATACCCTTCAATGTTGTTATCAGGGGAAAAAACATTTAATGAAACTGTGTCCTCTAATCCACCCTGAAGATATGAAACTTAAAGACTATAAAGAATTCAGAGAGAAATCAGTGGCTTATTTAAAGGAGAAATATAGCCGAAAAGTAATTTTCAGAGGTGTAGACTGCCCCCCCACACACACACACACACACCACTTAGTGTAATGTTTTTATAAATGCTGTCTATTTCAAGCCAATGATCTGAGTCCATGAAAAAAAAATTTGTATGTAAACAGTCTGCATCCGTATTGTGTATAGTGAGTAGCTGAGTGAGATGCATTGTAACTGATCCCAGTTGTTATGCTTGTTTAAATACTCTGCACTCTATAAAATAAAGAAGTAAGTGAAAAGCATTATAAATTACTTCAGTTGCTGTTTATGTAAATCCAGGTCAGTATGTATGTATGTGCTTTATAGCAAATGCATACTATGCTGTTTTATGTTTATATATTTAATTTAATTATTTATTTATTTTTATTTAATCAACGTTTGTTTACCGGGAAAGTCGGACTAGGAACAAAGCCAATTTTCAGCGGAGGCCGAGGGAGAAATGCTCCAGGCCCATGTCTTTGTAATGTTGGAGGAAACTGGAGTACCTGGAGAAAAGCCACACAAACGCCGAGAGGACATGCAGACTCCACACAGAAGCCACTCCAGCTGAGACTCGAACTGAAGAACCTCTTGGTGTGAGGCGACAATGCTACCGTTGCACCACTGCTCCATCCACTGTTTACTTCATTGCTGATAATGATTCCTATAGATAGTCAATGAAACTCTATTATATCATTGTACATTTGCCATTCTGCCCAGATCATGACTGAAAAGAGTCCATGGATCAGTCCACTCCACCAGTTAAGAAATAAAAAAAACAAAACTGTATAACTAAATGATGTGCATATGTACCTCGCTGTCCACCAAAAATGGCCCCAAGCCTAGCTACAAAAGCAGGAGGGTGATCACCCCACCATGGTGACCAGAACTGGGGAACCAGGGAAACCAGGCAAGAAACCACATGGAAATTTGAACAAACACATTCGCTCATGCTACTGCATCCAGGGCAGCCAATGCCCCAACACTGGGGACTCAGGGTGTGGTGAGAAGTCGGCTACTGTGAAAAGTCTGGCAGATCAGGTTCCAATAAGCA
Organism: Protopterus annectens; assembly: GCF_019279795.1. Taxonomy (NCBI): domain Eukaryota; kingdom Metazoa; phylum Chordata; order Ceratodontiformes; family Protopteridae; genus Protopterus; species Protopterus annectens. The sequence continues at coordinate 92,842,898 of NC_056739.1, read as the reverse complement.
CAAATTCCAAAGCACTATTATGTAAAACAAAGGACCAAAAAGAAGTTTACACTGTTTTAAATGAAAGCACTTGCATCTTTTATATTTTTCTACATTAAAAACCTTTGTTTTACATCATCATGCTTTGGATTTTGTGCTTGTTGGAACCTGATCTGACAGACTTTTCACGTTTTGTGGTTTGCTTTTTGCCTTTTGGTTCTACAGACGTGGGCTACTGGCTGAAGGAAATTTATTACACCAAAACTGGAAACCCATGTCACTGCATGGAACATTTGAACTTGTTGTGTTACCCCTGCATTAGCCCAGTAATCAAAGAGCCTCAATCCTCAGCACTGGCAACAGCTAGGGGACATACATATTGGGAGGATGACTAGAACAACAAGAACACATACAGTAAAGTGCAATTTCCCTTAAGAGCACAGAGAGATCACAGTCAATCTGGGGGCTGATTTCTTCCTCTTTCTCCAGATCACCAATAAGACTTCCCAATGGCGCAACTATAGGGTTGAGATCTCAGCCGAGTGGCCAAGCTAAGACCTCCAACACTCTGTCTATCCAACACACACACACACACACACACACACACACACACACACACACACACACAACACAAACACTTTTGAGATTTGATTTATATACAAGCATACACACACACAGGTTTACTAGCTATGCTCCCTTTTGCCCAGACTATAAGGAAGTTCCAGCTGCCACCAGTCAACTCTTTATCAGCTACTTAAGGCCCTTACCAAAGGGTGTCCAATCTTACTGTGTAATATTACTATTAATCCAAATGGTAGTCTGACCAAGCAAGACTATTGGAGTGGCCTGTACAGTGTCACCAAATAGATATGCCAGTACTCTAAGAGCTTAAATATGTCTCACACACATCAGCCACAAAGATAGGTTTAAATATATTTAATAATAAATAATAAAAGAACAAGACAATAGTCAAAGCAACACAGTAACTTCAGAGTTCAAAATCACAGGAAATATTTAAAAACAACATTGCAGGATAGTCTCAAATACATACAGAAGACATCTAAACTACTTTACTATATTCCTATCTATATCTAAGAGAGATAGTGTGCCCCAATTCTTACTTACAGACAGGCAAGTGCAGATGATGAGTGGATGTTCTTGCTAGGTCCAAGACAAAAAAAAATGCACAGTCTCACTCTCAGAGAATTCTTGAATCAATATCACATTTTATTGCTGGGTTAGCTTGGATGACATCAGTTTTTGTCACATGACTTCAGTTCCCAGGCTAAAACAGGATTTAACATCTCTGTGTTAAAAATAAATATCTCTCAGATGTTTGCTCAGAACTGTGTAGTTGCTAGGAATTCAAAAAGCAATAAAACACTTAGAAAATAAAGCAGAAGGCATCCTAGTTCTAGACATCCTGTCTCCTTGCTGCACTGAAACTCACTTTTATAGCACAATCGTAAAACACTTTAATTTCAACTTATTTTCTTGAAGTTTTGCAAGTTAACTATGTGTGTTCCAGTTTCTACAACTAAAACATACATTTGCACAGGTATATAGTTTATATACATTTCTGTTCTTTTCCAGTAAGGTACACTGTGGACACATCCTTGAAGCTCAGTACTGTGCAAACCCTGTTCAACACAAACATCTGTAACAGTAATTTAATATACACATAACATATAGTTCCGTATAAATCATATCAATATTCTGAAATGACACAGAATTATTTACAAAATTCCAGATGGCTGGGCTGGCAGTGTAACACTGGCCACCACATTGGCTAAAAGGAATCATTACCAAGGAACTCATGAAATTCAAAATCTTGATTGCTGCAGTGCTGGAGTTATGACTCACTGGGTTTTGAACATTGACCATCCAACCACCTACAGCCAATGAAACAATGACAGTGTACTACTCTGGTGGCAAGAAGTGAGAGGCTAGCATTGGGTTTATGGTGGATAGCCAGGCTGAAAGAAGCATAATTGCTTTCCAACCAATATTGGACTGTCTGGCAGTGCTCACCATCGATGTTACCATCAAGACCCACATTCTGTCCATCAACACACCAACTGAGATTAGTCCAGACCCAGCCAAGGATAACTTCTACAATCAGCTCCAATACATGCTGGATTCGATCTAATGAACTGAGATGATCATCTTGGTGGGAGACTTCAACACCCACATCGGCAAGGACAGGATCAGTTGTGAAAGAACGATGGGTAGATTTGGCCATGGGATTATGAATGATAATGACCTGTACCTTCTGTGCTTTGCTGCATCAAATGACCTTATTGTGGGAAATAGGCATTTCCAGCATCTTCACAAACACCAGCTCACATGGCAAAACCCATCTGGTGAGGACTCAGCCATATTAGACTACATCCTGGTCAACTCTCACTTCCAATCATCGCTCAAGGATAATCATGCTATGCAAGGACATGGCTGTGGCTCCGATCATTACCTTGTCCATGCCATGGTGCAGCTTCACTTATAGCATACAAAGTGCAAGTCATCTCCACCAGCCAAGCTGGAATTGAAGCAGTTGATGGTCCCCACCCGCAAACAGGAATTCCAGATCACACTGTCAAACTGGTTTGCAGCACTGGCCCAAATGGAGGATGTGGATGAGGCAGAAAAGCAGATATCAAACTACACACTCCATCAAAGAATGTACCAAATCACTATGCCCACCCATCTGTTGCTGAATGCAGCCATGGATGTCTGATGAGTATCTGGATCTCATAAGCCAATGGAAGCAAGCAAAGCTGGTCAACTATGAACAATACCAGTAGTTCATTTGAAAAGTTCACCAGAGGCTGAAAGCAGAAAGGGAAGCATATTGGAAACAGGTGGCAGCTGACCTTGAGAAGGTGGCATCCAGACACGAGTACCACACCCTCAAATGATTGAGTGGGAAGACAAGATTCACTAGTGACACCAAAAATGCAGACAGGACATTAGTTCCCTCACCTTGTGAATGCCTGAAACTTTGGAAGGAATTCTTTCAAGAGCTTTACAACCATGACCCAACTCATGGACCAATGGTCAATCCAACACCCATCAATCTCCCTGAAGACCCAATGACTGATGCAAAACCAACAGTTGAAGAGGCAAGATCAGCTATCAGAATACTAAGAAATGGCAAGGCACCAGGAGTAGATCAGGTCACTGCAGAAGCAATCAAGGCTGGAGGCAATATCCTGTTCCACCGACTCCACGCAATGATTGAACTGCTATGGATTATGGAACAGATGCCATCCACATGGAAGGCCATCATTGTACCCATCCACAAGGGGGATAACAGGGAATGCAAGAACTACCACGGCATCACCCTGCTCTCTATCACCGGCAAAGTTTTTATAAAGATCATATAATACAGGCTGCAAAAACACTGCTAGTAAACCAGCAGGGAAGAATAGGCTGGATTCAGACCAAACAGAGGATGTTGTGATCAAATCTTCACCATCCATCTGCTAATTCTGGAAAAAATCCAGTGTGGACAATGTACAGTCATCATCTTTATTGATTTCAAGTCCACATCTGACTGTATTCACTGACCTGCCCTGTGAAAAATATTGGAGACCAAACACGTGCCATTGAAAATCATCAGACTACTTCAAATATTGTACAATAGTTCATCCAGCCAGGTATGCATTACGAATGAACTGTCTGAAGAGCTTACCATCCAGACTGGGGTCCATCAAGGGGATGTGGTCTGCCCACTGCTTTTCAATATGGTGGTGAACGCCATCATGAATACAGTATTTGTGGGCAGGAGAGGAGTCCAGTACAATGAAGCACTTTCTGTGACTGACTTGATGTTCGACAATGGTAGTGCCATTTTCACATACAGTGATGCTGAGGCCAAAGATATCCTCTATGACATTGCCTGTATCACCCAATCGTATGGCCTATGGATAAATGTGGTCAAGACCAAAGTGATGGCAATTGACAGGTCACAAGCCACCATCCACCTTGTGGGAGTTCAGATCAAACAACCACAAGAATTCAAGTATCTGGGTTCACTGGTCCAGGAGAAGAAGGTGGCATCAACAGTTGAAGTCCATAGCAGGATTGGACAAGCCACTGCAGCATCAGCCTCACTCAAGTGGTGTCTGTGGAAGAGAAAAAACATCTCTGTCACTACCAAGATTTACCTTTTCCAGGCACTGATCTTGCCAGTTCTCCTTTATGGATCACAAATGTGGATCCTCGTCAAGCCAGACCTGAACAAGTTTGAGGTTTTCCAAATGTGATGTCTGCATCAAATCTTGGAAATACTGCCTTAGAAACAAGAGCAGACCAGATGTGATCAGCAGCCAATAGTCAGTAAAAAAATCCAGAACAGGAGGCCATGCTGGTTTGGACACTTGTGCAGGATGACCACCCACCACTTTCCATATAGACTATTATGGAGAGAGTGCCCTGCAAACTGGAGAGTTCACAAATCTGCACCAAAGAAGATGTAGGCTAAACAGGTTGAATAGGACCTGAGAAGCTGTTGACACAACCTACAGGAGGCTAGAAATATTGCCATGGACCAAACAGCATGGAAAGACATCATGAAGGAAGTCTGGAATCCAGTGGCACCCTCAGCAGTGTACCAACTATGGGGTTGGCCACCTCCGCTGGCCACCAACTACGGACAAAAGAAGAGAAGACTTTGCTGTCACTAGGCGGAGTTTGTATATTTAAATTTTGCTTTCATTGACCAAGTAGAACACAGGGTACAGTGTTGACACATTTGCTGTTCTGTATCATTATTTGGTTTAACAATGTGCCTGTTGTGTTTCTGGTCCTGTTTTTATTTAGATTATATATCATTACTGCTGTACCCAAGACTGAAATATACTTACCATGTTTTTGTATAAATACATTTCTGTAAATGTTGCTTAATTATTCTATCCGCATTGTTATGTTTTTTCATAGTTCATAGGCCCAATTGACAAGCTTACAGTTTAACTTAAAAAAGATTGCCTGCATAACCTCTGGGAATATGTAGAACTCAGTAGTGGTCATGGGTCATGCAAAGTGCTAATTAATGTGAGCTGGCGGTTTTGTATTTTGACCTAGTTTCCCAGTTTGCATTTAAAGTGGCTAGATGTGCATTCCAAATACATCATTTTACACTAACCAGATGCAGTAAATGAAATAAAAAACACTGGCTTGCATATTTTTTTATATTCCTTGCCGCTGATGGCTGTTGATCAGCCCTTTCCATAGTCAATCACACTTTCACTCCTCCTGCTCTCTGCTTGCCTCCTCCAGTGTTGGAGCTGCTAGCTGAACCCCATTTCCTTGGCTCACAGTCTGGAATCCATCCCCTGCAACAGAGAGCCAGGCACTACCTGAAATTAATTAGCACCTTGTATAAATAAAATCACAAAAACGGAAACCAGTGTCCAAAGTGCCAATTATAACTCCAAAAGATGTAGACACTGTAGGGCTGCCGAAAACACTCCACCACTGATGGTAAAATAAAACACTGTGATTCGTTAAGCATTTAATGTATTTTATTTATTGGTGTTTCATGCGGTCCTCTCTGTGATACATTAAAGTTTTTTATTTTACCGTTGGTGGTGGAGTGTTTTTGGCACCCCTACAATGTCTACACCTTGCATAAATGCTACATTTTTCTGAATACCCCTCTCATGTTTACATTTTTTACTTCCTATATTTATCTTTAAAACAAGTTAATGATCTTTTCTGATAATAAATAGCTTATTTTGTAATCTAACACATTGTGTAATGTATCTAATACTTCATGTATTAATGATGTACCTTGTTTAGTATTAAAGTATCCGATCTAGTGTTAGGTCCCTAGTAGGACATTCAAGGCATATAGTTTCAAATAGGACTTGATCAAGCATTGCCTTGTAGACATGGCAGTGGTCAATTATTAGTAACCTGTATGAAACAGAATATACTGACACTTCCTGACACCTTTTTGAATAGTTCAAGTTTTCCTCGCCTGTGATTTATCTAGTAAGGAATTGTATCATTCTGAGTTCTTTTTGATAGCTTTTTTTGAAGTATACAAAATGCCATTAGTATCATAGTGCAGTGAACTGCCTGGAGGGATTAGGCATGCTTTTTAGAATAAGATGGACTACAAAATATAATTTTTCTGACTTTCGTAAATGCACACCGGTCAAAGTTAAAATTATTGCCTCCCATTGCCTCTAGATTTTTATGGGCCTGTCTTTTTTCTGTTATGATTCTTAATTTTATAATCATGATTTATTTATTTTATAAACCTTTTTTTTGCTGAAATTAAAGGCAGGGTGGTCGTCACATTTGCACCAGGAATGTATTTATGTAAACCATCTTGGACAACGTCAGCATGTATTATTGCAGTAATTATATTACCCAGTTTACAGTAAATATATTTGATTATTGACAGCCAATATCCCACTTTTATATCCACTGGTAACCCCTGTTGGGATAAACAGGTAACCCTCATCTTGACTCATGCTCTGTTGTTTAGCTCATGTTTTACCCTTTGAATTACTTAGGAACCAACACTTAATGCTATTAATTTGACAATTATTTCCTTATGTTTTTATAAGATTAAATGCCTTAATAAGGGTAAGATAAATAGTATACAGCATCAGCATGTCATCAAATGCTGCAGTTACTCTGCCGGCACTTAGGTTCATAGGTTCATAGGTTCATACTAGGCTATCTGCCCTGGGGCAATTATAAGCCTAACCCGATTCTGTATGGCTTATGCCACCCCCTGACTTGAGTATACTGTGCCCTTTTTAAGGTTTAGTTTACTGTGCATCTGTCTAATACTGACACGGGAGTAATCCCTGGGACAAACCTACGATCCCCCATCCACTTATCGAGATTCTTCTTGAAGAGATTCAGTGAGGTGCTCTGCCTCACATGAACTGGAATTCTATTCCAGAGCGAAGGGAGCCTCTGAGTTATGAACCTGTCCCTCCAGCAAGTTCTGTTTATTTCTGTGCTGAGGTTCAAGTCCCTCAAGCGTGTGGCTCTAAGGGATTTAGATTTACTGAGGTGGAGCATGTCTATTAATTCTGGATTTGACATAGCTTTGTATGTCAGGCATAGATCGCCTCGAAGTAGGCGGTATGCAACTGAGTAGAGCTGGAGTTTTTTTAACCGAGCAGCATATGGCATCTGTTTGAGACCCTTGATCCTCTTGGTGAGATATGTTTGGGGTCTTTCTAATTGCTGCAGGTGTCGGGTAAGGTACATCCCAAAAGGGGCATTGTATTCTATGATGGGCCTGATGAGGGATGAATAAAGGGGCACGATTACCTCTCTTGATCTAGATGTGAAACCCTTCGTGATGAGGTGGGCTATATAGAAGGTTTTTCTAACCACTTTGGCAATGTGGTTTTCAAAGGAGAGATTGCTATCAACTTGGGTCCCCAGGTCCCTAATAACTTTCTCTATACTTAATGGGTTTCCGCCTATGTGGTAATTTGTGGGCACATTGTTTTTGCCAAAGGGTATGACTATACATTTTTTGGCATTTAGCTTTAAACCATGGCACTGGCACCAGTTATCTGTCTCTGTGAGACCTTTTTGAAGGATGTTTGTGTCAGCTGGAGAGTTGATTATGGCACCCAGTTTGCAGTCGTCTGCGAACTTGGTGAGCCATAGTCCTCCCATGTTTGCCTGTACCTCGGAAAAGTATATACCGAACAAGAGTGGTCCCAGGACAGAACCCTGTGGGATGCCACTTGTGACTGGTTTCGAGTCTGACATGGCTCCAGCAACTCTCACTCTGTTGGTTCTGTCTTTGAGCCAGTTTGCGACCCATCTTGTGACATAGGGGTTTATATTTAAGCTGGATAGCTTATCTATGATGCCCGACTGGGGTATTGTGTCAAATGCCTTTGCAAGGTCCAGATAGGCTGTGTGGACTACCTTCCCTTCATCTATGGCTTTGGTGACTGTTTCAAAGAAGTCAACCAGGTACAAAAGGCAGGATCTGCCCTTATGGTGTTTAAATTGAGAGATAGAGCAGTTCTAAGGGAAAAAGTGAAGAGCAGACTTTGTGGAGCCAGGAATAGTTTAAACCCAATTAGGCCGCGCTGCTCGTTGTTGCGCTATGCTCAAAAATGCGCAAAACCGCGCAAAAGAGGGTTTTAAGAGAGGAAGATGAAGGAGTTTTGGAATTGACCCAAAATGGCCAATAAAACTACAGTTTCAAGTCAGTAACCACTCCCACAGGGGCAGGCAGGCTGCTCAATGTTTTTCACTGCCACTGATCAACAGAGAGACTTTCCTTTAGCCCAAGCAAAAAATGGCCTCACAGAAACTTACAAACAGTTCAAGAACAGCAAGCCTGTAACTGAACTTTTTTAAATCTCAGAAAAGTGGGAAAAAGCAAGATTTTTTTGTTTGTTTTTTTCAGAGATAGCAGAGGTTAACAAGTATCAACAAGTTATAACAGTGCAGTAAATGACCCCACACAAGAGTGCTAGGCCAAAGACAGATAAAATGCAAGTTTTGAAAAAAACGATTTTAAAAATAAGTGCAAACAGGAAATTCAGTAAACAGCTCTAGGTTGTGCTCTAAATACAGTTACTAATGCAGAAATCAAATTTAACAAGCCAGAAAATGCTCAAAATAGGTGGCTATGCAGAAAAACTTAGCAAATAAACAGAGGAAAAATACTTAAAGTCTCAAAAGTGGCTCCTTTCTTCTCTCAGCATTTTCTCTTCTTGGTGGGTGCTTCACCAACAGCCAACAAGCCTGAAAAGACGCCAAAACCATGAGGCATCCAGGTTTTAAGAGAGGAAGATGAAGGAGTTTTGGAATTGACCCAAAATGGCCAATAAAACTACAGTTTCAAGTCAGTAACCACTCCCACAGGGGCAGGCAGGCTGCTCAATGTTTTTCACTGCCACTGATAAACAGAGAGACTTTCCTTTAGCCCAAGCAAAAAATGGCCTCACAGAAACTTACAAACAGTTCAAGAACAGCAAGCCTGTAACTGAACTTTTTTAAATCTCAGAAAAGTGGAAAAAAAAGCAAGATTTTTTTTGTTTTTTTTTGTTTTTTCAGAGATAGCAGAGGTTAACAAGCATCAACAAGTTATAACAGTGCAGTGAATGACCCCACACAAGAGTGCTAGGCCAAAGACAGATAAAATGGAAGTTTTGAGAAAAAAACGATTTTAAAAATAAGTGCAAACAGGAAATTCAGTAAACAGCTCTAAGTTGTGCTCTAAATACAGTTACTAATGCAGAAATCAAATTTAACAAGCCAGAAAATGCTCAAAATAGGTGGCTATGCAGAAAAACTTAGCAAATAAACAGAGGAAAAATACTTAAAGTCTCAAAAGTGGCTCCTTTCTTCTCTCAGCGTTTTCTCCTCTTGGTGGGTGCTTCACCAACAGCCAACAAGCCTGAAAAGATGCCAAAACCACGAGGCAACCAGGTTTTAAGAGAGGAAGATGAAGAAGTTTTGGAATTGACCCAAAATGGCCAATAAAACTACAGTTTCAAGTCAGTAACCACTCCCACAGGGGCAGGCAGGCTGCTCAATGTTTTTCACTGCCACTGACCAACAGAGAGACTTTCCTTTAGCCCAAGCAAAAAATGGCCTCACAGAAACTTACAAACAGTTCAAGAACAGCAAGCCTGTTACTGAACTTTTTTTAAATCTCAGAAAAGTGGGAAAAAAGCAAGATTTTTTTTTGTTTTTTTGTTTTTTCAGAGATAGCAGAGGTTAACAAATATCAACAAGTTATAACAGTGACGCATAGACAGGTAAAGGCCTGACTACGGCTCTGATAATCTTGGTTCAATTAGTGACCTGAGTGCTTGATGACCCAGGCATGAGCATGCTCATCAACGGGGATTGGGCCTGCTGTTGGGCACACAGTCACATATATATATCCCTGGAAGAGGCCAGCAACTTGTGTGTGGTGTGTCTTTAAGGAGTTGAGAGGTACAGGGCTCTGAATGGGGCACATGCAGAGGAATGGATGACACATCACAGAGTGCAGTAGATTCCAGCCTATGCAATGCAGATGGACGGCACAAGGGCTGGGAAATTAGCAAAAACACTTCCTAGCAGCAGCAGTGTGCCACTGTCTTAGGATATTCAGTCTCCTTTGCAGCCCTGCACTTGAGTTGGGTGTAAGGTGGGAAGGATAATGGAAGTCCGGTACATACAGCAGATGAGGAGGAGAGCTGGATGAAAGTGTTGGGGAGCCAAAAAGGGTTGGAAAAATGTGCTACTGTTACCTATTCAAAGAATGGTATAATATTTGAAAGATAAACTCTCACTTTGACAAACTCACGCTCTTCCATGTTTAAGAGAAGTAGATCTTCTGTGTGCTTTTGGATAAGCTTCATTATGATAATGTCTATGATTTTGTCTGGGGTTCATATAATGCGACACAATGGCACAACTATCTGTTTACTGATGAGCTGAGTTGCATTGCTGCACTGTTAAGTGATTCACAGTCATGCACATTCCCATAAGTGCAGCCTTTCATTAAGTGGAAATGCACATGGCTATGAATAACTCAACTGAGCTGTTTTGCACTGTTCAGTTAAGTGCCTACCAGTGTGTGCTATGAGGTAGTGCAGGTTCCAGTAGAGCTACAGACAAGTACAGATTCCCTCGGTTCAGACACACCGTACTGTACCTTCTTCAAGCATGTGGAACATGGCTCTGCTCTATGCAACCACTCTGTGTAATGGCATAAACCACACTCATACAAACAGGCATTCACCCTGGACAGATACTGTGACACTCGCACAGAAATACAGAAAGACTCAAATACACCAAGACTCATACAACACACACTCACATGCACGGACACAAACATGCACACATCATGTACTTCACACTTTGCAAAAACTATCGTTCTATTGATAACAACTGCAGACCATGTCGATTAGTGGTTTCCCACCACCACCACACATAGACATGCACATACATACATGCCTACATAGATACAGTAAGCATTCATTCACAGACTCACACACTGTCCCTGTATCCTCCATCCTAGTAAGACGAAGAGCCACTCACTCCCACACATGCTTTCAGTACTACTTACCTGGATCTGTGACATGCACAAACATACCTACATACATACGGAGTCACTTTATAAGCTCGAGATACTGAAATCTTGAATTACAGCATCTTGAGACCAAAACACAGATACTGCAAAAACACAAAAACCCAAACAACCGACACCCATAACATTGAAAATAACAATCCAAAACCAATATCCAACCCTCCCCCAACATAAACACACTAAAATAACAAAAAACAACACACACGCCACTACCATACCTATAAGCAGGGGGGGCAAGCCCCCCTGCACCCCCCTACTTATATATACCAACTCCAAGGTCACACTAACATGAAAATACAGACAAACTCAATGAAACGCGCCCTACTCTCCCATTGCACACTACTATACTTATGTCACGAAAAACGCACACACTGCACACAGAAGAAACACACTACTTTCAACACTTGCACATACTCACACACACACAAAAACACACACACACACACACACACACACACACACACACACACACACACACACACACACACACACACACACACACACCTACCCTAACCAACTTCTAAAACTTCCCAAAACCTTACACCAAACCACACTCCTACACAAAACCCTAAACACTGCAAACTTACCTAACCCTCCAAACATAACCGCATGTCAGCCGCCATCTTTCCTACCCAAACACCACTTATCTTAAACTGACAGCATACTGGAAAAACAGCACACACCACACCTACTACAGATTCGGCAAACTAACATTTGACAATATGCAGTTTCAGGCAACTGCACTTTCACTCTTCAGGTCTCGAGATACTGAAATTTGAGATTTCAGTTTCTTGAACTTGTAAAGTGAAGCCATACATACAGTACATACATACAGTAAGCACTGATTCACAGACTCACACACTGTCCATGTACCTTCCACTCTAGTAAGACAAAGAGCCACTCACTTCCATACATGCTTGCAGTACTATTTACCTGGATCTGTGACATGCACAGTGAAATTTGTCCCCATCCCCTGCACAGATTTCACAACAAAACTAGATAGATGGACAGACCTATTTTGTGACTTCTTAACTAGAACAGAGGTGTACAGGATCATGATAATTACACATTTTATGCTTGAAAATAGTGATACACAGTAGACAATTGTGTCAGAATGTCTGTCATAGCCAATCTGACAGTTTCTGTGTTCCCTACGTCTACTAACAGCCACATAGGTAGAACAATCACCCAAGGGAGTTCACACAGCTCTAGGGCTGTTAAATACCTGTAGGTAACAGTATATGAACATTTAGTCTTAGGAAATTGACAGTTAGTGGAACCACAGCCAGGATTTAGTATAAGCAGCAGTAACTTCGGAAGGCCTTTTTGTACTGAAACGGTCCCCAGTAGGTTATTCAATATGTCTGGTTCTGAGTCATGGTATTTTCCTCCAAAGTGCCGTGGAAGTACAAATCCACATGTTCCGTCTGTCCTAATACGAATACATTTTATTTTTTAATGTTTCACAGCCCACTAGTGAGAATGACATAAACCATATGAATTATAGTCAAGAAATAAAGAAGCTCAGAAACACTGGATACTAATTACTCCCAGAAGGCGTCACTGTAGGCATATATGTCACCATTGACCTGCTAAGCCAAAATTCATGCAGGGATGTTTTTAAATTTTGGTAGTACTCACTTTGGAAGTTCACGGACTAAGATGACTTACATTAGTGTTCACCTTTTAAGAAAAAAGAAAATGTCTGCATTTGTTAAATATGGCAATATTTATTAATTATTTTTCACAGAAATGCAAATAGTGTATGAGGGACAGAACAAAATTCTGAGTTAAATCACGTAAATTTTAAATACTGCTCCTGCTGCAGTATTTTTTATTTCGGGGGGGTGCATCCTGTGGTCTTGAAGTTGTAGTTTTTCCCACAGAGGTTTCCACATGCTTGGTTTTAGGAAGCTTATACCTGCTACAGTAATATACCCCTTCATTTGGCTTACATTACTGAAGACAGGAACTGAAGCCTTAGGTATAAATTCATCTCAGAGCGAAGATCCCGAATCTGTAAGGACTGGACAAAGAGATGAGCTGGGCTTTGCTGCTTTATGTAGCGCAGCTGCTTTGGGTTATAATGTGATGCCCAACAAAAGAATTTTGTAGCTGTTGTATATTATAGTACTGCCACCTTACCCCTAGGCATTCTAGAAAAAGTGAGAAAGTTAAAGAGAGTGACAAAAACAAATACTGACTAGATGACTGTATTGTCCACTTAATGCAGAAGTGTTACCCTTCTGTTTCTGGTTTCTGTCATTATTCACTATTCAGTGTAGTTCTCCACTCTCTGTATAAACATGTATGAATAATTAATTAAATTTTATGAATTATTTTCCATGCAAGATAACAATGCATTTAGATCCACCTGCAGGAGCAATTTTTCAAATGTCAGGCATTATGAACAGGTTCAGTGCTGAGTGCCCCCCCCCCCACCCATTTTGTGTAGTATCAAGACCAGCTGCAGCCATAAATATTATGAGTTATGTTTCTTTTACTGAGTTTGATCACAAAAGCATGAGAGGCCAAGTTTGCTTCAAGCGTAGAATAAATCACAGCAACTATTAATGACCTTGAAAATTATTTAGAACAACGCATGTTGGCTGCAGTCCACAACCTTAAAAAGGAAACTGACTGGAATAGACATGCAAATGATGTGCTGTATTCAGGAGTTCTGTAAATACTTAGTCATCTGAATCTGTTCCTGTTGAATGCATCATGTTTACACAGAATGTTATATATACTGAAAAAATATTTATCTGTTTTAAGGATTTACTACTCATTAGTACAACGTAATCTTCCATGTTTCTTACCTTCCCAAATTGTCAAAAGCTGCAGCACGGGAAGGAGTGATATTAGGGTGCACCAGCATACCTTACACTTCATTTATTTATTTACATTTGTTTACTGGCGTAGTGCACAGATGTCAATAGACCATTTATAGTTGCAGCCCATGTAGTAATAACTTAGACTTTCTTGCCATTTCCCCCAAAATATTAAGAGATGCAGACTGGGCAATAAAAAATTAGGACACAACTTTCCAAAAACCTTTGGGCGTTTTCTCTCCTAATACATTATATCTTCTATTTTCTTATCAATTCCTTAAAAAAAACATCAAGAACTCCAGACAAGGCAATGTAAACTTAGAGTACACCTTACCAAAACCTTTGGGTGTTAAAAAGTATGGACATGGTTTATAGAGGAATGTGTTTCTCAAAAGTAATCATTTCTTTTCTCGTGTAGCACACAACATCATAATTCCATCCCCATTTTTCTGCTATCCACAATGGCTGTACACCCATGCTGCCATCCCCTAAAACATCCCCCAAGAAAGAGGTAGGTTTGCTCCTACTTAAACAGAAATTGCCATGACACAGCTAGTTTCATATTTAACTGTCTGCAGGTTGAACCACATGTTTTTATAGAAATTCAACTTTAAGAAGTGGTAAGTCATATTATAGCACTTGCAGTGTGCTGCAAACAGTTTTTATGAGTTCACTCTAAGAAATAAGTAAATAAATAGAAAAATGTACATCTCCTACTACACTCGTAAGTCTTTATTAAAATATGTAAGTGCTTCTGTCCACATAATTATTTGATCTGCATGAGATAAATTAAACCACAATCACAAATCTTTGATATTCTTTGGTGCAATTATGTGACATATCACATGATCAAATAACAATTTTGCCTTTAAATATTGTTACAAAAAATAAAATAAATTTTATCATTGATAATTTGTGCAGTAAAATCTGCATTTCAGAAAACCACTTCTTGAAGAAATAAATGGTACTCTAAATATGCACATACATGCACGTATACAGATATATCTATATATATGTATATGGGTCTACTTCATAAGATCAACAGACCATTTGATTGACATTCATTTGGTCGACAGACCATTTGGTTGACAACCAGTATTCAAGGCAAAAACCTGGGAATTCCCCCCTCCCCAATGTTGTGCAACCCTGGAGTTGATATATATAGTTTGGGGGGGTGTGGGGGGTAAATGTGTAGTTTTTGTTGTATTTTCATGTTTTAAATGGAAATAAGTGGGGGGGGTAGCCCCCTCACCCCCCCAATGTGGGGGGCTGTGCCCCCACACCACCCATAACTATATATATATCAACTCCAGGGTCGCACAACATTGGGGAGGGGGGCAAATCCCTGTTAAGTGCATTGAATACTGGTTGTCGACCAAATGGTCTGTCAACCAAATGAATGTCGATCAAATGGTCTGGCAATCTTATGAAGTATACCCATATATATATATATATATATATATATATATATATGCGTGTGTGTGAGTGTTTGTGTCTCTATGTGTAAACTCTATACCCCCATACTATCATCACCAATCGAACCACCACCCACAAACCCTCAAGTAACTATATTTACATCACATTCTATTACTACTAGCTACTCTTGTTACACTTTACACTATTACCTGCTACCATAATGCTCACATAATATTTCACCCCAGCCCAACCCTAACTTCCATCTACCAACCATATAGTAGCACTCCCTTCTCTAACATCCAACCCCACTTACTGAAGTACTTTACCACTGAGCTATACAAACTCAGTATTAATTCCACCATAACTTCCACCAAACCCAAACTCAAAATTCAATCTCTATGTCTATTCCTACAAACACCAAACACCAAATTTGTGGTGATGTACACCACAACCCAAGCCCCACAACTGATACTACCAACCTCACTAGTCCAAACATCCAACATGCAATTAATTGTAAACAACCCTGTGACCTACTTATACTTAGTATGAACACTAGAAGTATCTTGAACAAAACTGACAAAGTACACATCACACTCACCACTTACAACCCAAACATTACACTCATTACAGAGAACTGGCTTAAACCCCACATTAAGGACAATATGATACTTTCACCAGGTTACAATATAATCAGGGCTGATAGAACTATCTAAAAAAGGCAGAGGTGTCTCCATACTAGACAAGACTGTCCTCAAGGTAGTTCTTATACATAAAGAAATCCCAGAATTTAACAATGCAGAAATCCTATTCACGAAAATTCAAATTAATCAACAGAAGCAACTAAACCTTGTGGGTATTTACATACCCCCCAGGTGACAACATATCTACTCTCGAGCCTATACTAAACTGGACATCTGCAAACCTCCCACAGGAGACACTCCTCCTAAGGGACTTTAACATTGACTGGAAATCCATCAACACAACTATCCCCTCTAATTGCATCAACCTCTATTCCTATACTCAACCAAACACCCACCTGCATTGGCAAAAATACAAACAAGGAATCCGTACTAGACTGGATGCTTACAAACTACCCATCGACTATCCAATATTATGGTACAATACCAACTGGCCTTAGTGACCATTTACCCACATTCATATTAAAACAACACCTCAAAACCACTAAAACAACTACCCTACGTGAAATCCCTATTTCAAAAAATGTCATACTTGAGCATTTCATTAATGCACTAAGGTATTGCAACTGGGCTCCCGTAACAACTCTCACACTAGACAAGGCAGTTGACTTACTTCAATTCCACCTTTTTAAACATATTAAATCAGATGCCCCCCCCCCCCCCCCCATGGACAATTCTTATAAAAACCAACCCAGCCCCATGGCTCTCTAAAAACACAAGAACCCTTTTAAAACTTAGGGATAAGGCTTGGGATACATGGTATCACAATAAGACCGATCACAACAGGCAGATCTTCTATGAACTATGTAATAAAACAAAAAAACAGATAAGGCAAGATAAGAAAAATCACTACACAGAGCTACATGTAAAACATACTACTAAACCCCAAAAATTCTGGGCAGCTGTCAACCAAGTATTACAACCAGGCAAACCCACTACCCCTCCCCCTAATGTCAGAAGAGATAATATAGAGATAGCTACCCAATTTAAAAACTACTTCACTTCTTCCATCCTTAACCTAACTAGCAACAGCCAGACCTGCACTCCCACACAGCCAGTCAGCAACCCAAACTCATACCCCCCCATTCACTCTCAAACCAGTTCCTACCAACACAATATACAAGCACCTCACTAAATTAAAATCTATCACCTTGGCAATCGACAAACTCCCTGCAGAGTTCCTCAAAACTGCCGCTAGTGCTATAGCTTATCCTATCTCGATACATATCAACTGGTCTATCAATGAGCATACAATTCCAGCCCTTTGGAAAACCTCCTACATAATACCCTTGCACAAAGATGGTCCCTCAGCCGAACTTACCAACTACTGCCCAATAGCAATCTTATCCCCCTATCAAAAATCTTTGAAAAATGTATCCATTCTCAGCTGATGAAACATTTACTTACAAATAGAATAGTCTCCTCACCAACACCCAACATGGCTTTCGCCCATCCCATAGCACCACCACAGCACTCATATTTTTCACCAACACTGTCAATCAATATAGGGATGCAGGAAACCTACTGTCTGCCACCTTCCCTGAACTGTCCAAAGCAAACTACTTACTATCCTAGCCAAACTCAGCCTAAACAACCCCTCCTTGCTCTGGTTTCAAGACTACCTATCCAACTGCCATCAAGCAGTTAAGTGGCATAATCCCCTCTTCCCCCCTTCTCCCAGTAACAGTAGGTGTATCACAGGGATCCATTCTGGGACCTCTACTATTTAATATGTTTACAAACACCCCCCACACCACCAGCCAGCAAGCTACAAAAGTCCAACATGCAGATGATACTACACTGATCTGCTCAGCCCCCACACTTCAAACACTCTAGACTAAAACCCAAGAGGCCTTCTCCAATATTGAAAACTGGTCAAAAAACTCAGAACTAATACTTAACCCCAAAAAAGACTTTACTTATGTTTTTCCACCCTACCAAAACTACTGACTCTTCTGCTCTTTTCTCTATCAATTCTGCCAATAACACCCAAATCTCCCCAGTATCACAAGTTAAACTTCTTGGTGTAATACTTGACCAAAACCTAAAGTCTGACAAACATACAGCACAAACCATATCCAAAGTCCATAAAAAACTTGGAACCCTATACCACTGCAAAAACTATCTAACCAAAAACACCAAAATTACTATATCCACAACTCACTTTTTCTCTACATTGCTCTATGCATCCCCTGTATTAACAAACCTTAACAAGATAGACCTACACAAATTGTCCATATGCTATAATAAAATAGCTAGATTCGCAACCAGCTCTAATTTCTGCTCCCACCACTGTCACGCACTTAAACAACTAGGTTGGCTAGAACTCCCCAACTTACTAAACTATAACCAACTCACCATGGCTCATTACTTGCTGTACCACCCAAAGAAGATTCATGATCTCTCAGGCTTACTCAACTTTCACAATTCTGCTCGCCAACTAAGATCCACAAACAAAGCCCTTCTTGAAGTAGCTAAGTGTAGACACAGTGCTGGTGAATCCCTCTATTCCTACACAGTTGCTAAAATCTGGAATTCTCTTCCACCAGATATCAGATTACAAAACAACAGTCCCATCTTTAAAACCCAATTAAAAGTCCGCCTCAGTCTCATCTGGCAATGTTTGTTTGCTCTATTAATTTGTACTCATCTCTGACTTTTATATTTTTATCATGTATGTGGTGCTTTTATATTTTGTATTTTTATGATTGTCATGTATGTGGTGCTTTTCTCTCTGGTTCTCTGCTGAAATGGGCACCTGATTGTCATGTCAGACCAACCCGGTAATCAAATATAAACTAAATAAATAAAATAAATGTGTGTACATATATATATAAAGAAAGATGACAAAATGGTAGAAAGGTGACACAAACAAACCATTCAGTAAAAACTGCAAGAAAGACCCAGCCAAGTTAGGTTATTCACTATGTAAAATCTTCAACCTTCTGTAGTGAAGGCCCATGGGATATATGCAAATGACCCTTAGGGACATACCAATATGTCAGCTACATCTTTTCTGAATACTAACATTTTAGTTTTTATTTTTTAAAGCCTTTTTGGGTACATTCAGACCAAAAAGCCAAATCCTACTAGCTGTAGATGTGAATGTGTTTGTGTGTGTGTGTGTGTATGTGTGTATATATATATATATATATATATATATATATATATATATATATATATATAGGTTCATAGGTAGGTACTAGGCTATTGGCCCTAGGGCCTATATAAGCCTAGCGAAAAAAGTACCCTGGCTTTCACCACCCAAGAAAATTATATAATATTTTATATATATATATATATATATATATATATATATATATATATATATATATATATTTATGTTCCCACACATATCACACATACATACATATTTACATACATTATATATAGAAAGGTGGCTATATTGTTTATGTAGATAGAATGTAGACAGAATGATAGATATATCAATATAGATTAGACTGTTTGAAGGAAGTTAATGACTGACTTCTGAATGCAACTGGAAATGTAATCCTAGGTTCATAGGCTCATAGGTACTTACTAGACTATTGATTTGTGAGGATCTTAAGAAGCCTAGCCTTACATTTCCATGGTAGTTTCTAGCCCTTATATTTTGCATACATATAATACAGAGATAGGCCAAACAAGGGTATGTTAGGTCATTTTCATCTCTCCCCATGCATGAGAGACAGGGTTTCTAAACTGGCGGTGAATTTAGTTACCCATCCATTTGTTCAAATTATGTTTGAATCATAACTCTCAATCTGGAAACATCAGAAATCTGGACAAAGGCCCATGAAAAAATAGGTACAACTGGCCAAAAATCTGTACACTGATTAACATAAAATTTGCATACATAATTATGTAATCCTGCCCAGGCCAACAGAATTGTGGGATACCAATGAGCATTCAAACGCAAACTGAAGAACAGATAAAATATTAAATACAAAATATAACCAGAAGAATAGTGTTTTATTTATATTAACATTTGAAATTGTATCAAACGTTAACATTGTGTAAACAACTAAAATAAAGTTTTCTTTTATAAAAATAAATTAACTACTGCACACACTCAAAGAACCTTGGAGTCAGTGACTGGAACATGAATTGTTAGGCTTAAAAAGGCTAAATAGTAAATGCTGGTTTCTTAACAGCGCAGTTAAAAAAAGGTTCTGAAATTCAGCATCAACTGTTCAGCTCTATTGAAACCTTTAGAACAAGAGTCACCACTTTTACACAAGGTTCCCCTTTGTATACTTGCAACACTAAACTGCAAACTGTCCATTTCCTCCTGTACTGCCAGCCCCCTACATTTCTTCCTATTCCTTTTCTATCAAGCATCTTACCTTTTTTTATGTAAACTGCTACACCTTCCTATGCCTTGGAAAGATCACAGAGCAAGAAACAATCACTCAGGTACCACTCTCTGTATATATTTCCCCATGCTTCTTTCACTGTTACAATGTCTAGGTTTCCCTGTAGTAGAGTAGCTTGTAGTTCCTCCATCCCAGCCTTAGGTTCTTGATATTTATTCCCCTCCATTCCTCCTTTTATTCCCTCTTGTCCGTAATCATTTTTCTTCTTTCTTTCTCGGCTTTACCTATCTAGTCCCTTTCTCTAACAACACTGATGAGCGCATGTGTTCCATTCCCATCTTCCACCCCTGTTTATTTTAAAAGAATATCTTCCCTAATATAGTCCTCCAGTCAATCCAAGTCTAGATCTCTACTATACAGATGGGTATGTTGTCCATGGCATACAAGACCCACTTCATATTTATTTCTCCAGTCTCCTGAATTCCTCCTTCATACACTGTTTCCCAACCACCTGTTGAGAGTTTTGAATGTTTTTTAATTTTCTGAAACTAACAGCCTTTAATATAGATAGTATGTCTGAGAAAACTAATTCTTGTAGTTTTCTTACCATAGCCTATCAGTTTTGTCACCTCCTTTTAGTCACCTCAACCTTTGCTTCTTCCAATTTATTTATCTTAATGCAAACTGTCACGTGTGGTCTCTGCTCATTTGACTGCTACTTTTGTCACCGTATGCTAAGCTCTTCCCAGCAAGTATCCTGGAACTGCTTGTGCACTGAGCAGGCAATACCTCTCCTCTCCTCTCTTCTGCCCCATATTTTACATTTATATTACCAAATCAAATAATTTCTGCAGCCCTGTTTTCATTTTAATACCTTTTCATCCATACCACGCTTTTACTAGAAAGGCTCACCCAGACTCTGCTACACTTTGCTGTGAGGGAAAGGTTAGTTTGCTTTTTTTATTTGTTGTATTATTTTATTGTTTTAATCAATTTTGACTACTGTGATTTGTTTTATTTACCTTGTGTTTTAATTGTATTCTGTTTTTAACTGCATATTAAAACTTGAAAAGAGACCACAGCTCTGTCTCTTGTGAGTCAGGCAGAAAAATGTTTCCCCACCCTCCCTCCCGGTTACTGTGTCCCCACACTCCCACCCGGTTACTGTAGTGTTCTTAAACACCACTGTCTAGTTGCCTTCCCCGTATGTTAATTTGACCATATATCTCATTTCCTCTCTGTTTTTACTGGCCTGTGTGAGTAAGCACAAAATTATCATTTTGTGAAATCACTCCACTTCAACTATTTAAATTTATTGGCCATCCTACTGTATTCCATAGTACAAGAATACAAAAGTGACCACCCCCTTTCAATCTATTTTGCTGTTTTACAAATAGTGACTCTCCCCTAAAACTTAACTTTGTAGATAGGTAAAACTTAAGTTACCTACTTTCACATCTAACTCCTCTAGTGCACACAACAGTGTTTAGGATAAACCATTTTTTTTTCATCTTACCGTTAAGCATCCCTGTGACTAGCACCTGCTTTAAAACCTGCTGGAAAGCACTAGGAAGTCTTAAACTGATACAAGCACTCAACTCTCCTTGTTAATAAGGAGAAATTAATCGTAGGCACTAAACAGCCTATAATTGAAAAGTACCTTGCTAAGGTAAGGGAAAACAGCTCTTGTACTTTAAAAAAAAAAGCACAAAACCAGGCATGTCCAAGGGTCAGCTCCCAGTGATTTCTCCTGTCCACCTGGTGAATCTGGGCATACTGGGGCAATGCAGCAATTGCCTCATGTACATAGACAACCCTCCCCTCCTACCACCCAACACTACAACCTGCGAGAGATGCACTTACATAGCCAAACTAGAAGCAAAGCTCTCTCCACCCAAGATTGTGCTAGACAGTCAAGAGGAAAAGGTTAACACCCGCACTACACCTCAAGCAACACATAGCCCTTCTAAACCCACATCACCAACACCCACACATAGCAACACTAAACCCACATATGTGGAGGCCCTTAACAGTAACCTGCCCAAGCAACAAGGACCTCCGAAGCTGAAACGCAAACAAACACCAATCACAACCAAAGTGTCACATAGCTCACAACACCAGTGTGCCACCCAACAACAACCCCTAAGGCAGGACAACATACCCAACACTTTAGTCATAGGTGACTATTTAGTCAGGCACACTGATGTCCCACTCACCAGGCTGAACAAGGAGAAAATTACAATCAGCTGCCTGTCGGGCGCCAGGATCCACCACATAAAGCATGCACTCAAGTCACTCCACAACAAGTACAAATATGTCTCTGTCATTGTCCATGTTGGAGTGAATGACTTGAGAAGTACCTCCCTGGACTACATGAAAAGAGACATGGAAGAGCTCTTGGATCATGTGGCCCAGGCAGGTATGACCCTAGCCCTGAGTAGCATCCTGCCTTCACCCAGAATGATACCTCAGTTGTTGTTGTTGTTGTGTCTTTCAGCTTTTCCCGGTTAGGGATCACCACAGTGGAACTCCCGTCCTCTAATGATTGGTAGTGGATTTTTACGTAGTGGGTTACCAGCCCTGATGCACGACCTTCAACGAAGGCACGCCCCATTCACATATGCCTCCACACAGAAGATGCTCTAGCTGAGAATCGAACGGGACAACGTCTTGCTATGAGGCGACAATGCTACCACAGCACCACCACCACAGTTAAGGACAAAATGATTGATTTCAACAATTGGCTAAGCTTCTGGTGTCATTCAAAGGGGATCCAGTATCTGTCTGCCTGGGACAACATGATTGACAGACCACGATGCTTTGCCAGAGATGGTCTGCACCTGTCGCCCCTGGGATTCAGGTTACTGGCTAAGGCTCTTGCCACCCCTATAGTGTCTTTTTTAGGCAAAGTTCAAAGGACAAAACCACCACTGTAACAGGTGCAAGCATGCAAAATCTGAAGGTAATGCTACTCAATGCTAGAAGTCTAAACCTCAAAATGCACTCTCAAGGCACTCCTAAAAATGGAGAACATCGATATCTGTGCATTAACTGAGACCTGGTTCAAGGCTCCAGAGACCACCCCTACAATATCAGGCTACAACTCTTACCACACTTTTTGGCAACCAAACCAGGACCGAAACACTAAAGGTGGAGGAGTGTTCATATTCACCAAGGATATTCACAACACCAGACTAATTGCCCAACACAATGTGTCTGAAATTCTCCATGTGCAACTAACACTAAGTAAGACTGCAATCCAAATTGTAGCTTGCTACAGATCCCCCACAATTGCCCCAAGATTCTCACTACACCTTTCTAAACATACTGGAAAATATTAAGATACAACCAAACACCCTAATACTGGGTTATTTCAACTACCCTGCCATTAACTAGGAAAACTACTTGGGCACCAACACCTTTCCCCAATGGTTTTTGGAATTCATAAATTTCCAACGCCCTGGATCAACTAATCCTTAGTCCCACCAGGGGCTCCAATATCCTAGACCTTGTCATTACCAACATGGGAAATCGATGCTCCACACCTATGATCACCCCCACATTGGTCATGTCTGACCATAAGCTAATCACCCTTGACATCCACATCCCACCCCCACCCCCCAGTAAGGAAACCTCTGTAAAAAACTTCTCCAAAGCCAACTTCATGCTACTCAAGTCAGAAGTGACAAACTTCATGACACCTATGCAGATGGGAACTGAAAGTTTGACTGCTGAATCCTACACTAAGGCACTGTACAAGCACATCCACTCATGCACGAATTG
Organism: Protopterus annectens; assembly: GCF_019279795.1. Lineage (NCBI taxonomy): Eukaryota > Metazoa > Chordata > Ceratodontiformes > Protopteridae > Protopterus > Protopterus annectens. The sequence continues at coordinate 92,818,789 of NC_056739.1, read as the reverse complement.
TGCCATCCCCAATAAAACCAAGATGCTCTCCTCCAAAAAAAGGAAGCCAATATGGTGGTCCCTTGCCATAAATAAACTTTACAACAAAAGGAAGAAACTGTTGAAGAAAAGAGGAAAATCTCAAAATGCAAAAAACTCCCTTACCAGCCTCAGTAAGAAGCTGAGATCACTCATAAAATCCTCCAACGCTAGTTACGAAAATAAAATTGCCAAAGATTCCAAAGACAACCACAAGGCATTCTATAGCTATGTCAAGAATCTAAATGGCAATGCTCAAATTTGCTCTGAGCTACGACAGAATGGCATTAAATACACTGATCCTAAGGATATTGCCAATATCCTGGCAGATCAATTCAGTGCAAACTTCACCCACCTCTCACCAGCTAAAGGGCCCATCTCAATACCGAAAGATTGCCAAATTCCAGTAATAATGGCCACACAGGTAAAAAACGCACTCTCCAAAGCTAAGAATACAGCATCCATGGGACGAGATGACATCCCAGGCAGTGTACTACATGAACTACAAAATGAACTGGCACCTCACCTAAGTGTCATTTTTAATCATAGCCTCACCTCAGGCTTCATGCCCACTGAATGGCGCACAGCTACAGTTATCCCACTCCACAAGGGGGGATCCACCTTGAATCCCAGGAACTACCGTCCCATCAGTATGTCAAGCCTGATCTGCAAGGGCATGGAACGTATTATCATGGAACTTATAAGCAAAGACATTGGCAACCTTCAAACACTGGACCCCACATAGTTTGGGTTTGTGAAGGACCGATCTTGTCTCCTGAACCTGATCAACTTCTTTGAATCAGTCTCCAGAGCCGTGGACAAGGGTAAGGTGGTCCACACAACCTATCTGGACCTCGCCAAGGCCTTTGACACCATCCCCCACTCTGGAATCATAGATAAACTTACTAAGCTGGGCATAAATCCCTATGTCACTCGATGGGTTGCCAACTGGCTTACTGACAGAACCCACACTGTAAAAGTAGCCGACTCCAAATCCAGCTCCAGACAAGTGACAAGTGGAGTACCTCAGGGTTCAGTCCTGGGGTCGCTCTTGTTTGGCATCTACTTCTCTGAAGTACAGGCCAACACTAAGGGACTCTGGCTAACAAAGTTCGCAGATGACTGAAAACTGAGAGCCATTATTGAATCCCCAAATGATGTGGATATTCTACAAAAGGGCTTTACAGAAACAGATACTTGGTGCCAGAGCCATGGGCTCAAGCTCAATGCCAAGAAATGTATAGTTATCCCCTTTGGGAAAAAACATGTACCAGTGAATTACCATATAGGTGGCAGTACACTAAACACCAAAAGTGTGATAAAAGACTTAGGGACACAGGTAGGTGGACAGTGGTTTCACCTTCAATAACCACATTGCCACAACAGTCAGGAAATCCTTCTATGTGGCACACCTCATCACTAAGGGCTTTTCATCCAGAAAAAAGGAGGTCATTGTCCCACTGTACTCATCCCTCATTAGACCCATTATAGAATACAACGCCCCATTTAGTATGTACCTCTCAAGACATCTGCGACAACTGGAAAGGCCACAGAAATACCTCACTAAAAGAATCACAGGCATAAAGCAGTCCTATGCTGACCATCTAAAAAAACTCCACCTATACTCTGTCGCATATTGTCTACTCAGAGGTGATCTCTGCTTAACATACAAGACCATGTCAAACCCAGAGCTGTTGGACATGCTACACTTAAAGAAATCCCAATCCCTCAGAGACACACGCTCCAGGGATCCACACCTTGTCATCACAATGAACAAAACATGCTGGAAGGATAGGTTCCTGACCCAGAGACTCCCCAGACTCCGGAATAGACTGCCCATACATGTCGAGCAGAGTACCTCTTTGGCCGTCTTCAAAAGGAACCTTGATGATTGGATGGGAGATAGGAAAATCACCCCGGGGATCACGTCAGTCACCCTGCTAGACAGGGGTCCAGGGAAGTAAATACTGTGGGAAGAAATAGCCAGGGAATTGTTATGGCTAGGCTTGTATAGGCCCTAGGGCTGATAGCTAGTACCGACCTATGAACCTATGAATATACTTCTGTTTCTTCTCTTTCCCCATTTCTCCACCTTTCTCTATTTTTCATGTTCCTTCTACTCCTTCTAGTTCCTCCATCTGACTTCTTTCTCCACTCCTTCATTTTGAGCTCTCTAATGTGTCCCCAAAATTGCCTCTTTTCCTTATTTTTACCCAATGCCCTTTACTCCTTGCTCATTCTCCATATCCTAACATTTACTATCAGTTCTCCTTCTCCACACCAGTTTCTTCTTCCTATGTCCCACCTATCCAGTTGCCTTCTGTAGACTCGTAGTGGACCTTCCATGATCTCCTTCATTATCTTATGCTTTCTTACCTTAACATTACAGTTCTTTTTATACATTTCTCAGGCCTTCATACCTTTTAGATTCCTTATATCTAACTCCACCATCTGCAGTTTCCTACATACAACTGCATAAAGCCGTTCTTAACCTCAGCACTGTTCCATAACATATTTATCTCATACAGCAGCCCCCCTCCCTTTCTCTCTCCTTTTTTTCAGTCTAATTGTACTTCCTTTTTCATCCATCTTCCTTACATGTCTTTCTCACTGTTAGCATATGTACATATTTGCAAAAGAAAAAGGAGTTTCTGTTCCCATATGAGTAGCTTGAGAAGGTATGTTCTTGTCAGAGGATTCAAAGTAGTTTTGTGTTCTGTTGGTCAAGTTAAGATGTAGAAGTGCAGCCTTCCTATAAAATAGTTCCAGTTACCTGAGTGACTGTGTGTGTGTGTGTGTGTGTGTGTGTGTGTGTGTGTGTGTGTGTGTGCACGCGTGTGTGCATGTGTGCGTGTCTGTGTGCGTGTGCGTGCGTGTGTGTGTGTGTGTCTGTGTGTGTGTGTGTGTGTGTGTGTGTGTGTGTGTGTGTGTGTGTGTGTGTGTGTGTGTGTGTGTGCGCGTGTGTGCGTGTCTGTGTGTGTGTGTGTGTGTGTGTGTGTGTGTGTATGTGTGTGCGTGCGTGTGTGTGTGTGTGTGTGTGTGTGTGTGTGTGTGTGTGTGTGTGTGTGTGTGTGTGTGTGTGTCTCTCTCTGATTTCTACTCTTTCTTCCCCTCTACCTCATATGTGCCCCTTAGATTTTCTTAGTATCTCGTTTCAGGGACTCATTCAGAAATGCTTCCTTGGATGTTTCACATATCACTAGGACTAGCATGGGGATTATAAACCCATGTATAGTACAACATGCACCGTTACAACATAAAGGCAAAGGAGTTATGCATTATTTTTGTAGCACCTGAAAATACATTGGATGGTGAACGATATAGAAACTGTTCAGTTTGAACAAATTAATTCTAATAAAGAAGTTTCAAATACTCAGTTTAAAAAATCTGCTTCACTGGTAAATCTGCCTGTAGTCTCCTCCTTAATTAAAAACAACAGCTTTTTTTTTATAGGGGTAGTAAATTGTGGAAGTCTCTTCCAGGAGACAAAGGGTCTACTAACTTTCTTCATACGAGGGAAATGGATAGCTGACTGGATACATTTGGGTTTAAGACTAGGCTGTATGGTAGAAAACTCTCAGGAAGCCTATAACCAAGGCCTTGATTTGCCATAACCACAGGACTGAACACTGAGCAATGTACTAGAGTGTGAAGGCTGCCAGCCCAGCTAGCTAGAAATTTGTAAATAATTATTTCATTTGTGAATCAAGTGCAGTACCACAGGGTTCAGTCCTGGGTCCTGTCCTGTTTGGTATCTACTTCTCTGAAGTACAGGCTAACACAGAAGGTCTTTGGCTAACAAAGTTCACAGATGACTGCAAACTAAGAGCCATAATCAAAACTCCTAACGATGTGGACATCCTACAAAAGGGCCTCACTGAGACAGATGCCTGGTGTCAAAGCAATGGCCTCAAGCTCAATGCCAAAAAGTGCATTGTCATCCCTTTTGGCAAAAACTCTGTACCCATGAACTACCACATAGGCGGTAGTCTACTTAACACCGAAAGTGTGATAAGAGACCTTGGGACACAGGTAGACAATAGTCTCTCCTTTGATAATCACATCGCCGCAGTAGTCAGGAAATCCTTCTACATGGCACACCTCATCAGAAAAGGTTTCTCATCCAGGAAAAAAAGAAGTCATTGTTCCCCTCTGCTCATCACTCATTAGACCCATTATATAGTACAACTTCCCTTTTGGTATGTACCTCACAAGATATCTACAACACCTGGAAAGGCCGCAGAAACACCTCACAAAGAGGATTACCAGCCTCAAACAGATGCCCTATGCAGACTGTCTCAAAAAACTCCAGCTTTACTCCATCCCATATCGCCTACTCAGAGGCGATCTGTGCCTAAAATACAAAGCTATGTCAAACCCAGAGCTGTTGGACATGCTCCACTGAAAGAAATCCCAATCCCTCCGAGCTACATGCTCTAGGGACCTAAACCTTGTCACCACAATAAACAGAACATGCTGGAGGGATAGATTCCTGTCCCAGAGACTTCCCATACTCTGGAACAAACTACCTATCTATATCAAACAAAGCTCATTAGCACTCTTCAAGAAAAATCTTGATGATTGGATGGGAGATAGGAAATTCTAGTAGCTGATAAAGAGCTGGTTGGTGGCAGTGATTGCTACCTTATAGTCTGTGCAGAAGGGGGCATAGCTAGTGAACCTTTGCCAGCCTTCCCCAGGAGTATTTGTGTGTATATAAATCAAATCTGAAAATGTGTGTGTGTATGTGTCAACTACTTGGGCAGGGACGTGAAGCACTGGTTGGACAGAGAGGGTGCTGGAGGTTTTGGCTTGACCACTCGGCTGAGATCTTAACCCTATAGCTGTGCCAGTGGGGAGTCTTATTGGGGATCTGGAGAGAGAGGGAGATACCAGCCCCAGACTGACTGTGATCTCTGTGTGCTCTTAAGGGAAATTGTACTTTATTGTGTGTGTACTTGTCACCCTCCCAATGTGCATGTCCCTCACTGGTGTTAGTGGTGAGGATTGAGACTCCTTGATTACTGGGCCAGTGGAGGGGTGTCACATAGAGAAAGACGTATTAATGATAGACCTGGATGGCAATAATAGGTAGTTATGAAATCCAGTCTGCATATCAAACAAGAAACATCATATGTTGCAGGTTGGCTGGTTTCATATGTTCTAGGATCCCTTTGTCTCCCCACAGCTGCAAATATTTTCACCAAGCATCTCCTTCGGGTCTGTATCACGTTGTCGAACTTTTAAAAGTTTCCCTTTCTGCACTATAGTGCGATCTCGGAGTTGGTATATTTAAAGAATGGGGGTGCCGGGGGGCCTTAAACCATTCAGGTAGGTTTTTTCTTTGGTTTATTTTTTTTTTATTACATTTTTGAACTTTTAAAAGTTAAATGATATGGTGTCGACCATATGACATTCGAACTTTTAAAAGTTCGATTATGTAATATAGATGCTCTCCTTCTACGTTTTTGCACACTTGAGGATGTAACTCATCCCATCTTTCCCACATCTGAATGATTGCTTGCTTCTGGTTGACATAAAGTGAAACGAGTTGAATGCAGCCATACCTAAAGATAAGTTCATTCTTAATGCCCTTAAGGGGTGGTTAATAATAATAATAATAATAATAATAATAATAATAATAATAATATTTAATAATAACAATATTTAATAATAACATGTGCACTAGAGCACACCTGAGAAAGGGCATCTCGAACCAGGTGTTTTCAGCTGTGGAAAGACGAAGCATCTCAGACATTAAAAAGGAAGTCACATGATAAGGAGAATAACAACCAACGGGGATTCAGCAGCAGCTTAACAAAACATTCAACCTAATCTTGTCAGTATCATAGGATCATAGGAGGTTACTAGGCTAATGGCCCTGGGGCCCCTTACAAGCCTAGCCAAGAGTTTATCCCAAAAAGAAACCTCAGTCAGCATCCGTTGCCCCTGTCAGTGAGGGATACAAGTGGAACCCCTGGGGCAAATCTGTGGTTTCCCATCTGCTCATCAAGGTTGCACTTGAAGAGGGTCACCTAGGTGTTCTGTTTGACGTGTATGGGAAGTCTGTTCCAGAGATGAGGCAGACTGTGGGAGACAAACCTGTCTCTCCAGCCGGTTTTGTTGATGTTGCATATTAGATTCAGGCCTTTTGAGCAGGTAGTGCATGAGGAGTTAGACTTATGGATATGGAGCATCTCTAATAGGGCAGGGTCTGAGATTGCCTTGTAGGTGAGACACAGATCACCCCTGAGCAATCTGTACAATACCGATTAGAGTGGTAGTGATTTGAGCCTGTCTGCATAAGACAGGTGTTGGAAGTCATGGATTCCCTTTGTGAGCTATTTCAGTGACTTTCCAGTTGGTGCAAATGTTTGGAGAGGTACATCCCAAATGGGGCAGTATACTCAATTATTGGTCTAATGAGGGAGGAGTATAGAGAGGTAATAACCTCCTTTTTTCTGGATGCAATCCATTTACATATGACATGAACCAAGTAAAAGGCTTTTCTGACCACTGCCGCTACATGATGGTCAAATGTGAGGTTGTTATCAACCTGAGTGCCCAGGTCTCTCACCACAGGTAGTGTGTTTAGGGTGTTGCCATTGATGTGATAATCAGTAGGGGCCTTGTTTTTGCCAAATGGTATGATGATGCATTTTTTTTGCATTTACATGAGGACATGATTTTGGCACCAGTCATAAGTTGCTGTGAGATCCTCTTGCAGTATGTTAACATCATTTGGGGAGTCAATGACAGCACCCACCTTACAGTCGTCTGCAAACTTGGTCAGCCACAGGCCTTTTATCTTTGCCTGGATCTCTGAGAAATAGATGCCAAACAGTATAGGTCCCAGGACAGATCCCTGGGGAACTCCACTAGTGACAGCTCTGCTATTGGAGGTGGAGGTGCCTATTTTGACTTTGAGGATCCTGCTTGTGAGCCAGTTGGGCACCCACCTGATGAGATAGGGATTTACGTTGTTGTGTTAGCTTTTCGATGATGCCTGAGTGGGGGATTGTGCCAACGGCCTGTATCTTGCTAGTACTTTGAATTTCAGGAAGGGGGATGATGGCAAAATGACAAAGTCCATCAGAAAAAGTCTAAGCAGAAGGCATGAAGGCAAGGTGAAAGAAGAAAGCTCTGAAGCAACAAACCTGTGTGTGAAACTAAATAAATCTGAAAAAAAGGGAAACAAAACTGTTGATATGAAGAAATAAACATGGCATTTAGGAAAAGTAAGGAAATCTAGAAATAGGAAGAAAGGGGGACATATACCAGCCAGTGCAGAAGGAAACTGGTTGAGCAGTCCAGAGAGCAATGACTCGTGTAGAGTAAACAACAGTGCCATCAAGTTAAGAGTTAAAACCTTTTATAGACACCTAAGGGGAAAGTCAACATATTTATTTATTTATATTTATTTATTTTACATTTGTTAACCGGGCTGTCCAGATTTTTGCCTCATATTTTTTGGTTTGTTCTCTATTAAATGTGCAGTTATCTAGTAAATCATTCAAGACTGAAGTTATAAATAAAGCCATACATCCGTGTTTCAGACTTCATATTCTTCAGAAAATGCATGCTAATGCAAATCCTGTTATACTAGCCACTTTCTAAGTTTGCAAGAGCAATATTTAAAATATACCCGTGATTTTGGACACCCCCCCCCCTTTATTTTAGGCTCTGTCCATATTTCTTGCACTTAGAGGTTGAGCGGTATGAAAGACAGATAAAAGGGTAGTAGTGAATCTGAACAAACAGTACAAGGTGAGTTGGGGAGACAGTGCCAGAGGGGGAAAAAACAGGATTAATAAATGAATATGTTTGCTTAGTATGCAGAACAGAAGAGAAGGAATATAGTATTTCTCAGGATAAGGAGATTCAGACTAGTCCTTTCATGGAGGTAAGAATCCTGCATGAAAACAGGAAAAAAAAATAAAAATGAAGATGTATGAAATAGTGAAATGTAAAGCAGCACAGAATTCTTCAAGCAGTGAGAGATGAACTGGTAATACCCTATAGTAGTGTCCTAAATCAATGAAAGAAAGAGACTATAACTGTTTGACATGTACAACGTTGAGGGTAGGGGTGGTGGGGGAGACAGATGGAAACATAGCACAAACTGTTGTGTGCCACAAGGGAATGCACTGATTGCAGATAGGTACTGTCTCTCAGAAAAAAAGAGCTATATGAAAACAAGATGCCCCAATCTGTGGTTACTGTGTGTCTTGCTTTGGGTGGATAGGAAGATGCATTATTTTACAAAATGGGTGACATATAATTGGAACAACCTTCCAGACAAGGTGTTTTTTTAAGTAAAATAATTCCGAAATTAATTGGAAATTCAGAAGGGAATTCTTCTGAGATGTGGGAAATCAGCCTCCTTTTAATTAAAGTGCACCTTATCTTAATAAGTTAAGGAAAAGGACAGATTAGGTGGGTCAAACGGAGATTTTCTGGTGTTATGAATCAAATGTTTTTCATGTAAACTTGTCTTTGAAAAGTAATTCACTGACATTTTATAATGTTTGATGTAGTTCCTAGTTAAAAGTCTACTAAATATGTTCTAGGATTGTTTAATGCCCTTAAATAATTGGAAAATATCTGACCCACCATATGTGAATTCTTTTTGCATAATCTACAGGCTCTCCTCTTTCAAATAGCTTGTTGCTACTGCAAGCTACATTTAATTGTCTTTGCATAAAACGGCTGCTCTTAATTAAGGGTTATTTTTAGCAGCTTGTGCCGAAATGAAAATTATTCTTTTATGTTTTAGTAGTATTTGAAACAGTTGGGGAATGTGCATATAAAATTTCCCCTTGGATCTAACTAGTTGCACTGAAAGTAATCATCTTTTAGTCAGACTTGCCATTCAGGCTGCAAGACACACAACATATTGTTTACATTTATGTCAGTGTGGCAGATGATGAAGAGGATTAAGGCTGTGAACTGTTAGTAAGCTACTTCTTTTGGTACAGGGTTTGATTCTCTCAGCCTTCATTTGCCTGCTGTGATACCTTGAGCAAGTCACTTAACTAGATGGTGCTTTGGGGCAATTAGGAATCTGAACCAGGCTCATTAATGGTCTTCATGCCTCGTAACTGTCTGTGGATGGTATATGTTTTATCAGAGTGTGATGTCAGTGTTTCACATCTCTGGATCTCTTAGCCCAATGCACAAGATTACTGTTACGTATGTGGCACTGTGGAAAGCATACCACACCAAATATAGCAGATTTTGTGGCAAATAGCTAAGAAAGTGCAGATACTAATGTTGGGTCTTTTGGTTTTTCCTGGTTAGGGGTCGCCACAGCGGAACTCCAGTCTGCTAATGATTAGCAGTAGATTTTTACATGCCAAGTTGCCAGCCCTGATGCACAACCTTCAACGAAGGTATGCCCATTCATGCATGTCTCCACACAGAAGACGCTCTAGCTGAGAATCGAACAGGACAACGTCTTACTGTGAGGCGACAACGTTACCGCAGCACCACCACCGCTTACAAAATGCAGATACTACTAAGATTAAATATTTGTGCTTTCTGTTAGAATCACGTACCAAATTGACAATATGAATTAAGACTATGAGCTGCTAATAACTTGTGTCGTGACCATATCTCTCAACCTCTTTGCACAAGAAATCTGGACAAAGCCAAATTAATGAGGTGGGACAAAGGCCCAAAAAATAGTGATACATTTTAAATATTCCTCTTATAAACTTAGAAAGTTACTAGAATAAAAGGTTTTGTGTTACCATGCATTTTCTGAGGGATATGAAATCTGAAACTCAAATGTCTGTCATTGTATGGAGGCTTCAATCCTAAATGATTTGCCAGAAAACTACAACTTTTATAAGGAACAGACCAAAAACATGAGGAAAAATCGGGACAGTCTGCAAAAAGATGGACAGTTGGGTGTTATGCCTAAAGGCCTGATGTGTGCGTGCGCATGCAGACATACACACACACACACACACACACACACACACACACACACACACACACACACACACACACACACACAAACTGTGAATATATGCTGTTTTCATATAAACTATGGTTATTCTGCTGTTTGGACTGTAAAAGCCAGGATGCCATCTTAGATCACTGTTTGTAAACTTCAGGTTGATGTCTGGACACCTCACAGTCCTGTTCTCTTATTGCCTAGCAGTCACTTCCATACGGATATCTCACAGTCCTGTTCTCTTATTGCCTAGCAGTCACTTCCATACAGACACCTCACAGTCCATTTACTGAGAGTACCTGTCACACGGGGACTGGTAAGGAGAAAGTTGTCTTTTTACAATACTTTTGTAACTGTTGTCTAGAAAAGAGTCCACATCTGTATCACATTATTATTATACAGACTGAAATGTATGCCCTCTGTGATAGTGGTATATTCCTGAGCCACTTCCGCAATAACATAAAATGTGATCAGTCTTGCAATTTACTGCTTTAGTCTAGTGTTTGTAAATGGGTTTAGGTCAGCCTAATGACATGAAGTCATGAAACAGTTGAGTATTTTTGTTATATATGCCTAGGGGTGATTTTTTTGTGGCATATTGACCATTTTTGATACTTTTTGACAGTCAGTTTATGTGATAGTAAGACCTAGAGTTCCATAACTTGGTAAATGCATTTGCCATATGAGAGCAGGAAATAATATAATTGTAGCAATATAAGGATCATTTGCATATATCCCATATGCCTCTGATTCAGGAGGTTTGAGAGGTCACTCAGTGGAAGTTCTAGCTTGGCTGGAGTTTTCATTTATTTTTTACAACACAGTGACCTCAGAAAATCTGTAATCCAACATTATCAGACAGGCATTTCTGTACAGAAAATACTTGTTTGGTGACTATAAACATCATGAAAAAAAATAGCAGGCAGCACAAAAGATATTTGGTTAAAGTGACAGGCTTCAAAAGAACATAAATGGAAAAATAACTTTCTACCACATTGCAGGTTACACAGCACTTAAGTCATACACTGTATTTATGTACAGTGACATGAACATAGTGCATTCATGCTGAACACTGCATTTGAACACACTGTGATTTCAACAGAATACAGTTGCACAGAACATCTAAATACATCTCAGCTATACTCTGTGAAATAGTAAGGGATTACTAAAATCTGAGAAAACTATTCACCACTATATATTTTATTTCTTCCAAGGGCATCCTAAATTTAATGTTCTCTTCCAAAACTTAAAATAAATGTTTTCATAACACATAAAGTTATTGAGTAATTTTGTTATATATGCCTAAGGGTGAGTTTTTGTGTCATATTGACCTTTTTTGATACATTTTGACAGTCAGATTTTGTGATAGTAAGACCTAGAGTCTCATAACTTGGTAAATACATTTAACCAAAATCAGTCAGCTTTGTGCAAGCACTCAACAAATAACCACAAATATTGCACATGAAGGAGGATGGAGCCAGAAAATAGAGCTTGCAGTAAATAAAAATCTATTTATTTGAAATAAAAAACTAAACGCTGAGCACTTTCATCTCACACAATTCCTGGAACCTCATCAGAACACATATATAACAAGTCAACTTCCTTTTATAAACTCATTGACATCACTTCCTGAAAATCCTTAAAAATCCTTAAAGGTTTACTGCACTTTGGTCATTTCATAGGTTTGTGATACACTAAACATCACCAGTTGTGTACATAAGTTACAATACCAAATATAAAAGATCAACTCATCACTTGTTGAAGAGTGCCTTAGTGTTTTAAAAAAATGTGTGTAGTACAACATATTAATAATTGCTGAATTATAAATAATGTTGAAAGCATCCATTATTTTAATAGTAAAATGCTAATAAATTCAAATGACAAAATCCAAAATAAAAAATAAAATTTGTTAAAGCTTTGCTGGTCTTAACTGAAGTGCAGGTTTAACAGACACGCATTCATTCAGCCCAGGGTAGCTGCTGACCTTCAACTTGAGTGGCCGGAGAAGCTCTCTGTACTCCCCTTGGGTCCCTAGGTACCTTTTCAAGTATACCAAAACAATACTTTTGAAAATCGGTACAATTTAATTAATGTTATGTCATAATTATGCTTATACAGTCTGTTTGTGAGCAGCTGTTCAGTTTTGCCCAGATAAAACCTCTGGCATCCTGAACATTTTGCAACATAAACAACCCCTGATGTTTAATCATTCCCTTTTTGTAGTGTAAGAGTTGTGCCTAGATTATTTTCAAGAGTTATTTTTCTCACCTTTAAATACGTATGGGCATTGCTTACAAAAACAAACTTGTCAGTGCCCTATTTTAGAGAAAAAAAATGAATAATCATGAAAGGTAACAACTTAGTATTCAATACAGTGGGCAAAAAATTTTTTTTTATAAGATGGCGAATAAGGTTAAGTGATTATTTGAACAAAACAGAACTAGAGAAGTACATTGTGTTAACTAAAGATAAAAGAAGGGCACTGACAAGTTTGTTTCTTGTAAGCAATGCCCATACGTATTTAAAGGTGAGAAAAATAACTCTTGAAAATAATCGGGGCGCAACTCTTACACTACTAAAAGGGAATGATTTAACATCAGGGGTTGTTTATGTTGCAAAATGTTCAGGATGCCAGAGGTTTTATGTGGGCAAAACTGAACAGCTGCTAACAAACAGAATGTATGAGCATAATTATGACATAACATTCATTAAATTGTACCACTTTTCAGAAGTTTTGTTTTGGTATACTTGAAAAGGCACCTAGGGACCCAAGGGGAGGTGAATGGTAGGCAAAATTCAACTTTTCTAGTTCTGTTTTGTTTAAATAACCACTTAACATTATTTACCATCTTATAAAAAAATAGTTTTTTCACCCACTGTAGTGAATACTAATTTGTTACCTTTCATAAATATTCATTTTTTTCTCTAAAATGTTTTTAATATCCTTCACTCCATCATTGTAGTGAACCACAAAAGCCCTTTCAAATTGTGTCACTCAGTTGTTTATCATTATCTTTGTCACTACTTAGCCCACCTCCTAAAAGGGGTTTATATCTATCACCTCATTTTTCAGTTACTTCATTAGTAATTTTTTCCACAAAATCAATTGGATAGCCCCTCTCAGGAAACATTGTCTTTCAATTTAGAAATAATCCCAGTAACCAGCATAAAAAAACAACACTGGTAGCAGCAGAGGAACAAATTGGTTTTAGCGTAAATTAATAATTAATAATTTATTCGACACTTTCGTCAATCAGACTTCATCAGAAATCCAAATTCTTCTTTCCATTCACATCTTTAAATACTAAAAAACAAACCTCATTAAGGTTTAATTGCTTAATTAAACAATAAAACAATTTTGCCTGCCATTCACCTCCCCTTGGGTCCCTAGGTGCCTTTTCAAGTCTACCAAAACAAAACTTTTGAAAAGCGGTACAATTTAATGAATGTTATGTCATTATTATGCTCATACATTCTGTTTGTTAGCAGCTGTTCAGTTTTGCCCACATAAAACATCTGGCATCTTGAACATTTTGCAACATAAACAACCCCTGATGTTAAATCATTCCCTTTTTAGTAGTGTAAGAGTTGTGCCCCGATTATTTTCAAGAGTTATTTTTCTCACCTTTAAATACGTATGGGCATTGCTTACAAGAAGCAAACTTGTCAGTGCCCTTCTTTTATCTTTAGTTAACACAATGTACTTCTCTAGTTCTGTTTTGTTCAAATAATCACTTAACCTTATTCGCCATCTTATAAATTTTTTTTTTTACCCACTGTATTGAATACTAAGTTGTTACCTTTCATGATTATTCATTTTTTTTCTCTAAAATGTTTTTAATATCCTTCACTCCATCATTGTACTGAACCACAAAAGCCCTTTCAAATGTGTCCCCTTTTGTGTCACTCAGTTGTTTATTATTATCTTTGTCACTACTTAGCCCACCACCTAAAAGGGGTTTATATCTATCGCCTCATTTTTCAGTTACTTCATTCATAATTGTTTCCACAAAATCAGTTGGATAGCCCCTCTCGGTAAATATTGTCCTTCAATTTACAAAATAATCCCAGTAACCAGCGTGAAAAACCAACACTGGTAGCATCAGAGGAACAAACTGGTTTTAGCGTAAACAATGTATTTGACGCTTTCGTCAATCAGACAATCAGAAATACAAATTTTTCTTTCCATTCACATCTGTAAATACTAAAAAACAAACCTCATTAAGCTTTAATTGCTTAATTAATAAAACAATATAATGGTGTGTACTTGTGTTAAAATAAAAGCATACTGCATTACCCCTCGCTTAAAATACAATGTTAATATTAAATAACCAGTTATACCCATATTAAAACAAAAATAACCACATTGCCTACACTAAATACAATTGTGATGTTAAATAGCCAGTTTTCTGTTAGCCAAAAAGCATTTTATGTTTACCAAATCATTCAAGCCTGGAGGGCTATCTACCCCCAGCTTTAACTGCCATAATGTCTCTTTTCTTTCTACTTTATTTTTAAGGTTCCCTCCTCTCAAATCCTGTTTCACATGTTCTAACACTGTAAATGTGATTTTTTTTTTATATGAACTACAAGGAACAGAGTGCCTATAAAGGGCATTGTTTTCATCTTTTGTTTTAATAGCATGGTAATGTTTTTAATATGCTTATTCAAACTTCTCGTAGTCATCTCTATATAAAAGGCAGGACACCCTGAACATAGTGCAATATAAACTGTTATTAATTAGACAATTAAACCTACCAGAAATATTAATAGTGTAATATAAATGGTTTAAACTTACATATGGCCCTTCATATATATACCTTTTGGTTTATCTGTCATGGGAAGGAGTACAAATGTATCATCCTTTCAACCTTTTCCAAAATATTTTTATACTACTACCCCTTTTATAAACAAATTGGAGTGCCCCTCCCAAAACATGTAAATCACTGTTACCTGGAATAATCTTCCAATTGTTCTGAATAGCAGATATAATGTTTCTGCTATCCACAGTCATATCTATTACACATCTAGGAGAAACAAGTCGGTTTGTTAACATTTGTTGTTTCTTTAACAATCAATCCCTTTTCAAGAACTGGTGGAAAATCTGTGGTTCGTCTATTCTTAATTTCTTATACTGACTTTTCCAATAAATCTAGAGGATAACCTGTATTTTCAAATAACTTAGTAATGAAATCAATTTCATTACACAAATCTGAATCTTTACTTACCATTCATGATGCTCTAATGTACTAACCCTTTGGGATATTCTTTTTTATGAAACTCGGATGATTACTTAGGTAATGTAGTATATAGTTGTTGATGTCGCATATCGCCTACTCAGAGGCGATCTCTGCCTAACATACAAAGCTATGTCAAACTCAGAGCTGTTGGACATGCTCCACTTAAAAAATCCCAATCCCTCCGAGCTACACGCTCTAGGGACCTAAACCTTGTCACCACAATAAACAGAACATGCTGGAGGGATAGATTCCTGCCCCAGAGACTTCTCATACTCTGGAACAGACTACCTATCTATGTCAAACAGAGCTCCTCATTAGCACTCTTCAAGAAAAATCTTGATGATTGGATGGGAAATAGGAAATTCACCCCAGGGATCATTTATGTGGCACTGCTCGACAGGGGCACAGGAAAATAATTTTCTTGGGTGGCGAAAGCCAGGGTACATTTTTGGCTAGGCTAATATAGGCCCTAGGGCCAATAGCCTAGCACCTACCTATGAACCTATGACCGTAAGTGTTCTTCCTATATATTTTACTGGAGAATGCTTTTTCAACACTGTCCCATCTTATTTTGACATCTAAATAATTGACTTTATTACCCACCACTCCAAGAGTAAAATTTAAAAAATTACCACTCTCATTAATTTCTTCTAAAAATGAACTATTTAGAGTTAGGGGGACTTTTATTATAAACAAAAAGTCATCAATAAATCTAGAATAAAAAAATGACCTTAGAAAAGAGACTTGATAGTTCATAGTTCATAGTTCATAGTTTTAGTACTAGGCTAACTGCCCTTGCGAGCCATTTTAAGCCTAGCCAATTATCCCTTATGAGACTCAAACCCTGTACCTTGTGTTTGCAAGGCAAACACCTTAACCATTAGGACACCCTCCCAACCCAGGGATCATTTATGTGGCACTGCTCGACAGGGGCACAGGAAAATAATTTTCTTGGGTGGCGAAAGCCAGGGTACATTTTTGGCTAGGCTAATATAGGCCCTAGGGCCAATAGCCTAGCACCTACCTATGAACCTATGACCGTAAGTGTTCTTCCTATATATTTTACTTGAGGTGGGCAAAATTTCTTTTTCCCACCACCCCATGACTAATCTTGCAAAGGCTGGCGCTAAAGCAGCCCCCATGGTCAGTCCCTTGAGTTGTTTCTAATACCTGTTATTAAAAATAAAATAATTATTTTCCAGCAATAACTCCAACAGTGAATTATACAACTTAATAGTAGAATCACTCCATGTAGTATATTTGTATAAAAAATTAGATACATACTCAAGACCATGTAGCTGAGGAATAGAAGTATATAAAGACACAACATCAACAGTTAGCATAAAGAAATCATTAGACTCTTGTTCAGCAAAATTTCTTTTAAGAGAAAATAAACTAATCTGGTTTAAAAAAGACCATGAATCCTTTATGTAAGAAGGTAATTTCTGAGCTAATGGGTTCAAAACTGAATCTAAAAACAGTGAAATTCCTTCCGTTAGACTGCCAGAGGCTGAGACTATAGGCTGAAAGGGTGGGTTAATAGGATTTTTGTGAATCTTAGGTATACCGAAAAGTATACCTACTTTAGGAGTGTCCACTGTAAAAAAAAAATCATATAATTCGGCTGTCAATTCTCCATTCATAAAAAAATCATAAAGACAATATTGTACATATCTATGACTTCTGTCAATAATGTGCATCTATATCATCTTGTCGATGGACTAAAATGTTGAAAGGCAATATGATCGTAAATGCCGGACATCGAAATTGTTCTTTTCTGGGGCTGCACTCCCCACAACCCTCGCTAATTATATATACCAACTCCGAGATCACACTGCAGTGAGGAAAGGGCAAATTACCTGATCCTCACTGTACCACGATCCCGCAACAACACGTTCGATGTACGGCATTTGAGATAATATTGCCGTTCGACATTTTCAAAATTCGATAACGTGAAGTAGACCCAATAATGTCATATGTAACTTCACAATATTCATTTACATTACACAAAATATTTTCCATTGCCTCATTATAGTCTGATGTCCGCATGATAACCATCCCACCCCCCTTATCAGCTTTCATAAAATGTAGGTTGTGATTTTTTTAAGATCCAAATAAACTTTTCTTTCTTCTCTAGTTAAGGTAAAATACGTTGAAACAGGTTTATCGTTCAAAATGAACCCAATTTCACTTTCACAAAAACCTTCAAACACTTTTAGAGTTGTGTGTAGTGAAGGATTAAAAACTGAAGGTTTGTTGACCCTTTTTCTTATATCAATGGACATCTTTCATAATATACATTAAATTCAATTTCCCAGTATATAATTTCAGTTCTAATAAAGTGTTCGCTATATCAGCTCTCCTACTAGGAACAAAATTGAAGCCGAACTGTAGCACACACTGATGTTTATCAGTTAATACTACATCAGTTAAATTGTGTAATTTAGTCTCAGAACTCACATGTGCCCATGTAGTTGAAGCAACTTCCAAAAACGGCTTCTCCCTCGGCTCTGTTTGGACCTTGACCTGTTTATTGTCACTTTGAAGTTTTCTGAAGCTGAAATATCTTTATTTTGTATAATTTCTACACTCCCAGAGTCAATAGTTGGTGTATATGATGCTACAATTGTAGAAGTCCCTGCACTCTGTTGCTGAAATTTAAAGTGCTAGTGTCATTTTTCACAACGGAGCTATAATTATTTCTCCAATTCTGGTTTTGATGAAACTGTTCAGAATACTGTTGTTTTCCTTCCGATTCAACAGAAAAGCAGTACCATTATTGTAATCTGTTACATCTCACTCTATTTTTTAAATTTTCCTTTGAATAATCAAGTGTTCGTGTTTATCTACAGCATCAAATACTTTATGATAGTCATTCTTATGTTCTCCGTGACCCTTTAATTGTTCTTTGATGTTTTTGTCAATAACTTCTAAGTTGCACTTTAACACCTCAGTGTTCTTACTATTACATTTAATTAAGAGCTTCAAAAAATCCATACCTGCATTGTTAAAGAAGGTAGTAAGCTCCTGAAAAAAAAAGGATCATCTTTATGGACACCGGTAGGAACTTTAAAAAATCTTAGTCCCTTAGGAAATGCAGTTCTCAGAATATTTATTTTTAACCATCACTGCATGGTATTTCTTAAGACCTTTTTTCCAACTCAAAAAACTGATCAGCAAGGTTGTTATTAAAGGTAGTGTGTTCCACTTGATTTGCTTGTTTAGTAATAGGGTCAAAACAGAGACTCAAAACTGATGCCAGATCCTTATACAAAACCTCTTTAGTGGAATCCTTTTGTGACACTACCTTACTTGTTGTTAAATCATTACTGTTATTAAAGAGGTTACCGGCTGTAATCCCTTCTCTGTTACAAGGTCTTTTGGTGAGTGCAGACAAGGACTTCTGCAAATCTCCAAGAACAGTAACAAAATCGTCCATCAGTGAATCTTGGCTATCCAGAACTGGATGTAAAGTGAGGTTTAACAGTTCATCCTCTGGAGCACAAGCCATAGAAAACAAAGAGAAAAGCTTCAAATCACAAACAACAAATAACCCCAGTAATCAACATAAAAAAACAAGTAAAAACCCAACACTGGTAGCAGCAGAGGAACAAACAAACTGGTTTTAGCGTAAACAATTTATTCGATGCTTTCATCAATCAGACTTCATCAGAAATACAAATTCTTCTTTCCATTCACATCTTTAAATACTAAAAACCAGACCTCATTAAGCTTTAATTGCTTAATTAACAATAAAACAATATAATGGTGTGTACTTCTGTTAAAATAAAACTTTTCTTGTGATTGAAAGGATATAAACTACAATAGTGTCAGTATGCATTACTAAAGGTTGATTTTCTATACATCATGGATGTAAAATTGGTTTCTATGTATGTACTAGTGGTGCCAAGATAGTTAACTGAATATCTGTTAAAGGTGAACTTAAACTTCAAAAACGTAGTCGTACGACTAATTCCTGTGCTAATGTTTCTGAGCCACTCCATAAAATAAAAATATCATCCAAAAAGTGCAAATACTTGTAAAGGTTAGAATTAAATGCAAATATTTTTTTCCCAAGTATATAGTACCAGATTTGCAAAGATGGGGACACAGGCAGCCCCCATTGCTACACCCTTCTTTGTTCTGAATATGCCACCTTTCAAAAAATATATAAAGTTGTTGTCCAATACCATGGAACTACAATCTATAATGAAGTTGATTTCACTTGTTTTAAGGAAGTCGCAAACCAACAGACTAACACTTAATAATCTCAGTCCATCTTCCTTTAGTATACAGCTGAATACATTTATGACATCAACTGTCAGAAAACCTGGGTTTCTATCCTATAATTCCTTTTTTTTTTTACCTCCCCAAGAAATCACAGGAATACTTCAACATATGTGTTTTTTTACCAAATATAAGCTTCAGATCATAATATATATATATATCTAGTCAATGGATAGATTTTGAATCCATGTACTGAAAAACTGGTCTAAGGGGGGTGTTGAAAATACTTTTGTGTATTTTTGGAATCTCAAAAATTGTAGGAATTATGGTTTTGAAGTTCCTTAAAAAGGTGAAACTACTTGGGAGAGATCCTTTTTTTCCAACAGAAATTCTTCTTTAGCTGTAAATCTATTTTCTGTATGCTGTGTGTACCTCATTCCGTGAAACTTGTATATAGGTTTCACCGTCATGTAAAATGTTCTATCATAGCACTAGAATAGCTAAGAACATCAAAAATCACCTTGTATTCCCCTTGTCCTGGTTCATAAAATATTGTCTTGTCATACATTAGGGAATTTAAAAATTCCCTCTCTTTTTGATTGACATTGGACTTGAAATATTTTTTCTTTGTTTTTGCTAAGTTGTATATATCCTCTTCACATGCCTTCTCAAAGGCTTGAAGAGTGGGAAGCTGGATTAAATACACTCCTTCTTCCACAAATATCACTATTTTGTACATTGTTTGTACAAGCAGTGTTGTTAGACTCAGTAAAATTCACTAGGGAATCTGTCATATCAAATTGTATGACATAACTAAGAAAAAATTCCAACAGTGCCATATACAAATGTTCATTAAGTTGTACTAATTTTCAAAAGTTTTGTTTTGGTGGACTTGAAAAGGTACCTAGGGACCCAAGGGGGGGTGGTGAATGGGAGACCAGATTGGAGTACAGAGAACTTCTCTGGCAACTCAAGTTGAGTGCCAGCAACTACCCTGGACTGAATGCATGTGTGTCTGTTAAACTTGTACTTCGGCTATGACCAGCAAAGCTTTAACAAATTGCATTTTTTATTTTGGATTTTATTGTTTGAACTTATTTGTATTTCATTGTTAGGATAATGGCAATGTTTAACATTAACATTTATTATTTATTAATTATGAATATATTGTACTATACTCATTTAAAAAAAAATAAACTACTTTTAAACAAGTGATGATTTGATCTTTTAAGTTTGGTATTGTAACTTATGTATACAAGTGGTGAAGTATAATGCATCATAAAAGAGTGAAACTACAAAAGTGCAGTATGCCCTTAAGGATTTTTAAATATTTTCAAGAAATGATGTCCTAGAGTTTATAAAAGGAAGTTATTTATGTTTTCTGATGTAGTCTTGGGAAGCATGTGGGACAAAATCACTCAATGTTTTTTTTTTTTTTTTTTTTTTTTTTTTAATAAATTGATTTTTATTTAGTGCAGCCTCTGATTTCTGGCTTCATCCTCCTTCATATGCTGTATTTGTGGTTAGTGGTATTTACGTTCACCACACGTCAGCAGGAAAGACTATATTCTGGCAACTTTCAGGTTTCATTTTATATATATAGTATATATATATATATATATATATATATATATATATATATATATATATATATATATATATATATAAAATGCAAATAAAATAATTTAAGTAAAATAAATAACTAAGTTTATTTATGCATATCTTCAGAGAAGCTTTTTTCAGGTGAAGGCTGCAGGTGACAGGGTGTTGTGGGCATTACAATACTTTTCTTTGAAACTGCTGAGTATGATATGACCCATTTCATAAAAATCCATATAGTGATGACCTGGAGACTGAACAGACATATTACCTACAAGATATACAACTTATGTTGAGGACTACTTATCACAAGGTTATCCTGTCTGTATGGAGATAAACTCCTTCTCATTAGGTTGCCTTCATGTTGTTATACAGTGTATGATGAGTCAGCCAGAACTCGCTGAACTACATATCAGTTGCTTATATTGAGATGTTTTCTCCTCACTTTACATTAATCATAATGTGTAGTCCTCTCCCATATGCCATGTTTGTGTAGTCCTCTCCCATATGCCCTGTTTGTGTAGTCCTCTCCCATATGCCCTGTTTGTGTAGTCCTTTCCCAGATGCCGTTTGTGTAGTCCTCTCCCATATGCCCTGTTTGTGTAGTCCTCTCCCATATGCCCTGTTTGTGTAGTCCCCTCCCATATGCCCTGTTTGTGCAGTCCTCTCTCATATGCCCTGTTTGTGTAGTCCTCTCCCATATGCCCTGTTTGTGTAGTCCTCTCCCATATGCCCTGTTTGTGTAGTCCTCTCCCATATGCCCTGTTTGTGTAGTCCTCTCCCATATGCCCTGTCTGTGTAGTCCTCTCCCATATGCCCTGTTTGTGTAGTCCTCTCCCATATGCCCTGTTTGTGTAGTCCTCTCCCATATGCCCTGTTTGCATTTCTCTTTCTCCTCCTCAACCTTAAGTGTTTGTATGTGTTCATGTTTTCTTTTTTCTTTATTTTCTAATGTTAAGTTGTCAATCTCGCCTTCATTCTTGCTGGATGGGTTCGGAGCCGATCCTCGGCTCCGACTCGGCACTTGCTTTAGCTTGAGAACTCCTTTTACCAGCTTGAGGCAACCCTATATCCCATGATGCAAGGCAGAACTACCCCAGATCTCGTTTGCCGCTTAGCGAAAGAGGTCTCCTTTGCCAGCTGAGGTAAGTAATTTTCTTGTTAAAAGAGAAAAGCTTAGTTAGGGTTTTATTTCCCTCTTGTATCCATTTTTATAGTCTGTAGTGTGTTACAGCCCACCCTATTCCCTTATATTTCAAAACTTTTTATTTCCTTTAGTGTAAAAAGTTTAGTTAGGCCTAAACCCCATTGGTTAATCCCTTCCTGTGTGTTGTGTGTTAGAGGATTAATTTTGTGTGTTGGTTGGGGTTTGTGTGTGACTTCCTCCTAGGATTATGTCTAAGGAAGGCAAGGTCTCAGGCTTCAAGAAGTGTGACTCATGCTGTCAGAAAATGTCTCTGACAGACGGTCACACTTCTTGTGTTTACTGCCTGGGGCCTTTGCACCTGCAGGACTCCTGTGCTTTGTGTCACTCTTTTAGCCAGAGAGTCCTGCAGGAACGGAGGAATAAGCTTATCCTCCGTGGCTTACTTAAGCCAGAAGGTTCTCCCTCTAAAGCAGGGTCTGGGAAACCTTCTAAGCCACCGAAGGCTCAGGCTTCAGTATCCAAGCCTCCTCCGGTGGCTCCAGCTCCGTCGGAGCCGAGATCGGCTCCGGCTGGAACCGATCTATCTACCTCAAAAGTAGTGGGTTCGGCACCGACTGGTTCCGACACCTTGTCTACTGTGGCCTTGTCGGCTCTGGCTGGAGCCGACACCTTATCCAGCATCGGAGCCGAGAAACCTTCGGCTCCATCTGGAATTCAGGGGACTTCGGCTCCGATGACTTCGTCCCGAAAGAGATCTCGGTCCCCTTCGTTGCAGAGTATCCACTCGGCTCCGGGGTCTCCTCTTTTGTCGGAGCGGAGCCATCGGAGCCGATCTTCGAGATCTTCCAGGCTGTCTGACCACGACTTAGAGAGGGTGGTAAGCAGGCTGTTGAAGTCGCAGGCACTGGCCCAAATGCTCCATAGCCCGTCTCAACAGACTTTGGCTATTGCCTTACCCCTTGAACTTCCTCCTCCGACTCCACACCAGAGTTCGGAGCCGGAGCTTCTCGGGACAGCGACTGTTTCGGCGCCGGAGCCGATACATCCTTTGGCTCCATCGTCCTCGGCTCCGATCTCCTCCTTGAGGCCTTCCTTGGAGGGATCCGGTCGTTGGGTTTCCCTTGTCGGCTCCGAGGGGGCTAGTGGCATCGGACCCTTGTCCGACCCCGCTCTCCCTCTCGGGGCTTCGGCTTTGGTAAGCTCGGCGCCGACATCGGCCTCGGAGCCTTCCCTCTCAGTGGAGCCGGGAATTCCTGTATCCTCGGAGCGGGGATATTCCGGCCTCCCGGGGAGGGGAGCCTTTGAGGTGATGAGGAGTGTCCTGGCCTCTGAGCCAGGTCAACGGTCCATCCCTCTAGCTCCTCCCTCTTCAGTGCCTGTAGACGCCTCTTGCCAGCCTCCTGCTCTCAGGCCCAGGGATCCATCGCCCCAGGTTTCCCCATTGGGAATTTCCTCCTCTTCCGAAGTTTCTCCTGATCCAGCAGGTGAACTCCCTCGGAAGAGGACGTGTAAGAGGAAACACACAGACTCCCCCGAGTCTACTACATCGGATACCGACTTAGATGAGTCAGAGGGTTCCCCACGATCCCCCTCTGAGGATGTCTCCTTTTCAGACATCCTTGAGCTCCTCAAACAGAGGGGGAATTGGCCATCCATTGATCCCTCCGAGGATGAGTCGGTATACCTGGAGACTTTTGGATCCCGACCCTCCACCTCCTGGGTGTCTCTGCCTTTCGACCCACTTATGCAGGTAGTGGCTCGGAAGGCGTGGGCGGCTCCAGATTCTGTGGAACCTGTCCCCAGGAGACCATCCAAATTTATCACGGCCCCTACAGACAAACAGTTCCTTTCCAAGGGCGTCTCTGTGGATGCTATGGTGGTGGCGGCGGCCACTAAGAAGGAACTGGCAGATCCTTCAGTACCTGTCCATCCTCCTAACAAGGATTCTAGGACCATGGACAGGTATGGAAAGCGGATGTTTTCTTCAGCGACCTTTGCTATGCGTTCGCTGAACTACCTTTGTCACTTCACCAGGCTTCAAAGAGATATTCTCAAGGAACTGGGTGAAGTGGTCCAGGATCCTTCTGCTGCTGGGGCTCAAGAAAAGATTGCCTCGCAGCTAGCAATGCTGAATTCCCTATCCAACTCCTCCATGCGGCTCATATCCTATGCGGCCGATGGAGCGAGCAGGGCCGCAGGCACAGGAGTTGCTCTTAGACGCCAAGCCTGGATGCGGCTTTGTAATTTTGCGGACCCCTTTAAGGCATCTTTCACTAATACCCCCTTTGATGGTTCGGCTTTGTTCGGACCTCAGGTGAAGGATACCTTGACCAGGTGTGAGCAGGACGGTAAAACTCTTTCTGCCGTTGGAGTCCATTTTTCCACTCCTTCTAGACCATATCCCAAGGGTCAGAAGGGGGGGAAGATGTGGTTCCGCAAAGCCCAAGGAGCTACACGGACACGCGTGGTCAGTTTACCCCAGAGGCAGAGGGGTAACAACAATAGACGCCGCCCTAGAGGCAGGGGGGGTCCTTAGAACCAGGGCAACAGGGAGTCTCTTCCTGAGAAGCCCTTTCAGCATCCCTGAGGTGTTGCCCGACTGTCCACCCTTGGAGGCAGTCGGGGGAAGGATTTCGCTGTACCCAGTAGCCTGGCAATCCCTATCACAAGAGATGTGGGTACAGTCGATCATATCCGAGGGTTACAAAATCCCCTTGAAGGTATCCGTACCTCAACAATCCCTTCTAGACATCTCACCCGGTCAAAGGGATTTGGCAGAACAGGAGGTTTCAAAGCTCCTAGAAAAAATAGCCGTCCAGACTGTGCCGGCAGACCAGGTAGGATCCGGCGTCTACTCGAGATTCTTTTTGGTCCCCAAAAGGACGGGAGATTGGAGACCAATATTAGACCTGAGCAATCTAAACAGATTTGTCAAGAAGGCAAGATTCCGGATGGTCACGCTTCAGTCCATTCTGCCCTTTCTGGGCAAGGACAACTGGATGTTCTCTATAGACCTTCAGGATGCGTACTATCACATAAAGATTCACAGACGCTCCAGAAGGTTTCTCCGCTTTCGGCTAGGGACCAGTCATTACCAATTCAGAGCCCTGCCCTTTGGCCTCACTTCAGCCCCCAGAGTGTTTACCAAATGCATGGCAGTGGTCACAGCTCATCTGAGACGTCAAGGATTCCAGGTGTTTCCTTATTTGGACGACTGGCTCCTCTCCGCCACCACCAGGTGTCAGCTTCTTCAGACCAGAGACTACACTCTACAGCTTTGCAGGAGTTTGGGAATTTCAGTAAATTTCGAAAAATCTTCTCTGCTGCCTTGCCAATCTATCACCTTTATAGGCGCAGAATTAAACACCGTCAAAATGTTAGCCAGACTAACAGATCAAAGAATTCTGGACATCCAAAAATTCGTTCTGATTTTATTGCAGAGCAACAAGGTCAAAGCCAGATTTATACTGAAGGTTCTAGGTCTTATGGCTGCGGCCATTGTTCTACTACCACTGGCTCGCTTCCACATGCGTCTTCTGCAGTGGATGCTATTCACGCAGTGGTCGTACCACAGTCTCCCGATGAGGCACGAAATCTTAGTCACACAGTCGTGCAGAACTCATCTGAATTGGTGGATATCTTCCCCTCTTCTTCATCAGGGCCGACCCTTTGTTTCCCCTCCTCCAGTTGCCACAGTCACTACGGATGCCTCTCTGATCGGGTGGGGGGGGCATTATCAGGGCAGGATGGTCCACGGGACGTGGCAACCCATAGAATACCATCTGCACATAAATGTCCTGGAGATGAGAGCGGTGCTTTTAACGTTGCAGGCCCTCAACGACTTTCTTCCCACGGGGACTATTGCAGTACAAACGGACAACATGTCCATGGGTTGGTACATCAACAAGCAGGGCGGGACCAGGTCCTATCCGTTGTGTCAAGAAGCTCTCAGACTTTGGCAATGGGCAATCTCCTCTCATCGGTTTCTGATAGCAACGCACATCCCCGGCAGGTCCAACCTCTTGGCGGACAGGCTGAGCAGATCCATTCTGATGCCTCACGAGTGGTCTCTCAATCAATCTGTAGTGGATCAGATTTTTCTGCAGTGGGGCATTCCTTGTTGCGATCTTTTTGCTACTCCTCAAAACAACAAGTGCCCAGATTATTTCACCCTCTTTCCCCTTCCAGGCCAACCCCTGAGAGACTCTCTAACCCAGGATTGGCCCCGGGGACTTCTGTACGCTTTTCCTCCTTTTCCCTTGATTCCACAAGTCATTCAGAAAGCCACCGTTTTGAGAGCCAAATTGATTCTCATTGCCCCTTATTGGCCTCGACAAATTTGGTTTCCGTCTCTGCATCGTCACCTTCTGGTGCAGCCCTGGCATCTGGACCCAGTTCCGGATCTCTTGATCCACCAGTCGGGTCAGCAGCACCGGGCCATTCATTCTCTCAACCTCACTGCTTGGTTGCTCCACTTCCTTCCCTAGCCAGGCTTCCGATGATCTCTGACTCCGTCAGAGACATCTTAGTGTCTTCCTTAAAGTCGTCCTCTAGGACTGTTTATGCTAGCAAGTGGCGACGTTTTTCTATTTGGGCAAATTCCAGGAATATTGATCCCTTTACTGCTCCTGTACATTCTGTTTTAGATTTCCTGGCGGAGGTTTTTCTTTCAGGATCCTCGTCATCTACAGTTAAAGTACAACTGGCTGCTATTTCCAAGTATCATGTTGGCTTGCATGACAATAACATTATGTCTCATAGATTATGCAAGGCCTTTCTGAGAGGAGTTTTTCTCCTAAAGCCGCCTATAAAGCATCCTCCTCCGCAATGGGATCTAAACTTAATGTTGGCATCCTTGATACTACCTCGCTAGGAACCGTCTGCTTCATGTTCTTTGAAGTTATTGACCTGGAAAACTATATTCTTACTGGCTGTCACTTCAGCAAGAAGGGTTTCCGAGATTCAAGCTCTCTGCATTCGTTCTCCTTACTTGGTTTTTCATAAGGACAGGGTATCATTAAGAACGAACCCTTCCTTTCTCCCCAAAGTTGTGTCTCAAACCAATATTAACCAATCTATAGATCTACCAGTCTTCTTCCCAAACTATTCCGACAGAGCTGAACAGAAGCTTCATTTTTTGGATGTCCATCATCAGCTCAGGTACTATTTGCATAGAACTAAACAATTCAGAAAATCAGACCAATTATTTGTTTCCTATGCAGAAAACAGGATAGGTCTTCCAGTTTCTAAAGTGACCTTATCCAGATGGTTGACTTCCACCATTTCCTTTGTGTACTCTCTCAGAGGCAAGCAGCTATCTTCTAAACCAAAAGCACACTCAACCAGGAGTCTATCCACTTCTGCAGCTTTTCAGGATAGACTACCCATTGATACTATTTGTGCAGCAGCTACTTGGGCCACGCCTCATACCTTTGTCTCTCATTACAAGTTGGACTTGGCCTCCAGAGATAGGGCCAGTTTTGGTTCCACAGTTCTCAAGAGTCTGTTCCATTGAGCCACCCGGGATACAGGTGCTAGGGACGCGGTCCCATCCAGCAAGAATGAAGGCGAGATTGAAAACTTAACATTTAGAAGTTATGTACCTACCATAACGTTCCATGTTAGTTGTCTTCTCTCGCCTTCTTTCTTGCGTCCCTCCCTCCTACCCCCTGGCCTGGACAGATCTTGAAGAGTTCCTATCAGGTTGTTTTCCTCCTGAGCCTTCATATGAGGACTCTTTTTATGAACTTGTTTCCTAAATTATGTTAGGTTAGTCCTTAGCAGGGTAGGTTAGCTACCAAACGAGATCTGAGGTAGTTCCGCCTTGCATCATGGGATATAGGGTTGCCTCGAGCTGGTAAAAGGAGTTCTCAAGCTAAAGCAAGTGCCGAGTCGGAGCCGAGGATCGGCTCCGAACCCATCCAGCAAGAAAGAAGGCGAGAGAAGACAACTAACATGGAACGTTATGGTAGGTACATAACTTCTAATTCCTGTGCCAACCACAAACCAAGCAAGAGGAAAGAGTTTCAGTGATTGGAGTATTTATTTTGTTTAATAAAATTTGTTAACTGAGTAGGTGTGCTGGTCCAACATCTCTTTTCAGTCATGACCCTAGCCATAGGCAGCAAGCAAAAATGACAACAGTGTTTTTAAGGCAGCACAGTCTTGTGTGAAAGTAAAATATAAAGTCCAGTGACATTTATATAATTTAAAACAATACATAAAAAAAACTAGCAAGGATTAAAAGAGTACAGACAAGAAGAGAAGTGACACTATGAGAGCAAGGACAATTATACAATCTTGGGAGATACAGAGATAATTAGTTGACTTGAAAGGTACAATTTTACATCTTAGGATAACAGTTACAGCCAGATAAGAAAACAGAACACATCTGAGCAAACAGATAAAATTAGGAGTGGGGGTGGATATTACTTATATCAAAGAAATAGGGTTCAATAGCAAGAAAGGGTGCGATATGGAGGTACTTTGATATGGGCTGTTCAGAAGTGACAGTGAATTGAGAGATGGAGATGGAATCAGAGAAAAGGAAGAGAAACTCCACCCTGTGAAGGGATTAGACAGGGTCAGAACCTAAAGTAAGTACACTGTGGTAGTCAAAGTAGAGGAAGGAAGGAGTGCTGATGGATCAGTACATCAGCCTTTCACTACATCAATGGAGGAAGATAAGAGTATGAAAGAGGGAATAAAGGAATGGGATTGGAGGAAGAGGGCTATAGTTATGTGGCATCTGAATCTGGCTGGAGCAGACCACGAAACTTCAGACACCAGGGTAGAGAGGGAACAGGAGTTGAGATTTTGAACCATGATATCTTCATGTAGCTAGTGTAGAACTGTACCAGAAAATATATAATTATAGATGTGGTCCTAACTAAAGCAAAAGGACTCATAGATGTCCTACAGAAGGTGCTATTAGCTGACATTGCTCGTGCAGGGTTGAAGGATAAGAATATGAAGACAGTGTTTTTAAATTTTAAGGGGGGTATTAGGTTGAGATGAGGAGAGGTCAGTATAAGTTAGAGAACTGGGACAAAATGAAGGACTAAACATACTGCATGAATGGGTCAAGGATCGAGTATTTAGGACTCTATTCAAGGACTTGGGGAAGAGGCAAAAAAAAAAAAAGAGGAAAAGGCCTCTGTTACTACATATAGATGTGATGTTAGTGATTAGATTGAATAATAGGGCATACAGGAAGTAGAAAGGGAGCTGGCACAATATAAATAAACAGAAGGGCAACAAAAGAGATGAGGGGGCAGCAAAGGCACAATATGAAAGAGATTTGGAAGAAAGGGTTAGGAAGAACAGAATTTTTTTAGGTTCGTAACAAAATAGAGGAAGGTATGCACAGGCCTGTCCAAGCTAAGCAAAGATGGAAGGTAGCTCAAATGCAATTGTGGAAAAACACAAATACTGAGTGAGTGCTTTACTTCATTTTTCACAAAGTAGACCAAAAAGGCTATGTCATATTGGGGGGGGGGGGGGCATGATGGCAAGCAGAAAAAAAAGTTATCAGGGTATAAATGGGAAGAGGTGGATGGTGGTCTGGCTACCATTAGAGAGGATAAAAACACAAGGACCAGGCAGGCTGCCTCACAAAGTCCTGAACATCTGAACAGTGTGTGTCAGATCCACTGGTTGACATCTTCACTATATAACTAATCAATGCAGAAGTACTTGAGGATTGGATAACAGCTAGTATAGTACCCTTCTACAAGTCAAGCAGAAGGAAAAATCTGGAAAACTGTGAGACCTATTTGCCAACAACAGTGGTAAGGAAATTTATGGTGATTATCCAGAGGGAATTGCTAGCTGGTTTCCAAGATAATGACTGTCTCCAAGACAACAATCAACATGGGTCATGGCTAGGCCAACTGTCAGTCAAACCTGATCCAGTTTTTATGAGTGGGTAAATGGGAGCCTGATTTGGGAGGAGGTTAGTAACAGATAGCATATTCTTCCTGGACTGAATTAAAGCTTTTACATTAGTGCTGAAAATGCAGCCCCTGGTAGAGTCTGGGGGTGATATCCATACAGAGAAAATGTATTTATTTATTATCTATTATGGCTGAATGGAAGGACAAAGAGATCTGGGTGACAGGGACAATTCCAGAAATTAGGAAAGGGGCTAGTGAAGTATCATTGGGGTCTGTCCTGGGTCCTCAACACTTCAGTGTGTTGTGTAAGAAATATCTGACAAAACATACACAGGATAAGCTTCCCTTCTGATGACTCAAAGATAATTGCAGCAGTGTGGGACATGGGAAGAGTCTGCAGAGGCAGAGCCATAGCTGGCACATCAAGCATCTGGCACCAGGCCCTGATCTGCACCCCCCAGCTCTTTAACTGAAGTTCAAAAAGAAAAAAAAAAGGGAGGATGTCTACTTTCCCGAGTCTGGTGCTTCATGCTGGATCCATTCAGTCCCTTCAGCGCTTCAGCTGAAGAGCAAAAAACGGTCCTCAATCAGGCTGGTTAAACTCAGGAGCCAGACTGGTGCTGTTTCTGTGTCTTCCCCCTTTCTGCCTTGTGTGGCTGAAGAACAGAAAGAAAAAAAAGAGAAAAATAACTTCCTTTGCTTTTAAACTGTACCAAGTCACTTGCTACAACTTCTACCACACACAATGTGGTGAAGCACTTCAGTACTGGGAGCAGTAATGAAATTAATTTCTGCACCAGCACAACAACCCTAGTTTGAAATATAATCTGTGAGGAGTAGAAACGAGATCGCAGCAGGAAAATGCTCTTGGAGTGTTATTCACACCTGGACTGGAGCACTGGTGTCACAATAACCTTGGTGTGAAATATCATCTGGGAGGAGTAGAACTGATGAGAACACAGCAGGAAACGGATCTGGTAATGTTAGCCACACGTGGATTGAAACACTGGGGTCACAACAACTCTGGTGTGAATCTGGTAGGGAATTTGCTGACAGAAGACCAGAAACATGATCTGGAATGTTGATCACATCTGAGCTGGCTCACCAGGGGCAGAATAAGAGATTAGCAACCGAACACACAGAATTTTGCAGTATATCCTCAGTATGGTAAATGCCAGGTAAAAAAGGTAATGTTTACCCTGTACAGGCCCCAGTTAGGCCACACCTGGAGTAGAAAGGGGGCAATCGGGCTGCTGGAAGGAATCCAAAGAGTATGCTCCAAAAGGTTGTGTGGGACACAGGAAAAAGAAAATGTTCAGCGGTTAAAGGAGCTGGAGCTCTTCTCACCCAAAAGCAAACAAGCTGGAAAGGACTTGATATGGATGCACAAGATCATGTCAGGGAGATGTAAAGGGATAATCCTGATGAGGAACGGGGGGGGGGAGTCAACAGACTGTAGCGACCAACTACTCCCTGGATTTGTGGAAACACTTCTTCATAAAGAGGAGCATAGACCAACAGAATGGGTAGTGAAGAGGGAATCCAGAAGGGCATTTGGAAGGGAGAAAAGGTAAAGGGGAAGAGACATAAAATGTTAAAAGCATTTAAATGGCAAAACAGTTAGTCTTACTATTACTTTCTGCCCCAAGTAAATGTGATGAGATACAGTGTGATATATTTCTAAGCTCTGATTAACGCATGCTTATCCCTCAGGGCTTTGCTCATTTACTGAAAGCACACTATATGTGGCTTAGAATCAGTGCTGAGTAATTATGAACTCAGCTTTGGCTCAGTGTCTCAGGGTGGATCTAAATTAGCATCAAGGCTGACCAGAATACTAGAAGTGACCGCAGTAGAACACAGCCAACTATTATCTCAGCTTCAGCTCATAAATGCCACATATGAAACGCTTAAGAGGGCAGATTGTGAAAGAAATGCATATTTGAAATCCTTGGTTTTTAAATTCACAGAAAGCAACATATTCCTGGTGGTAATAACATGGTTTTAGTGTACTTCCCTCAGTGAATCCTTTCATGTTGCATTTGGTAACTGGAACAGATAAATGAGGCAGTAATGATCCAGATGTAACACAGTCTGGAGTACATATGCAGCAGTAAAATAAAACATCTGCAAGAAACTGTAAGGATATTAGAAGCGTGAACAGGATTAACTTGGAAAACAAAATAGCATAGCTAATTTTTATTCTGTGATGTAATAAAGGGCATGTAGCATATTCCCAAACACTATGACACAAACAGGAGCATCAATGACACCTGCATGACAAGCAGAAACAGCTGTAGCAAAGGTGAGTTGGGCCATCATGATGTAAGGGCTGGGGAAAAGTTAGGCACGTTGGCCCATTCTTTTATGGATGGGAACCTCTGTGACAAGGGACATTAGTACTTCATTAGCTAATTAATTAATTGAACATGTATTTGGACAGGGTTTGCCAGAAGTACTCATGTTTCAGGAGAAACTGAAGTTTCCCTAGGGATTTTGGGTTTTAAGGAGCTTATCAGAAAGCAGTGCTTAGGAATAATGAGGCCAAGCATGGCAATATTTACGTCAATGTACAAAATGTGCAAAATATCATCTCTGCCTAGTCTGTTGTAGTGATATACAGAACTAGAAGGTAAGCGTTTCTGAAAGTTTGTGGGCTGCTCTTAGACTCCAGTAGGTAGGTAGAGCTGAATATATTAAAGGACAAATACACCATCAACATAACTTTTCCTTTTCACAGAGTGTATTTTCCTGCCTACAAAATGATACCTAGACTGCCACTTGTAAATAAATTATGAATTGGTTGTTGTATTAGCATTTCTGTGTTTTTCAGACCCCAGAATGAGCACTATGACAGGGCTATATAAAACAGTTCAAGGATAAAGAAAATTGTGGTAAAAAGGGTCTGTTTACATAATGTAGTAGAGACATGTTAGCCATATTAAAAAAAGATCTCATTATTGTCTAGTTTGCATGTCTGTTAATTGCCCATAACTACCTCAAGTTCAAATCAGCACTTTCCCGGAATAGTTAACACTGGCAACCCGTGCATTCCATTGGCACAGACACCTCCCATTCAATTTCTGCATAGAATCAAGCACAGATAGACACACACACACACACACACACACACACACACACACACACACACACACACACACACACACACCTCTTACCTGACCGTGAGTTGATAGAGCATCCTGGATTTCTCGCTCTCATTTTTTTGTCCCTGCTCACATAAATCAGAGATCTTTATACTCTGTCAGTAATGCCAGAAGTTAGAGTTTCATTCTTATTATTGTTTGTAAGGTGCATTGTGATACTAGACCTGTTGCTTTATTAAAATTTTAAGTGAGTCAAAGTAATAGTGTAACAATTCTCTCTGGCGTCATTTAGTGTTCCTCCAGCTGTAGTGCCATGTAGGACCATAAGATCATAGGATCATAGCAGGTTACTAGCCTAATGCCCCTAGGGCCCTTAAAAGCCTAGCCACATTCAACCCTTGTTCCCAAGGGTGTCTGTATCAAACAGACACTAAAATCAGCACCTGGTGCCCCTGTACAAGAGGAGCACAGGTGGAACCCCAAGGGTGAATTTTTGGTTGCCCATCCAGTCATCCAAGTTACACTTAAATAGAGTCAACAAGGAGCTATGTTTAACTTGAATTGGAAGTTTGTTCCAAAGGTGAAGTAACCTCCGTGAGACAAATCTGTCTCTCCAGCAAGTAGGAAGTTACTAGACTTTTTTTTGTCTCTTGTTTCCAAGATCAGCACCTATTGCCTCTGTCCAGGAAGGACACTGGTGAGACCCTAAACATCCTGAAACACGCTTGCAAGTACGGCAGATGCAAACGGCCAAAATCTTAACATGAAGCTCAAAAAGCAGTCAGCACCATAGTCTGTTCAGCACTCCTATAGTTTAATATACATTAAGTAGCCCTACCAACATCATACCGATTTCGGCATTCTTGCCTTCTTCGATGATTAAACATCATCAAAACAAATACCACCAATATATATATATACACTAATCCAAAATGAATTAATTATATCTCACATCCTGTTACATCATTTCCCTTTTACATCTCAAAATTGTTATAACATATTTAAGAACAGTTACAGATTCCAAGAAAAATATTTTAGTATAACATTATTAGAGATGGTCATTCAGACCAGGAGAAAAAAGGCCACCCATCTTAATTATCCAACCCTCCTCTTTTTTATTTAGAATGGAATCCTAGCCAAGTTTATTGCTTCTGTCCCCCAGGATTTTATCTATGATCATAAAGTAGAATTTTGCAGAATTATGGGAAGTACAATGCCTATATAGAACACTAGGTGGTTGCTTGCTATGTATATCAGAAAGGTGTTCAGACATGCGAAAGCGTAACGGGTGGGAAGTTTGACCTATATAGAACACTGAGCAAGTACAAGTGGCCAAATATATAACCCAGTCGGTGCTACAATTAGCATAACATTTTATGTCCTAAACCTGACTGGTATTTTTACTAGAGAATTGCTTTGATTTATACATAAATTTACAAAATGTGCAATGGCCACATGGAAACTAACCCAACAATTTGTCCCCACTTATCGTCAGCTGATGTTCAAAGGTGCTCCTTGTTCTATCATGTTTGGTTTGTAATGTGAAAAATATGCTCCCAGCGTCCTCCCTCTATGAAACAAAAACTGACACCTAGGGTTAAGGACCTGGGACAATTCTTCATTGGCCAATAATATATTCCAATTTTTGGTCACCGCATCCTTGACCACATTGATGTCACGCCGTTAAGTTGTGACAGATCTAGTTACAGCTGAGTCATCTCTAGGTGCTTTACTTTTATACTTCAACAATTTTGATCTGTCCTGTTTGGAAGCCCATTCATTGGTAGACCTAATATCATGCTGTCTATAACCCCTAATCTCAAACCTATGGGTTAGGTCCTGTTGGAATAAAACAAAATCTTCCTGTGTAGAACATATTCTTTTAATACGTATGAACTGATATTTAGGTATATTCTTAATGATGTGGTATGGGTGAAGACTGGAGGCAAACAGTAGGTTATTGAACTGGGGATATTTCCTGTAAAGTTGAGTTCTCAACGTATTATCAGGGTTCTTAGTGATCGTAGCATCTAAAAAATTAATTTGTTGAATTTCACAATTGAGAGTAAACTCTATACCCCAATTATTACCATTTAGATATTGTACAAACTCCAACAAATATTGCCTATCCACTCGCCACACCAACCAATTGGCCAAAAACCTCCTCCAAATGTCCATCTCATCCAGAAAGAGATTATGAGTGTGATCATATATCAGTTGTTTCTCCAGAAATCCCATAAGTCAGCATATATGGGAGCAAATGACGCACCCATGGCTGTTACCTTTGTCTGCCGGTAACACTCCCCTTGAAAATAGAAAACATTTTTGGATAACACATGATGTGAAGTTGTTCAATCTCGCCCTTTGTTCTTACACGTGGGTTTGGAGCCGATCCATCGGCTCCGAGTCGGCCACTTTCCAAGCTCTAGATCTCTGAGAAGCTCAAAACACAGTCCCTATCCCATGATGCTCTGCTGCCATACCCCAGGTCTAGTTTGCTGTTACAATGGATATCACGCTCTTCGCAAGAAGCTCGGGCCAGTACCCTTTTGTCTTGTCTTTTGACAGAAAATTTTCTATAACTGTGATAGTTTGTGATATATTTAATTGTAGTAGTCTAAATATTACTTGTTTGTGTTTTTTTTAAGATACTTAGCATGTGCTTTGTGTGTTTTCTTAGGACCGGTTGCTCCTAGGCCTTTGGCCATTTCTTTAGTTGAGTTTTTGACCAGGGCTCTGTCAGTGAAATAGAGTTAGTGAGTGTTCAAGAATGGGAACGTTTTTTTTTTTTTTTTTTTTTGTGATTCTTAGTGTTTTTAATAGCTGCAAAATGGAGTTAGTGAGTGTTCAGGGATCTGAACGTTTTGTGTGATTGCTTGTGCTTTTAATATTTGTAAAGTTCAGGGATCTGAACCTTAGCAATTGTGCTGTTTTCTCATTTTTTTACACGTCAGAAAAACAGAGATCAGGGTTCAAGCAGTGTGGCTGTGGACAGAAGCTGTCCATCACTGACCACCACACCTCATGTGTTTATTGTTTAGGGCCTTTACACCTGCAAGAGGAATGTTCCATCTGCCACTCTTTTAGTGGCAGAGTTATGCTGGAAAGGAGTAGAAAGCTTATCGATAGAAGCCTCTTAAAATCAAACTTCCTAGAGGCTATAGATAAGTCTGAACAGACCTCCAAATCTTCGAAGGGGTCGAATTCTTCCAAGGTGTCATTGGAGCAGAAGTCATCAGCTCTGAGCACCTCGGGGAAGATTTGGTTGCCAGCTCCTCAGCCCTCGGAGCCGAGCCCCAAACCTTTTCCTCGGAGCCAAGTTCCGAGTTTGGAACCGGTACCGGAGGTTTTAAAGTCTCCGATCCTTCGGTCAGTGGGTTCTTCGGCTCCTTCGACCTGTTCTTCCAGGACCCTCTCAGATGTCGATGTAGACCGTGTGGTGCAGAGACTCTTGGAGAACCCGGCCTTGGCCAAATTGCTTTCAGCTTCATCTCATCTGGCATCGAAGCCTAACACCTCCTCTGTCACGGTTTCTGCTCCTCCTCCAAGACAAATCGAGCCTTCGGAGCCGGAAGGTGAGGACCTGATAGTTGTGGAACCCTCAGAGCTGAGGCCTATTCTGATGCCTTCGGCCCCATAGACTTTGACATCTTCGATTTCGATCGAAGGGTCTCGGAGCCGACACTCTTTCGCTGAGTCCGGGGAGGAGAGTCAAACCAAGGCTTCAGTTCCGACACTTCCTCTCGGGGCCTCGGCGCAGTTGAGCTCGGCTCCGTCCTCTGGTTCGGAGCCTGTGGTCTCGGCCATGGGGAGACTACCGTCTTCTTCTGAACCGGCGGACACATTGGAATGAGACACCGGTGCTTTTGACGCCATGAGGAAGTTCATGTCTGCTAAGACTTTTACCTCTTCAGGTCCTTCCTCTTCCTCCCCTAAAGGACCCCATTCTGTCTCTACATCACAGGTTCCTACCAAGCATTGAGACCCAGAGCCTCAGGTAACCCCATCGGGCGACCCCTGCTCTACGGAGTCTTCACCAGATGCCCCCACTGATGAAGTCCCTAGGAAGAGACTGTGCAAGAGGAGGCACTTGGATTCCCCTTAGGAATCCTTGAAACCAGACACCGACTTAGAGGAATCAGAAGGGTCCCCACGGGCCCCTCAGACGATGTCTCATTTGCAGACATCCTAGAAATACTTAAGCAGAGGGGTGACTGGCAGTCCCTTACCCCTACTGAGGATCAGTCGGTGCTCCTGAAGGCCTTTGGGTTTCAACCTTCCACCTCCTGGGTTACTCCGCCTTTTGAAAAATTAATGGACTTGATCACTTGAAAGGCATGGGAGTCTCCTGATTCCATGGAACAGGTCCCTCAGAGGCCCAACAAATTTATCACCTCCCCTCAGGATAAGTCCTTTCTTACAAAGGGAGTCCCCGTTGGTGCCATAGTGGTGGCAGCGGCCACCAAGAAAGAGATGTCACAGACCTCTTCTTCTGTCCATCCTCCTAATAGAGATTCCAGGATGATGGACAGATATGGGAAACTCATCTTTAGTTCTGCGACATATGCAATGAGATTGCTTAACTATTTAACCCACTTTACCTGCCTTCAATGAGATCTCCTCAAAGAGCTTGGAGATACTCTACAGGGCAACACAGATGATGCTTTCTCCGAGAAAGTGACGGCACAGCTTAACACCCTTAATTCCATTGTAAACTCGTCCATGTGGCTCATTTCTTATGCAGCCGAGGGATCAAGCCAGGCAGCTGGTTTAGCGATAGCTCTGCAGAGACAATCCTGGATGTGCTTATACTCCTTTGCGGAAGCCTTCAAGTCTTCCTTTGTTAATACCCCATTTGATGGATCTTCCTTGTTTGGGCCTAAAGTCAAGGAGACACTCACTAGGTGTGAGCAGGAAGGAAAGACTCTATCTGCCGTAGGAGTCCGTTTTTCCACCCCCACTAGCCCATACCCCAAAGGGCAGAAAGGTGGAAAAATGTGGTTCCAGAAGTCCCAAGGAGCTTTCCAGAACACACGTGGTGAACCCTCCTCCAGGGGCAGTGGAGGGGGTATAATGGTAGACACCGCCCAGGCGGCAGAGGGGGTCTGCAGAACCAGGGTGACAGGGAGCAGTTCCTTGGCAATCCCTATCAGCACTCCTGAGCGGAGGCCCGACCATCCTGCTCTGGAGGCAGTCGGGGGTCACTTAGCTTTATACCCAGATGCCTGGCTAGGAAGTACATCAGATTCCTGGGTAAAAAGCATAATTACCAAAGGTTACATCATTCCCTTTTCAGAATCCCCTTCCATTCATGCAAGAATCCCAGACGTTCCACCCAGTCTGCGGAATTTAGCAGCCATAGAAATTCAAAGGCTGCTGGAAAAAAAAGTCATCCAGCCAGTCCTGGCAGACCAGATAGGATCCGGAACTTACTCCAGGCTCTTTTTAGTTCCAAAGAAAACAGGGGACTGGAGGCCCATCTTAGACCTCAGCAAACTAAATACCTTTGTCAAAAAGGAAAAGTTCCAGATGGTCACGCTTCAATCGATACTTCCATTTCTTGAAACGGGCGATTGGATGTGCTCGATAGATCTTAAGGATGCGTACTACCACATCAAAATGGCAAGGCCATCCAGAGATCACATGCATTTCGGGCTGTGGGCCAATCACTACCAATTCCGAGCTCTGCCCTTTGGTCTCACCACAGCCCCCAGAGTGTTCACCAAATGCATGGCAGTGGTCACAGCTCACCTGAGACGTTTAGGATTCCGGGTGTTTCCATATCTTGACGACTGGCTTCTCATCGCCACCACCAGGCATCAACTGATTCACCCCAGGGATTACACTATCAGCCTGTGCTCCCAGTTGGGCATAACCTTAAATTTCGAAAAATCTGCTTTATTGCCATCACAGCATATTTCCTTTATAGGAGCAGATCTAGACACCAACACTGCCCTGGTCAGATTGCCTCAAGAACGAGTAATCTCTTTACAAAACCAAGTATCCCTTTTGTTGATGGAAAAGAAAGTCCCTGCATTCCAAGTTCTGAAGCTGTTAGGCACCATGGCAGCGACTCTCATAGTGGTTCCTCTGCGGCTTATGCACATGAGGATACTCCAATGTTTGCTCTTCACACACTTGTCTTATCAACAACTTCCAATGTCACACAAGATTCTGCTGACAAATACTTGCAAAAAGGACCTCCTCTGGTGGTTGAACAGCCACCAAGTTACTGTAGGTCGTCCATTTGTACTCCCCCTCCCACAGCCACAGTGACCACGGATGCTTCCCTGATAGGGTGGGGGGGTGGCTGTGTCAGAGAAGAACTGTCCAAGGTACTTGGTCAGAGATGGAATCCAGTTTGCACATCAATGTCTTGGAGTTGAGAGCGGTGTTCCTAGCATTGCAACACTTTCACGACTCTCTACCTCGAGAGACGATTGCAATACAGACAGACAATATGTCGGTAGTCTGGTACATCAACAAGCAAGGGGGGACCAGATCTTACCCCTTATGCCGAGAGGCCCTGAGAATTTGGCAGTGGGCTGTATCCACCAGGCGCTTTCTGATAGCAATGCACATCCCGGGGTCATCCAACATGATAGCGGACAAATTGAGCAGAGCCATTCTGTTGCCTCACGAGTGGTCCCTCAAAGAACGAGTGGTGGAAAGGATATTCCGTAAATGGGGCTAGCCTTGCTGTGACCTTTTTGCATCCCCGATGAATGCCAAATGCAGAAGCTACTTTGCCCTGTACCCTCCACCAGGGAACATCCCAAGGGACGCACTCATACACGATTGGCCCTCGGGTCTCCTATATGCCTTTCCTCCATCCCCGCTGATCCCCAAATTTTTACAGAAAGCCAAAAGCCTGGGAAGGACTGTTATTCTGATAGCCCCATTTTGGCCTCAGCAGATATGGTTCCCCTTCCTTCAACAATACCAAGTGGAAGAACCTTGGGTTCTGGACCCAGTGCCAGACTTTCTGACTCATTCGTCGGGAGTTCTTCACCCCTCTCTTGTATCCCTCAAACTGACAGCTAGGCTGCTCCACTTCCCAACCTAGCCAGGTCTCATGATTTGTCTCCTGCGGTTCAGCATATTCTGGTTTCCTCTCATAAAGTTTCCACCAGGAAACTATATAACAGCAACTGGAAACGATTTGGTCATTGGGCTTCTCAACATGGTATTGATCCCTTTATCGCCCCTATTCATAGTATTCTGGAATTTTTGACTTCACTTTTCCACAGTGGTGCAGCAGCCACTACTGTAAGGGTTCAATTGGCTGTTATATCTAACTTCCATGTGGGATGCAGAGGTTCTAACATTATGTCCCACAGATTATGTAAAGCCTTTTTGAAAGGGATTCATCACCTTTGACCCCCTATCAGACATCCGATTACTCCCTGGAAACTAAATGTGGTGCTGTCTCAACTCATGCTTCCCCCTTTTGAGCCCACATCTTCTTGTCCTTTGAAGTTCCTTTCTTGGAAGACAATTTTCTTAGTGGCCATTACTTCGGCACGTAGAGTTTTTGAACTTCAAGCACTCTCTATTAGGACCCCATATTTGGTCTTTCACCCCAACAGGGTGTCTCTAAGAACAAATCCGTCCTTCCTCCCGAAGGTCTATTCCGAAGCAAACTTGAACCAGTCTATTGAACTTCCCACTTTTTTCAGGCATCATACCAGTAAATAAGCTTGATGTTCACAGACAATTGAGATTTTATTTGGACAGAACAAAAGAATTCAGAAAATCAGATCAATATTTGTTTCCCATGCAGACAATAAGAAGGGCCTTTCGGTATCCAAAGTTACGTTGTCCAAATGGCTTTCTGATTGTACAAAGTTTGCATATTCTTCATCCCATCAACCTTTAGAACGTGAAGTGAAAGCTCATTCTACCAGGGCTGTTTCTACGTCCTTAGCTCACGCAGCTCGTTTACCTTTGAACACCATTTGTGCAGCTGCTACTTGGTCCAAACATCATACATTTATTACTCATTACAAAGTGGACAGGGCCTCTAGAGACAGGGCTTCCTTTGGTTCCACCATTCTCAGGAATGTATTCCCGTGAGCCGCCCAGGATTCGGGTGCTTAGGACGCTACCCACGTGTATGAACAAACAGCGAGATTGAACAACTTTACATAAAGAAGTTATGTTCTTACCATAACGTTCCATGTGAGTTGTTCATCTCACCTTTGTTCTTACACTCCCTTCTACCTTACCCCTCCATATTCTGGAAGAACAGGTATGGCTGGTTGTCTGGTTGATCTTACTAGTATCCTCTTGTCAGCTAGGTTATCTTTTAACTAATTGTAAATAGTTACTTTGTTATATTGGGTTGCTTAGTTGTGTTTCTTGCTGGGTTCAGCAAACTAGATCTGGGGTTTGGCAGCAGAGCATCATGGGATAGGGACTGTGTCTCAAGCTTCTCAGAGATCTAGAGCTTGGAAAGCGGCCGACTCAGAGCCGAACCCACACGTAAGAACAAAGGCGAGATGAACAACTCACATGGAACGTTATGGTAAGAACATAACTTCTTTTTTGGCCATATACATTAACAGTGTATTAAAGCCTGCCAGATATAAATCAGCCCTCCTTAACCAATATTCCAGTGTCTGTAGGCCTGCCCAGTGGAGTATGTTGATATATAGGGCTTTCACATCCAGCATACAAAGCAACCAAGTCGATTCCAATTGCAACTGAGTTGTGTCCTGTATTCTAGCTCTTATGAGTTTCAAAAGTGGCTGTAGATACTGTGTCAGAAAGACAGACAATGGTTCCGTTAAGGAACCAATGCCTGAAACAATTGGCCTACCTGGAGGTTTATCCAAGCTTTTATGGATTTTCGGTAGCAGATATAGTAATTGTTTTTAAGGATCATTCACCATCAGATGTTGCATGGTTGAGTCTTTAATGATTCCCCCCTCCACTACCTGTCTAAGAAATAAATCAATATCTTTCTTAAAAATTCATAGTGGGGTCCATAGACATATGCATATAATGCTGGTGGTTAGACAGTTATCTACTTCCCTCAGCCAGATAATAATCCCTGTCCATAATTACCACAGCCCCACCCTTATCAACAGGCAGGATAAATATAATTGCATTATTCTTCAAATTAGTAAGGGCCTCTTGTTCACAAGCTGTCACATTATGACTGAGTATTCTAGAATGACAGTTTAAAGTGCAGATCTTTAAGAACCGCTAGTTGAAATATGGACACATGTTTGTTCATTGGGAGTGTGAAATCCGACTACAAAAATTTGAAGTCAGTAGATCTTTGGTAGGTATCCTTAGGACCAAAAAACAATCTGAGATTAAGTCTTTGACAAAAGGCTAATACATCATCTACTAAAGTCTTACTCAACAAAAAAACAGGGACATAGTTGAGTCCTTTATTTAACAATTGTTTTCGTCCATCAGTAAGCTCAACAGTTGAAATATTATGAATATTATAATATTGATATATCGTGTCAACAAGTTTTGTAATAGACCTTCCACCATGTTTATTCTTGTGCTTCCTCCCACCCCTATGTCTACTACATCTAAAGGGTGGTCACGGCTACATTGTTTCTTGGGGATGGGGGATTCATGTGTGTTGGGACCCCCTAAATCTGTGGCAGATGCTATGTTTTGCATGTCTGAACACCTTTCTGATATACGTAACCAACGACCACCTAATGTTCTATATAGGCGATGTACTTCCCATAATTCTGTAAAATTCTACTTTATGATCATAGATAAAATCCTGGAGGACAGAAACAATAAACTTGGCTAGGATTCCATTCTAAATAAAAAAGAGGAGGGCTGGATAATTAAGCTGGGTGGCCTATTTTCTCCTGGTCTGAATGACCATCTCTAATAATGTTATACTAAAATATTTTTCTTGGAATCTGTAACTGTTCTTAAATATGTTATAACAATTTTGAGATGTAAAAGGGAATTGATGTATCAGGATGTGAGATATAATTAATTCATTTTGAATTAGTATATATATTGGTGGTATTTGTTTTGATGATGTTTAATCACTGAAGAAGGCAAGAATGACGAAATCGGTATGATATTGGTGGGGCTACTTAATGTATATTAAACTACAGGAGTGCTGAACACACTATGGTGCTGGCTGCTTTTTGAACAGTGGTGAGACCCCCCTGGGTGAAGTTTCTGTTACCCATCCAATCATCCAGATTGCGCTTAAAGAGGGCCTACAAGGTGCTCTGTTTAATATCGAGAGGGAGCCTATTTCAAAGGTGGGGTAACCTCTGGGAAACAAATTTGTCCCACCAGGAAGTTCTGTTGATGTTGCATATCAGGTTAAGGTCTTTAGTGCAAGTAACATGTATACAGTTTGACTTACAGATATGCAACATTTCTAATAAAACGGGGTCAGAAATAGCTTTATATGCAAGGTAGAGGTCGCCTCTGAGCAATCTGTTTGACACAGAATAGAGAGACAGGGATATGAGCCATA
This sequence comes from Protopterus annectens, assembly GCF_019279795.1. Lineage (NCBI taxonomy): Eukaryota > Metazoa > Chordata > Ceratodontiformes > Protopteridae > Protopterus > Protopterus annectens. The sequence continues at coordinate 92,775,121 of NC_056739.1, read as the reverse complement.
TAGGGTAGGTGCTTGAGACCCTGAATTTTCCTAGGTAGGAAATGTTGCAGCCTCTGCAGCTGCTGCAGGTGCTTAGAAAGATACATAATGAAAAGGGCGTTATACTCAGTTATGGGCCTGATAATGGAAGAGTACAGGGAGGTTATGACTTCTTTTTTTCTGGATGCAATGCCCTTACTTATGAGGTAGGCCATATAGAATGCCCTTCTTACCACTGTGGTGACATGGTGGTCAAATGTTAGGTTGCTGTCAACCTGTGTGCCCAAGTCTCTCACCACTGACAGCATGCTTTAGGGTGTTGCCATTGATGTGGTATCTGACATTTTTTAGCATTGAGTTTGAGGCCATGATTCTGGCACCACTTGTTCGTGAGGGTGAGACCCTCTTGTAGGATGTTTATATCATTTGGGGAATCTAAGACAGCCCCCAATTTGCAGGTGTCTGTAAACTTGTCAGCCATAGACCTTTAGTTTTTGTCTGCACCTCCGAGAAGTTGATTCCAAATACCAGGGGTCCCAGGACCAATCCCTGTGGTGCACAGCTGGTTACAGGTCTACTTTGGAGGTTGATTCCTCTATTTTGTCTATGTGGGTTTCATCAGTAAGCCCATTTGCTACCCACCTAATGAGGTACGGGTTGATGCCTAGCTGGGTAAGTTTGTCAATGATGCCTGAGTGGAGATGGTGTCAAATGCCTTGGCTAAGTCCAGATGGGCAGTATGCACAGATTTCCCCTAGTCCAGGGCCTTGGTCACTGTCTCAAAGAAGTCCACCAGGTTCAACGGACATGATCTCCCTTTGACAAATCCAAACTGGGTAGGGTCGAGTGCTTGGAGGCTGCCAATGTCCTTGTATATAAGGTCCGTGATGATGCATTCCATGGCCTTGCAGATTAGGGTAGTCAGGCTAATGTGTCTATAGTTGCTGGGGTCCATGAAGGCACCACCTTTCTGTAATGGGATAATGGTGGCTGTCTTCCATTTAGCTGGGACAAAGCCTGTTCTTATACTGTGATTGAATAGGGTACCCAATGGTGTTGCTAGTTCATGCTGTAGCCCATGTAGAATGCAGCCTGAGATGTTATCTTGTCCCATAGATGCAGTGTTTTTGGCCTTAGTGAGGACGTTTATGACCTGCTCATTAGAGATATGGGGTGGGGGAAAGGTGTTTGGGATGTCCGGCTTAACTCTTGGGGGGGCAGGGGGGGCGAAATTTTCACTGATCCTATCTGTCAGCAGGTTTGCTGTGCCAACAGTATTGGTGTGTGTGTGGTACCATTAACCACCATTTTGGTACAAATCTGGGCCTTACCTTTGAGGCTGTTGATGTAACCAAAGAAGGCCTTATGGTTGTCTTTTGGTGAGAAAACTAATATGAACTTGTAGTTTGCTTTGGAGGATTTCTCAAGGAGTCTTATTTGCTTATTTTAGCAGAGGAGGGATTATTTCCAGTTTGGGACCTGCTCCTTCATACTCTTAGACAGCAGTTTATTCCTCTTATTGTAAAGTCTGTTAATAGCAGAAGTCCACCAGACAAGTTTGTTCTTCCTAGAGGAGCTTGTTTTGGTCCTATCTGGTATTGCTGAATCATGCCGCTATACAGGTACTTGTATAGAGCCTTGGTGTAGAGTTCCACATAGCTGTATGTTCCATCAGAGGAGGGAAGTGCTACAAAGTTGTTTATACCAACCCATAGGAGGTTATAATCTGCTTTGGAGAAGTTTCTCTGTCTAGTTACTGTTGGGCTGGGGGGGGGGCGATCTGGAGTGATCGTAACTTCGAATGAGACTGATTTGTGATCTGATCTCACCAGGGAGGACAACATTATAGGGATACTGCAGTCGGCCCCCCCATGTTCATCAGTACCAGGTGCAGGATGTTTTCACCCCTTGTGGGGGTGCCAACCAGCTGGTCCAAGGCATTTCAGTTGATGAAGCTGAGGGATCTTTGGGAAAGTGTGTTTGAGCACTTGTGGTTTATCCAGTTTATGGTACAGTAGTTATAGTTGCTCAAAACCAAGGTGTGCGGCTGTATCTTGAGAGTCTCGAGTAGATCCAAATAGGCAGAGTGGGTGTCCTGATTCATGGATGGGGACCTATAGCTGTCTATGACTTGAACAGGTGTCTTGTAAAATGCTAGTTGCACATGAAGTATCTCCTGTCATCATACTGTTTGACCAGTCTGGAGGTGTGTTTATCTTTAATATATATTGAAACACCACCTTCTTTCATCTTTACATTTTCAGTTGAGGTCTGAATGTGTGGAATGAGGTATAACCTGGTAAGGCTGGAGTGCTTTCTACAGCTTTGACGCAGGTCTCCTTGACTGCACTAATGTCTGCATCTTCTAAGGTTAAGAGTGTTTCTAGTGAGGGCAGTTTCATGTTGAGACTCTTAGCGTTTAGCAGCATGACCTTTAGTTTGCATTTTAATGATTTTTTTACGTTGGGAATTTTGTCATTGTGACATTGCCTAAAAAAGGCACTATGGGGGGTGGCAAGAGCCTTAGCCAGAAACCGGAAACCAAGAGGGACAGGAGAAGCCCAACTCTGACAAAGCATCAAAGCCTTTCATTGATGTCATCCCAGGCTGTCAGGTACTGCATCCCATTAGAAGGACACCAGAAACTAAGACAATTATTGAAGTCAATCATTTTCTGTTTGTATTGAGGCATCATTCTAGGTGATGGTAAGATGCTGCTTAAGGCTAGGGACATACCTGCCTGGGACACATACTCAGTGAGTTTGATCAAGTCTCCAATCATATAGTCCAGGGAGGTATGTCTCAAGTCATTCACACCAACATGGACAGTGACAGAGTCATAACAGTACCTGCTGTTGAGAGACTTGAGTGCAAATGTGATATGGCAGATTCTGGCACCTGATAGACAACTCACCTTGACTTTCTCCTTATCTAGCCTGGTAAGAGGCACATATGTGTGTCTCACAATTGAGTTACCTATGACTAATATGTTAGGTTTATTGTTTGGCCTTAGGGGCTGTGCTGGTGACAAACTGGTGTGCGTGTTGTTATATGTGTTGCGTCTTGCAGTGCCCTGTGAAACATGCTTGTGTTTGTGCTTGGGAGGTCTCTGATGTTTAGGTATGTTCCTGGTGAGGATCTCCGCATATGTAGGAATGTGTGGTGTTGGTCTGGGGGTGTAGGAGGTGAAATGTTCATGCTGCCAACTTGTTCAGTGTCAGATGTACTGACGTGTGTGAGAGAGCATGGATTCAAGGTTCTTAATATAGTTGCATCTCGCACATATTGTGTTTTTGAGGGCTAAAAGCAGGGGTTTGTCAGTGCACATCAGGCATTTGCTACACTTGAATGCGGGTTGCAATGCTGTTTGAATGAATGTGAGTTTCAAGAGTAGGGAAGTTTTAATGCTAAGTCTGTTTTCATTGTGAGACTGTATTGCTTTGTTTAGCAAAGTATTGCTTTGTTTATTAGTGTTTGTGCTATAAAATGTAAAAGTTTTAAATTAAATCCAAACAATCATTGTAGAAGTAAAGCAGTATGCACATTACAGTGTTTATGGTAAATGAGGTGAAATAGCCAAGTAATGGGGCATTGGAATGGCTGCAGGGGGGAGGGCTGTGTATGGGGGGCCCCATTCGACCATGATTTTGTGAGGGGGGAAGGGCGGCAAACTGAAAGACAGCCCCAAGTAGCACAAACTTGAGCTATGCCACTGATCAGTAGGCCATGGAGAATGACTTTTTGGAAGTCCTAGCTAACTATAATATTCTTTTGCTAAGATTAGAATATTGCCTAGCAGTAAATGCCCTACTTTTACCACAAAACCCATATACTGCAAGTCACCAAAAACAAAATCCTAAGATTCATCATCTTCTCCCTTCCCAGTGAACATCATTGCTATGCATTTAAGAAAAAAATGTTTACCATTTACTACAGGGTCTGGGGGGCCATATTTCGGTTGTCTGTTCTTTAGTTTGCATTTGAAAGTTGGTATCCCTCAATTCCATTGGAGTGGGTTGGGTTACATAATTATGTATGCAGATTTTATGTTAATCAACGTATAGATTTGTACCTATTTTTCATGGGCTTTTGTCCAGATTTTTAATGTTTTCAGGTTGAGAGGTATGGTTTGAAACATGTCTTAGCTAAAAAAGCAAATGCAGCTGCAGTAATAATATTTTCTTTGTAATATGTTTTTGGACTTGTCTTTTGTGATTGGATGGCTGTGTCATGTGATTTTAATTATTTTTATATAAATTACGTGTGTTTTAATGAATTGATTGTTAACATTGAGGAACAGGATAACACAAAAGCTTTGCTGTACAAGTTGTTTTATTTGCCATTAAATATTTGGAGTGTTTCTGTGTTTTTTTTTTGTTTTTTTGTTTTTGTTTTGCCTTTTCCAAATACACTATACCACAGTGTGTTGTTTTTGTCAACTATTACAGGATCTCAGATCTCGGAGTGGTTTGTCTCCTGTGTTTCTGGTTCAGCTGTTTGCTCAGCATTGCTCCTGGCAATAATTTCTTCTTATCCTTTTCTGTAAAATGGGGTGTATTGCTGAGTTCTGTTTGACTCCTGTTCTTTTCTGCACTGTGTGATATAGTTAGGGGTACTGGATGGACTGCAGTGTCACTTCTGTGCTGATAACCTACAGCTCTTCTTCCCTTGCTGACAATCTTGACTGCATCCAAAACTTAGTAATTGGATCAAGCTCAGTACAGCCAAACTGGTTGCCATGGCACTTCACTGCACCCTCAGGGGCTTAACCCTTCAGCCTTTGGAACCCTCTCTCTGATATAGGGGTGTCAAGATGGAATTTATTTCCATGGTGTGTAATCTTCAGTTTATCCTTGATGACAAATTAAGATGTAAGGACCATGTGTCATCTGGCATAACATGTGCAGGCTTCCATCTAAGGAGTATTTCCAGGACTTGGTTGTGGCTTTGCATGTTCTGGTTTCAATTGGGCTGGACCACTGGAACTTCCTAGATGCAGTATTCTGTACTGTGAATTTCACTAGAAGTCTGCTGCCAGTTTACTAACAGATATAGTCTGTTATTGTCATAGAATACCATTTCTTTGTAGCTTTCATTGGCTGGTGTGTTCATAATATACTACTTACAAAGGTCTGGTCCTTTTTTTTTATATTCCCTTATGTGATTTGGCTGACTATATCATTTAAATCTGCTTGTCTAGCACCATTCCTTTTGTGCCCTGTGCTTTTCCACACAATGGTTCTGAGGGTACAGGCTGAATTTAGATGGGACTCTCTCTTTCAAGTGTCATCCCCTGAGCATTTGAAAATTATTAGGTGGCATCAATAAATCACTCCATGGCTTTAAGATGCCCTTTAAGACTCACTTGTTTCAACTGGCATTTTGTCAGTTTGCTCTACCTCTTTGATTAGTATTTGCTTTTGTAGTTGTTATTATTTTTTCTGTGAGTTTTAATATTTATTATTGTTTGGGTTTTAAACAGTATACATGTTTGTCTACTTATTAATTTTACTTTAAGATAAACAGACTGGACCCAGGAATCCTTTTTAGCTTCTGCCTTGTGACATGACATATCAGGCAGCAGTACAAATACAGTATTTACAGAGAAATGGTTTACATTAATAAGATAGTAGTTGACAGTGCAGACGTGGGTTGATACTCTTTTGCAATTGTAGAAACCAATTCAGAAAGGCAGTTAAACTGACCATTGAGGAATGCTTGCACATAGAGATCCCACATGGGAGGACATGGAATTTCTTGCTTAACTGAACAGGGGTAAGCTATTTGTTCAGACAATTGCACAGAGCATTTTTGAGGTGATGGGTCCAGTCCTGGGCTTATATTAGTAAACATTTTGGTAAAGCATGATATTCAATGTAGTGAGTTTCATACTTCAGGTCTTCAAAATGAGGATGCTTTGTTAAGACATTGTAAATAGTAGTTAGGCTGAAATAGGGTGAATGAATTGATGTCTGGGGCTAGAGGCTGCAGGGGAAAGTTTTAATTTCTGGGAATGGGTAGAAGGGAGGGGCAGTATCTAATGCACCGAACATTGCACTTTAACAAAGAATGGGAAGAAGGGAGGGTCAGTATCTAATGTACACAACTTTGCACTTTAACAAAGAATGTACAGAACATTGCACTTTAACGATGAATGGGGAGAAGGGAGGGGCAATATCTAACGTACAGAATGTTGCACCTTAATGAAAAATGGGAGAAGGGAGGGGCAGTATCTGATGCACAGAACTTTGCACTTTAACTAAGAAGGAGCTGTGCTATGTCTTTGTACAATGAGTAGATCAGTTGCTCTAGTAAGGGTGTGAAGCAGTGTTGTTCAGGGTGCGGTGATTGAATCACAAATCTACAGATTTTGTTTAAAAGAAAAAGAAGCCTATTGTATTTTAAAAGGGACTCTGCAGTTAGTAACAGAAGTCCATATTCTGTAAATGGAATCAGCTCAACTTTTGCAATGATTGATATTGCTTTGTTTGGTAAAAAATGTAAACTTTCTGGGAAGTGGACAGCACACCCTTATACTGCTAGCTACAGATTTGAGATTGAAAGAAAACGTGAGCTGTTGGTCAAGGCGCAAACATAAATATTTAAATTGCTGCACTGAGTGAAAGAAACCTTCCCGATGTTGAGTTTATTGATCAAATGTTAGTAACCCGTGAGGGGTGTTAGATGTTTTAAAAATCATAACTTTTGTTTTTTTGACATATAATAACAACCCTAAGGAGTAAAACCATGAGCAAATAACCTTGAGGTAAGTTCCAAGTGTGAAGCTAATCATTAAAGACAAGGAATCAGAGGACAATATTGCCATATTATTGGCACGTAACAAGGCACAGATATCAGTAAGTCTAATCTTGAAAGTGTTAATGATAAGAGAAAAGAGCCGATGACCTAAGGTAGAACCTTAAGGAATTTCTAGGTTGACCCTCTGTACATAAGAGAGTTTCTGGCTCTTACTTTGAAAGACTGTTCACTAAATTGCTGTGCATCCATTAAGGGTGGTGGGAGAAAGTTTGTACTATTAACTCCTGTAAAGATCTGGAACGTGGTATTGAATTACATTCTTGTCAAACAACCAAAGCCAGCATTAAGGAATAAATTTATTGCAAAACATTCAAAGTGAAAATCACCAAGTACATGAACCGTGAAAAAGAAAGCACCTATCAAAATACACGCTAAATACTTTGCCGAGCATGGAGCACCATGATTATGCTCCAAAATCAGAAAAAAGATAAACCTGTTACTGACTTCTGTAGCACAAGACACGATCATAACAGCACTTTCAAAGGTGTGTAATAAATGTTACACACGCCCTAAGCGCTGTTACAGTAGGATATAAGGGAAGGGATCTTCCTTCACTTTCAGTGGTCTCTGAATACCTTTCCTGCTATGCCCAGGTAAGTTTACAGGCATCAGTCTGCAAGTAACTTTTTTTAAATTAAGGCAGTATCTAAAAACTGTCCTTGATTTTTTTCCTTACTTGCTGTCTATGCAATAGCACTCTTTAAGCAATTTATCAGCTTTCAAAACCATTAAAACAGTTTTCGTTTTTTTTTTTGTAAGAAACAGTACATGGAGTAGATAAAACTCTATGCACTACAAAGAGTTATGATCGGGTCTCACCAAACATAACATGTTATTATGTGTTCTGAACATGGATGCTAAGATTCTCTCAAGGTGAATTTCTTGATGTCCATATTTCAAGCACATAATAATGTGATTACGATCAGAGACCCAGTAGCTCAGCTAGGATGGGGTGAAAGGAGAGCAAAGTGTTGGGGGTGTGATCAGCTGTTTTTGCATTTGCAGTCAGACTTGAGCACTTTAGCCCTCTGTGTGTGGCCTAAACTGTAACAGTGTAGCAAGCACTTTGCTACAGTTTAAAAGTAAAAAAAAAATGTTCTTTTTTCAACCAAACCTGAGCTCTGTAGCACTCCATGCAAGCAGAGTGTAAACTATAGCATCCATGTGGCACACTTTAAAAATAATTTTTTTAAAAACTAAAACATGAAAGATATACCCATTCATGCAGGCAGGGTATAAACTGTAGCAGTGTTTGCTACATTTGTAGAAAGCAGTTTGCTACAGTTTAGGAAGAAGACATGCATCTGGCCACCTGGCTGGTGTGTCAGTAGAAGGGATGTCCTTTTTTTTGCACTTTACTTGAAGAGCTGACGGGATTGGGGTGCCAGTTCCTAGTATCGGCCCAGGGTGCTGGTTGAACCAGCTATGCTTCTGTGAAGACCTGATCATAGCCCTCTGTTTAAGCACATTGCCAACAAACTAAACCAGAGTACAAATATCTAACATTCAGACTGAAGAGGTATGCTTCCATATTTACAATCGCAGATTATATGATACAGCATCAAATACATTTTTTAGACTAAAGTCGATATTTGATGACACACTTTTCTTCTCTACGAGGAGTGTTGGTTAGGAGAACATACTTTACCCGCCAACAGAGACTGCCTCAGTCCACTATATTTTGTTTGAACTACAACACAGATATAACTGCAGTAAGAACTACATGTGTAATCTTCAGTAAGAGTAGTGCCATGCCTCCAAGCAAATCAGCAATTTGTGTGAAATCATGAACTGCAGTTATACCACCTATTTTTGGGACACATGACAGAATTTGCCTTATGTTATCTGCAAGCACATTGTCAAACACTGAAATAGTTGGAGAAAGGAAAGGAGAAGAAATATTCTTTTCATACAAGTTTCAATCAGTATGACTTATGCCATTGTTTATTCAATCTAGTATACAACTCAACAGATAGCATTGTTCACTAGACAAGTTGGTTTTGAATCAACAGTGTGCATTACTCACAATTTAGATACTGATGGCAAGAAAGGGGGACATTTTGTGGCTAATGAGCAGCTGCATAACATTGTGGACAGTATACCTACATTTTTTTGAGAATATTTAATTTAAACAGTATTTTTTGAGTAATACACAGAATGTAATGGTTATCTGCAAGAAAGTGAACATGTTCAAAGGCAGTTCGTGTTTAGAGTGTAGATTCATACATGAAGGTCCTCAGCTTTCCTTCCATACAGTAACAGAGCCATTGTTCATAGGTTTATAGATTCATACTAGGCTAACTGCCTTTGTGGTCCTTTTAAGCCTATCCAATTACCCCATGTGAGAATTATACCCTGCACGTTGTGTCTATAAGGTAAATACCTTAACTATTATGCCAACCACCCACCCTGTTTTACCCAAATATAAAAGTGTAGTGTACAGTACTGCTTGTTTGATCTGTAGTTGTTTTTATGTTGTTAAAACTATAAGGACATGAAGTTCTTGCATTTATCAGTATTTGTATGCTGTATGAGTACAAAATGATAAGCATGTTTTATTTAAAAACCCACACACACTATAATATTCATATATCATTTTAAAATGTTGTATTTACAATGGTAGCATCCAAACAACCCCATGAAGTGCTGACACTGAGACACTGCTAAAGAAGAATGAATTAATGTGGCAACTCAAATTACAGGTTTTTCACCCTGTCCCCTGGATTATTTTTTCCCGTATATTTTATTGGCTTAAATTTTATACAATCTCATTACTTTAACTTCTTTAGATTTAACAAGAAAGATTAAAAATGAACAGTAAAACATTTCCTTTCAGATTATTTTCATCCAAAACATTTTTCCTGATATGATAGCAATTTTGTTGTCATTTAATATTAACTATTTACAATATGTGCTCATGTTTATCTTATCAACAGATGCATTTTTAAACAATCTTGGTGTTAAAGTAATCTGAATAAAATTAATATGCCACAATGAGAAAAAAGGAAAGAAAAAATAATAAATGACCGAAGGAACAGTAAGATATTACTCATTTAGAATTTTCTCAAGCAACTCTGTAATTTTAGGGCAATGTTTAAAGCAAGAAAGCATAAGCATAAATTGTGTTCTAATGTTAACACCCCTTAAATAGTTTGAGATTTGTTTTAAGAATTAATTAGATAGTACATGTTTTTGGATTGGTTTATGATTGGTCAGTTATGGGTCACATATTTTTATGTTAGCCTATATGTTTTACAGTATTTGATGTATTATTTTTTTAAAGTGTCAGAATATTGTTTTTGAAACAAAAGCACTTAACCACAATACACACTGGTGTTGTTTCATTGGAATTTAAATTGTTTCTTTAATTTGTTTCTATTGATGTGCTACAGATGTCACACTACAGTAAGACAAAAAAGTTAAGTCATATGCTTAGGCAGTAATCTATAACCGGGTGTGGGTTATTGCTATCATACTTTGCATTGTTTAAGAAAGAAGTTGCTTACCTTTCTTAAATAATGTCCTTACATAATGGTGCTGTAGTTTTCTTCCATGTTTTTCCTTGTTTACTGATGTTTTTCACTTGAGTATGGGACTAATGTTCCCACGCTTGGACAGTACATCAGCACAGTGTAGGAAAAGCAATGGAGAAGAGAGAATCTCTGTTGCTGTTTTTTGTATTTTTTTAAACTACTGAGATTTTCTGAGGGGGTCAATTCAATAATGCAAGGAACATTAGGTACATTTCTGATTTAGTTTTGTAGATTCTACCTTATTTTACTCATACTTTGCTCTGTTCCTCAGCATATAACACTAAATGGATAGATTTGTGTCCCAAAGACTCCCCCATCTGTGGAATAGACTCCCTCTCCATGTCAAGCGGAGTACCTCTCTACCCCTCTTTAAGAGGAACCTGGATGACTGGATGGGAAACAAAAAATATACCCCAGGGATCCCACCTGTGTCCCTGCTGGACAGGGGAAACAGGTGTTGACTTTGAGGGAACATGGGCAAAATTCTTGGCTAGGCTTATAAGGGCCTCCGGGCAAGTAGCCTAGTATCATCATATGAGCCTATGAGCTTATGAACTAGAAAGTCTGGCTGCTCAATGGTACTTCAGTGACAGGACTTTTTCTATTGGTAGAGGCTCAATTTACAACGGGCACGCTGGTTGGGCTGACCAATCAATGTGTCCATTTTCGAGTAGCAATGAGCAGTCAGCAGCAGCCTTAGGTCAACTGGTGACCTAGGCAAAAGGGCTCCATGGCACCCCCCCCCCCACACCACCCAGTGCCCCCATCCTGGTCAACCTACACCAAATAAATATTGTATAATAGTCATTACAGTGGGTCAGGAGTGTATATCATGGTGGAGCCTGGTGTTTTCCACCCTTCTTTCTTTTGATAACCTCTGTCTGATGTCATCCTAGCTTTGGAAAGCTTCTTTCATTTGACAGATGATGATGAAGTAGTACTCAGTTTTTTGTTACAATGTTTTGAGGCTCTGAAATTTGATAAAAAATAATCAGAAAGTACTGAAGAGGGCATGTGCAGTGGTCACTATATGCAATTATGTGTGATGAAATGATGTTGGTTGAGCAGTGCTGATGCTTGCACTGTTATTACATCCTGTATTAATGATCTGCTGTACGAAACACTCATTTTATTGTATTTATTTGATTTGATTTGCTTTTGTTTACTAAGGAAGTCTAACTGGATACGTTGCCCATTTTTGTAGAGGCTCAGAGGAAAAAGTGCCAAGAAATAATAGATGAACAATATTACAATGTTTAAACAAGCTCTAAAGAGATATATAAAAATAGAATTCATTAAAAAGGAATAAGCAGGAAATACCCCACAAAGTTATAAATTAATAGTGAGTTCTAAGAAGTGAGATTAGTGTACATTACAGAACATTATCAAAACAGGAAGTTAAACATATAGATGCATCAGCTTTACTAAGCATTAGAGAGTATTAACATTTGGAAATTAAAGTAATGTGATATGAGTCTATGTTCATGCTGATATGTAAGCTGATAACAGAACAGTAAAGCATACATTTCTCAGCTGAGCAGTACAATAACTCAATTCAGTAAGATGTAAAAGCCAGTTTTGAAGAAACGGTTTTGTAAGTAGGAAGAGGAAGTCTTGAGTAGTTGGGGACTTTTTCCTGGAGATTCAGAACATTTGGTAGATTCTAGTATGATCTAGATGTAGTTTGACATTGATCTTAAAAACAAGGAGGTTGTTAATTTGTCTGATGGTGAAGGTAGTGCTGTTTCATAGTTTAGTTGTGCTTACTGACTGTAAGTAGAACCCATATTTGTTACTAGATTTTTGGGATTCTATTTGGTGTTTGTCCTTTAAATTATATAGTATGTGCTTCATATTGATTTGTTTACTGTACGATACATGTTCCCATGTGTTTTGTGAAGTGAACTTATGAGTACTTGTAATGACTGCTGTACAGATTCACTATACTACACCGGAAACAGATTCACTAAAATGATCTGACAGCGTTCTTTTAAGAAAAACAACAAATTAAAATACCCAAAACAGAAAAAAAAACACAAGTGCCAAGTCTGAGACTGTTCGACAAAGCTGACTGAGAATACTCTTCCTCCTTCCCAAATTCCCTATGGCCAGAATTTGGAAAATGGCATTTGTGGCATGCTGAATTCAGAAAGGCATTAACTGTTGAACTCGTACTTGGTGGACAGAATGCTTATCCTTCTCAACACTTGCTGTTACACTCCCTACACCCAGTTTTTACACATCTGTCTTACACCAGAGTCATGGCTTAAAATTTCACTTTGGTTTTCCGTGATCTTTCTGCAGATACTGTTTTCTTACAGAATAATCTTCTGTCAGAATAATCTTCTCTCCTTGTTCTTCCTGAAGTCGGGCTCATTACCTAGCAGAAAACTACTTGCATAAATAAAGCCAAGGTTCTTCTCAGATACTGATAGTAATCCTCATAGATTTCTCCAGTTTGCTGTTACATCTGTCTTCAAATCCATCACCATACCTCTCAACCTCCAGAGGACAGAGAAGCCTGAAATAAAGCACTTGGAAATTAGGGTTATGCACTTAAAATCAAGCAAAACTAAGCATAAATTGTGCATTTCCATGGATGGAGAAGTCCAGAGTTAGAAAGACAAGAAGGACACGGTTAAGTTTTACTTTTATTTTAGTACAACTTAATAATTATTATATATGTATATTATTTCAATAGAATAAATGGTACTGCCACAAACAAAACATTTCCCTTACAATAGAGAAAGCACAGTCACAAAACAGTATCAGAAAATGGTGTGTGTCAAAATGGCCTGTAAAAAAAGTTTTCTTTCAGAATTTAAATGATATTCTTAATGGCAAAATGTACTTTTGTTAAGCTGTCTTAACATTTTGAGTCAAATAGAAACAGTGCAGGAGACCTTTTAATGCCTGGATCATTTCTTTATTCTCGGAAAGTAAACTAATCATCTAGTAGCATCGACCGCAGCAACACTTAGAATTTCAGGAAGTAAAAGTATCTTGATCCTGCCAAAAGCTGTCAGACTGTGGGTTCTAAAACATATAAATTTAAATTTATATAAAACTAGATATTGTCATGATGACTGTAAACTTACACACATGCCCCATACCGCTCAACTGTTACCGATTTTACAGAACATCCATGATTGTACCTCATATTTTTCCCAGTCACTTATAAAATTTTTGATTTCCTGATAGTCGAGGATTACAGTTAGTCCATAATGCAAAGCATTTAAGTTTCTTTCTTTTTATTGTTCAGAAAATGTATGTTGATGCAAAACCCGTTGTTCTACTAATGTTTAAGAATTATCTCCAGTCCTGGGACTTTTTATCTCCATTATGTTTTGGCTTTCTCCCTAATTCTTGAAGAAGTTTAAAGGTCTGATACATGCACTCAAGTACACCAAAACTAACCCTTATGGTGTGAACAAACCCCAGGACACACTTAGATATTTTTCAAATGTTTATATTAAACTTTGCAATAACTAACTGTAAAGCTGTATTATTCAATGAGTCAGTTCAGTTTATTATTTCATATTTCAAGTTGTGCATGCACTTTTTATACTGTGAAAATGAGATAGCATATGTAAAAAAGACCGAAGAAATACAGAAAAAAATGATACTAGAAGAAACGTGTGTGTATGTGTGTGTGTGTGTGTGTGTGTGTGTGTGTGTGTGTGTGTGTGTGTGTGTGTGTGTATACGGGAGTGCACATGTGTTTGTTTGTTTACAGAGTTAAATGAGGACAGGAAAAAATTAGAGGCAGAAGACTATAAGCCTGTTAGCCTAACACAGGTTTTAGGGAAGCTCACTGATATGTTTTGGAAAACACAGTTGTGCTGAGCCAAAGGCCACTGATGTACAGCACCCAAGAAAGAATGGCTAAAATGTTGGAAGAGCCTGCCAGATAAAACAGTCAGCTTTTTGTGTCCGCATAGCCTGATTAGTACTTGGTACTCTACAGGTTAGTATTCTACTATGGGGCTGTGGTCTTGGCAAGGCATTAGACACAGAAGGTTGGCAAACAAACCATTAATCTCTGCACAGGGTTAACCTTGGTCGACCTCTAACAATGCAATGGAAATGTGGAGCATAACAGCAAGCAGTAGTTATTAAATGAAGGAAGATTATTTCAGCAGTACTAGATGGAACAATGCTGGGTCTCACAGCAAGTGGAGTAAAGAAATAATATACATTTTTGGTAGCACACAATGACCAAAAAGGACAGGTTGAATATATATATATATATACATACATATATCTATATGTATCAGTAAATATATATATATGTTTTTTTTTCTGTCTGATGAGATTAGCATAATACCAGGGTGGAGGAATACGACTTTTTTGCACTCTAGTGCAATAGGAAGAAAATACGTTTTATAATAATATTTTTACACTTCTATTTGATGTTTGGGATATCAAAAATACATGACACACTACATATGTATGAAATAAAACATTATAGATGGCATCTATGCTAATATTTATGAAGTTTGAAAATGTTAAGTAAAATTTATCTTAAATTCAACGTAATTAATTTATTTTATACACTATTTAGTTAAAAATATATATATATATATATATATATATATATATATATATATATATATATATTAGAAATGTGTTTAGTTGATAAATTTTTATTGTTATCTTTAAAAAATGTTTTTCTTTGTTGGATAGGATGAATATATATTTTATATTTTATAAGTATTGTGTCTTTTAGGAAAGCTTACATTCTTAATGATTTTTATTCTCACATTGGATGGCTGTGTCATGTGGGATTTGGCGTATCATTTATAAGATAATGTTTTAACTTGTTCAACTTTAACACTGAAGCTTTGTTTGTTATTTAATAAAGTGAGTGTTTTTCTACCCGTTCTGTCTTTTTTTTTGTTGTTTAAAAATATAAGGATTAGTAGAAGTCAACTACAACTGAACTATTTTTTATTCTTTATTCATAGCCTCACCTCAGGCTTTGTGCCCACTGAATGGCACACAGCAATGGTTATCCCACTCCACAAAGGGGGAGCCACCATGGACACCAGGAACTACCGCCCCATTAGCCTAATTCGGGTTTGTAAAAGGAAGATCATGTCTCCTAAACCTGAGTGACTTCTTTGAAGCAGTCACCAAAGCCGTAGACGAGGGTAAGGTGGTTCACACAGCATATCTAGATCTCGCCAAGGCTTTTGACACCATCTCCACTCTGGAATTATAGATAAACTCACTAAACTAGGTATAAATCCCTATGTCACAAGATGGGTTGCCAACTGGCTCACTGACAGAACCCACACTGTGAAAGTAGCAGACTCCAAATTTGACTTCAATCCAGTGACAAGTGGTTCAGTCCTGGGTCCCCTCCTGTTTGGTATCTACATTTCTGAGGTACAGGCTAACACAGAAGGTCTTTGGCTAATGAATTTCGCAGATGACTGCAAACTAGGAGCCATAATTGAAACTCCTAATGATGTGGACATCCTACAAAAGAGCCTCACTGAGACAGATGCCTGGTGTTAAAGCCATGGCCTCAAGCTCAATGCCAAAAAGTGCATTGTCATCCCCTTTGGTAAAAACTCTGTACCCATGAGTTACCACATAGGTGGTAGTCTACTTAACACCGAAAGTGTGATAAGAGACCTTGGGACAAAGGTGGACAGTAGTCTCTCCTTTGATAATCACATCGCCACAGTAGTCAGAAAATCCTTCTACATGGCACACCTCATCACAAAACATTTCTCATCCAGGAAAAAAGAGGTCATTGTTCCCCTCTACTCATCACTCATTAGACCCATTATAGAATACAACGCCCCTTTTGGTATGTACCTCACAAGACATCTATAACAACTGGAAAGGCCACAGAAATACCTCACAAAGAGGATTACTGGCCTCAGACAGATGCCCTACACAGACTGTCTCAAAAATCTCCAACTTTACTCCATCGCATACTCCATCCCAGAGCTGTTGGACATGCTCCACTTAAAGAAATCCCAATCCCTCCGAGCTACACGCTCTAGGGACCTAAATCTTGTCACCACAATAAACAGAACATGCTGGAGGGATAGATTCCTGTCCCAGAGACTTCCCATACTCTGGAACAAACTACCTATCTATATCAAACAAAGCTCCTCATTAGCACTCTTCAAGAAAAATCTTGATGATTGGATGGGAAATAGGAATTTCACTCCGGGGATCACCTCTGTAGCTCTGCTCGATAGGGCACAGGAAATAATTTTCTTGGGTGGCGAAAGCCAGGGTACCTTTTTTGCTAGGCTTGTATAGGTCCTAGGGCCAATAGCCTAGTACCTACCTATGAAGAAATCTGGAAAAAGCCAACATTTATTGGGGGTGCAAAGGCCCAAAACCAGGGATACATTTTAAACATTGCTTGTATAATCTTAGAAAGTTGCTAGAATATAGTGATGTTATGTAGTCCAATCTCGCCTACATTCTTACCGTTGGGTTCGGAGCCAAACCTCGGCTCCGACTCAGCTATACTCTAGCTCGAAGTCTTCAATAGGCTCGTGGCTAAGAGATATCCCATACTGGAATGCGCCCATCCCGATCTCGTTTGCCGCTATTTATGCTCAGACATGGTCTCGCTCTTGGCCGTCGCTAAGTATAATTTTTTCTTCTAAATTTAAACAAATTATTGACCAAAAAGCTATTTTCATAGCTACCCTGTGTGTATTGTTTCTGCTGGTTGTGTGGCCGGTTCCGTTGGCCTTGTGGTATCCCATTCACCCCTTGTCTCCATGGGTTAGGCCAGTTTTTCAGTCAGAGGACCTTGTTCTCCCTTCTTAGTTGTAGTTTTCCCTATTTGTTGGTGTTTTGTTGTCTCTGTGGTGTTAGACTATTGTTTCCTGGGCTAGGCCCATTTAAATTAGAGGACCTAGTCCTCCTTGTGGTTGTCCGTGGTCTAGACCATTTCAGTTAGAGGCTCTAGTTTCCCACGCACTTCTGTGGTTTTGGTGCAAGGGTGTTCCTGTGTTCCCCTGTGTGGTGTGTGGAGTTTTCTTGTCAGCATGTCTAAGGATTCCAAAGGACACAGGCCTTCAGGCTTTAAAAAGTGTGTAGAATGTAGTAACAAGATGTCATTAACTGATGGACACTCAGTGTGCATGTGCTGTTTGGGGGCTATTCATCTCCAAGAATCTGCTTGTTCTGCCACACTTTCAGTCCCAGTGTACTGCAAGAGAGGAAGAACAAGCTTATCTTAAAAGGACTACTGAAACCATCATTTGAAGTAGACTTGGAGAGGTATTCTTGTTCCAGATCCTCTCCTTCCAAACCGGACAAGAAAGCAGAGAAAAAAATCTACAAAAAAAGCACTTTCCGGCTCCGTCAGTTTCCTAGGAGCAGCCAGATAAAATCGCTAAAACTACTGTTACTTCTTTGGCTCCACTGGCTTCAGTGCAGATAGAAGGCAGTACACCGACTATGTCGATAGAGTGGTGCAGAAACTGCTCTAGTCATCGGTGATGGCTAAATTGTTTTTGGTTCCGGCCCAGTTGGCCCCAGAGCCCTTCATCCCCTCCTCTTTGGCTGCTCCTCCTTTCTCGGCTTTCAGAGCCAGAGCTGTCAGTTCGGTCAGATGCCATGAGGTCGGTTCCAGTAGCCCCCTCTGGCCTCTCGGGGCCGATCTCCGCTCCGACCCCATCAGCGCCATCCATGGGGTCCAGGATTCTTGGTTCACCGGTTGGACCCGAGAGGGAGGTCTCAGATTGATCTTCTTCGGCTCCTAGCCTTCCTCTCAGTGTTTCGGCTCGGGTGAGCTTGGGTCCGACATCAGCTTCGGACCTCATCTCTTCAGCTCCGAGGGCTACTACCATATCTTCCACGGTCAGTCGACCTTCGGAGCTGGGGGGTTCAGCTTTCGAGGTCATGAGGAGCATGCTGGCCAGGTCGTCAGCTGCATCTTACGGCACCGACACTCTGCCCCCTCCAGCACTGGTATCAGTCTCGGATCACCCTCTATCTATGGACAGCGGAGACCCAAGGCCTCAGGATACCTCCATGAGTGGTCCCCAACTTTCTGAGGTCTCCTCTGAGTTTTTGCCTGAGGAGCTCCCCAGAAAGGGAGTGTGCAAGAGGAAGCACGTTGACTCCCAAGATGAGTCTCTCACGTCTGCCACTGACCTCGAGGAGTCAGAAGGGTCCCCCAAGCCATCTTCCAAAGATATCTCTTTCTCAGATATCCTGGAAATCTTGAGGCAGAGAGGTGACTGGCCCTCCAAATCCCCTTCTGAGGAGGAGTTGGTGTTCCTGAAAGCCTTCAGGTCTCTTGGGTTTTTCCCCCATTTGACGAGCTACTAGATCTCGTTTGTCGGAAGGTGTGGGAAACTCCAGACACTGTGGAACTGGTCCCTAGGAGACCCAACAAGTGTTTGTCCGCTCCTCCAGACAAGGATTTTCTTACGAAAGGTGTTCCAGTAGATGCCATGGTGGTGGCAGCAGCCACCAAGAAGGAACTTGCTGAAACTTCATCTACCGTCCATCCCCCTAACAAGGAGTCTAGGGCCATGGACAGGTATGGGAAGCATGTGTATTCCTCAGTGGCCTTTACACTGCGGTCACTGAACTATTTGTCGCATTTTACATGGCTCGAGAGAGATCTCCTAAAAGAGCTGGGAGATTCTCTACAGGGTAACATTTCTGATGCTGTGGTTCAAAAGGTCAGTGCTCAGATGTCTACCCTAAATTCCATTACCAACTCCTCCATAAGGCTGATCTCGTATGCAGCCGACGGAGCGAGCAGGGTTGTGGGTTCCGGAGTCTCTCTTAGGAGACACCCCTGGATGCATCTGTGCAACTTCGTGGAGGCTTTCAAGTCTACTTTCACCAACATTCCCTTTGACAGTTCATCCTTATTTGGAACCAAGGTGAAGGACACTCTCACTAGGTGCGACCAGGAAGGAAACCCCTGTCTGCCGTGGGAGTCCATTTTTCCATGCCTTCTAGACCTCACCTCAAGGGCCAGAAGGGTGGAAAAATGTGGTTCAGATAGTCACAGAGGTTTTCTCACGACACAAAGAGTGATTCCCCCGCCACAGGCAGAGGATGGGGTGGAAATTCAGGTAGATGCCACCCTAAAGGCAGAGGAGGCCCGCGTAATCAGGGGGACCCCAATTCCTTTCGTGGTTCTCCCTACCAGCGCTCCTGATGGGAGGCCTAACTGTGCATCTCTGGAGCCAGTCAGGGGTCACATTTCTTTATACCCAGAAGCCTGGCGAGACATCACCCAAGACGAGTGGGTATTAGAGATAATTTCCAAAGGTTATCATATTCCCCTTATTTCTTATCCCCCTCCAAACAAAATAATCCCAGACGTTCCACCCAGTCACAGGGATTCCACAACTTTAGAAGTACAAAAGTTGCTGTCAAAGGGAGCCATCCAGCCTGTCCCCGCAGACCAAGTAGGATTAGGGACTTACTCCAGATTCTTTTTGGTGCCGAAAAGAACAGGGGACCTGAGACCCATCTTGGATCTCAGCCATTTGAACCTTCATGTAGAGAAGTCCAAGTTCTGCATGGTCACATTACAGTCAATTCTCCCGTTATTAGGGAAAGATGTGTGGATGTGCTCCATTGACCTCAAGGATGCTTACTACCATATCAAGATGGACAGGGCATCCAGAAGTCACTTACGCTTCCAGCTGGGAGCCAGTCATTTTCAGTTTCGTGCCCTGCCCTTTGGTCTCACCACAGCCCCCAGGGTGTTCAACAAATGCATGGCAGTGGTAACGGCTCACTTGAGACATCAGGGATTCCAAGTGTTTCCGTACCTGGACGACTGGTACCTGTCTGCACCACCAGGCATCTTCTGCTACAGACCAGGGATGCCACTATTGCGCTGTGCAAAAGTCTGGGAATTACTCTTAATTGGGAAAAGTCTGCCTTGTTGCCCTCCAAATGTGTTACCTTTATTGGCACCAAATTAGACACGGTGCTCATGAGGGCCTTCCTACCAGAAGAGAGAATTCAAGTTTTACAGCAGCAGGTCTACACTTTGCTACCATTGAAGAAGGTCAAGGCAAAAGTGGTCCTCAAGTTATTAGGGACCATGGCTGCCATGATTATTCTAGTTCCTCTTGCGAGACTACACATGAGGCTTCTTCAGTGGCTGCTTTTTGCCCAATGGTCTATACAGCATCTCCTGCTCTCCTATCTTATTCTGATTACAGACAAGTGCAAGCAGGATCTGTGCTGGTGGCTTCAGACCAGCAATCTCAAAGCGAGCATGCCTTTTGTTCTTCCTTCTCCAGTTGCCACAGTGACCATAGATCCTCCCAGATTGGGTGGGGGAGCATTATCTCAGCAGGACAGTCCAAGGCACGTGGCACGAGCACGAGACCCATTTGCATATCAATGTCTTGGAGATGATAGAGGTGCTATTAGTGTTGCAAGCACTTCAGGGCTTTCTTCCTCATGGGACAATTGCAATCCACTCAGATAACATGTCAGTGGTATGGTATCTGAACAAACAGGAAGAAACCAGGTCGTATCCCCTTTGCAGAGAGGCAGTTCGAGTGTGGCAGTGGGCAGTGTCTTCCTGATGCTTTCTAGTGGCAATGCACATACCGGGGAAGTCCAACGTGATTGCCGACAGGCTGGGCAGAGCTATTCTGATGCCTCATGAGTGGTCCCTGAACGAACAAGTGGCGGAGCAGATTTTCCACAGATGGGTCAGCCTTGCTGCGACCTATTTGCCAGCCCCCTCAATGCCAAATGCAGCAGTTACTTCACCCTTATCCCCCCGAAGGGGGAGGCACCCAGGGATGCTCTAGTTCACGATTGGCCCTCCAGTCTTCTCTCTGCCTTCCCTCCAGTCTCCCTGATAATGAAGGTTATTCAGAAAGCACAATCCTTGGGAAGCAAGATGATACTAATTGCACCACACTGGCCTCGTCAGATTTGGTTCCCTTTTCTCCACCCTTATCTAATGGACGATCTGTGGATTCTGGACCCAGAGCCAGATCTGCTGACTCTTATGTCAGGGCAGTTCCATCCCTCCATTCAGGCCCTCAAGTTGACAGCATGGCTGCTCCAATTCCGGCCCTAGTCAGGCTTCATGATTTTTTCCCGGAGGTGGTTCATATTCTGTCTTCTTCCCACAAGCCTTCTACTAGGAAGATTTATTCCAGTAAGTGGAAGAGATTCTCCATTTGGATTCATGAAAGGCAGATTGATCCTTATACAGCTCCCATTTCATCAGGTTTAGAATTTCTTTCTCAACTGTTGAGTCAGGGATCAGCTGCGGCAACTATCAAAGTTCAGTTGGCAGCCATTTCTACTTTTCATGTTGCTAATGAACCCAATCTATTGGCGCACATACTTTGTAGGGCTTTTCTGAAAGGGACTATGCTACTTCGACCTCTAGTCTTTGATCCTGTAATGCCATGGGACCTCAATTTTGTATTACAGTGGCTTGCCTCACCTCCCTTTGAGCCCGCAGCTACTTGTGACATTAAATTTTTGTCTTGGAAGACAATTTTTTTGATAGCCATCACTTTGGCTCGGCGGGTCTCTGAGCTCCAAGGTTTATCGGTTCAGCCCCCTTACTTGGTATTTCACAAGGATAGTGTTTCTCTAAGACCTAATCCTTCCTTTATGCCAAAGGTTGCTTTGGTTTTCAACCTCAACCAGTCCATTGAGCTGCCTGTGTTTTTCCCTGAATTCTTCAACAGGGCAGAATTTAAGTTTCATCAGCTAGATGTTCACAGACAATTACATTTCTATTTACATAGAACTAAAGATATTAGGAAATCAGATCAACTCTTTGTCTCATTCTCAGACAATAGACTTGGGGCTCCAGTTTCTAAAGTAACTCTGTCCAGATGGATTTCTAGTTGCATTTCCTTCATTTATACTTCAAATGGCAAGGAATTACCCTTTAAAGTAAAGGCTCATTCTACACGATCGGTGTCTACCTCTACTGCTTTTCAGGCTAGGATGTCTATGGATGATATTTGTGCTGCAGCTACATGGGCATCGCCTCACTCCTTTATTAGTCACTACAAATTGGATCTGATATCTAGAGGCAGATCGTCCTTTGGTTCCACAGTGCTCAGGAGTATTTTTCAATGAGCCACCCAATGTTTAGGTGCTAGGGACACTGTCCCAAGGGTAAGAATGTAAGCAAGATTGGACTACATAACATCAAGAAGTTATGTACTCACCATAATATTCGATGTATGTAGTCCATCTCACCTCACATTCTTACGAACCCACCCACCTACCCCCTCCTGGAGGCTTAGTTTCTGGTTTCAGTATCCTTTTTTGTTGGGTTGGTTCTTCCTTTCAGCATGTTTGTGTGTGTGTATATCTGAGCTTGCAGCAAACAAGATCTGGGATGGGCGCGTTACAGTATGGGCTACCTCTTAGCCACGAGCCAATTGAAGACTTCGAGCTAGAGTATGGCCGAGTCGGAGCCAAGGTTTGCCTCCGAACCCAAGGGTAAGAATGTGAGGCGAGATGGACTACATACATCGAATGTTATGGTGAGTACATAACTTCTTGTTTTGTGTTACCATGTGTTTCCTGAAAGATAGGAAACTTAAAAGGACTATGATTATTTAGTGAATTCAGTTCTCACTGATTTGC
The DNA here is from genome assembly GCF_019279795.1 of Protopterus annectens. NCBI lineage: Eukaryota > Metazoa > Chordata > Ceratodontiformes > Protopteridae > Protopterus > Protopterus annectens. The sequence goes on along the minus strand of NC_056739.1, from coordinate 92,752,184 downwards.
CAGAAAAACACAAATTTTAAGAGGAACAGACCAAAAGTATGAGCCAAATATTCTGTAAAAATCTGTTGCAAGAGCAAAAGAGAAAAACAGAGACAAAGACAGAGAGTGGAGCAGGAGAATGACAGAATGTCTGTCTGCAGTTTTATTTGTTCAGCGTGATGCTCATTCAGCTTAATGTTAATGCACCCTTGTTTCTTCATTCTTCACCAGAACAACAGAGCATTTCATACACAGTTTAGCAGGATGACCATAGTTTGTGGGACTTTCTTTGTAATTGTTTTTTTGGTTTTTTTTTTTGTTTTTTGCCATCAGTTCTTAGACATCACCCCAGTATGTTTTAGTTCCACTGTGTAGTTCCCTACAATGTTCCATCAGTTTTGTAGGCTTAATCATTCTTTGGTACAGTACATATGAGCAGCAGTATTCCAATCATATCATTGAAAAATGAAGTGAAATCTTCACATGTAAGAGACAATGAAATACAAAAAAAATACATTACACCTGCATTAGTGCATGGGGTTGCTTTATCCCCACCCCCTTGCAGCTCCTTTGTGGGTTCTGCACCGAATACTGAAAATTAAATATCCTGACTCCAAGTTTACACCTCGGTAATTTAGGAATTTATCAATTCAACATCTCAAAAAAAAATCAAAACTGTCCATGCAGCCTGTTAATCCAACATAATAACACACTGTTAGTATCTCTGGTAGTGCCTTCTAGGAGTCAGACAGGAATATTTTAGTATGTGCTAGTACAGTCACAGCTTTTTCTATATATTTTGGTAGCAGGAGCACAGAGAGGCAGACCCCAGCTTGTTAAGTATAAGCCCCTCTCTGCAAAAACATTTTGAGATTCACTGCGCACATTATTCACCCAAACTCCATTAAGACTCTTGTTATCAGTGACCACCACTAGCCATCAGCATCCTGCTTAAAGATACAGTGATTATGATAAACCATCAGCGGGCAAGTTTTTGACAAAAGTTGGTAAGTAACACCCAAACCTCTACCCACAGTTACCTCAGTGTTGTCCGGCAGTAACAGCCAGTCTTATTCCAAACCTGCTCGGCTCCTCAGATGTCGCTTCAGACTCCAGTACTACAACCTCCTCATCAATATTACCATGCTGTTGTTTCATGCAAATGGCTACTTCTGTCTCAGTTTTGGCAGCCATTATTTGCCTCTTCTCCATCACCTGTCCAGCTTTCAAAAAAAACTGAATTCTGAATGTATGCGTGCCCTCCACATAGAAAAAAACAGTAGTATCCACAATTTCACACAAAGCCAAATAAATCAAGCATCAAATCATGGGGAAAAATGAAAGGCAGCATTAATGATAGCTACTCTCCATTACTGCAGCACATATTATGTTATATTAATAAATTAGTCTCTCTACAGAAATATTACAACATTGCAAACTATTCCCACCCAGAAGTGTAGCTGGCCCTTGTGATACCTGGTGCCACTCCCTGATGTAGTGCCTTCTCACAATCTCAATGTGAGGGTAACAAAAAGTCCCTTAGATCTGGTGCACACGCACACACACACACACACACACACACACACACACACACACACACACACACACACACACACACAAACAGTCAACGGCAGCAGACAGCTGTAGATAAAAAACATCTCATGAATCACACAGCAGAGCAATCGGGGGCAGAAGAGAAAATTCTCCTCTGATCAGCACTCAGGAAAACAGCATAATTCTCCTTAACATTGAACCTGAAAAATGTATACTTAACTTCCACGAGCTTGTGTTTAAATCCACATTAACGTGCAACGCACGCTGCACACATGGATCCTCAATGCCACTTCATTAAGAGACAAGTCTTGCAGCTTCATTAAGAGACAGATTTCCAGCTGTAAAAGTGAGGGGATGCTCCCCCCTCGCTCTATGGTTCTGGTGCCCTTGATTTAAATATAGACAATGCTGACTTTGCCGCAAATAGCTATGCAAATACTCAGAGCACAGGTAAGTGGGTGCTAAACTTGAAAAAGGAGAAAGATAATGTAACAGGAGGAATAAGGAGCTGGTTCAGAGTGGCAGGTAGGAATAGGTAGAAGTGTAGAGAGCTGGATGAACTGGGGAAGGAAGGGGTACGATGTGGAATGACGAGAGGTATGTATAGTTTAGATAGGATGAAGGCACCTGATGGAAGGAGAGAAATTATTATATTATATGTGATAAACTGGTATCAGCTTTGGGTGCTTAGATGAATGTATGATTAGACTAAAAGGAGAAAGTGCTTTAAAAATGTAACCTGTATCTCTGTGATAGTAAGAAATGTTGCTATCATGTAGTTGTTATTTTAGTTTTTTTTTTCTGAATATATTATGGTCAGTCTCATTTCTAAGTATCTTTGATAAGATTAATCCATTTAGCAGGAATTGGTTTCTGGAAGCTCTTTACACCACTTGTTATTATAAAGTGTGGTGTGTTTGGAGTAGTAGAACTGTCAGCATTGCCGCAAAGGATATATGCTGAGGATTTTATTGTTAGTTTGTTACCTAAAAAGGGCCAAAATCTGCAGAAAATCAACTTATAGGTAAAGTGTGAGAGCAGTAGGGTGGCTCTAGCAGTAACTGGACATCATTTTACCTTGTTTAGAGTAGAGCAATGATGTTCACTGTATGGTGATGGCGTAATAAGTCTATAAATGTTATTAACTGCAGTCTGTAGAAGTGTAGTTCTGTGAGCACAGGGAAGGGCAAGAAGAGGGTGGCCATACTCTAATCTTGGGAGGAGTATCCTTTTAGGCAGCTTGGATGTAGCTTTGAAGGAGAGGTTATTGCTAAATGAATAACAGGCCTATAAATGGTGGAGCACTTTCTCAACAATATGCTCTGTGTGGGTAGAGAAGTTAAGTGAGGAGTTAAGAAGTATGCCCAGATACCTGTAGGAGGTCTAGGGGGATATTTTGATCATAGATTCATAGGTAGTTACTAGGCTATCGGACCAAGGGCCTAAGTAAGCCTAGCCAACAAGGTTTCCCGACTTACACCACCTAAGAAACTTAATTTCCTGTGCCCCTGTCAAGCAGAGCCACAGAAGTGATCCCCGGGGTGTATTTCCTATTTCCCATCCACTCATCAAGATTTTTCTTGAAGAGTGCTAATGAGGAACTTTGCTTGACATAGCTGGGTAGCTTGTTCCAGAGTATAAGAAGTATCTGGGTCAGGAATCTATCCCTCTAGCATGTCCTGTTTATTGTGGTGACAAGGTTTAGATCCCTAGAGCGTGTAGCTTGGAGGGATTGGGATTTCTTAAGGTGTAGCATGTCCAACAGCTCTGGGTTTAACATAGCTTTATATGTTAGGCAGAGATCTCCTTGGAGTAGGCGATATGCTACAGTGTAAAGCTGGAGTTTTTTGAGACGGTCAGTGTAGAGCATCTGTTTGAGGCCAGTAATCCTCTTTGTGAGGTACTCCTGTGGCCTTTCCAGCTGCTCCAGATGTTTTGTGAGGTACATTCCAAAAGGGGCGTTGTACTCAAAAATGGGTCTAATGAGTGCCAAGTAAAGGGGTACAATGACCTCTTTTTTCCTGGATGAGAACCCTTTTCTGATGAGTTGTGCCACATAGAAGGATTTCCTGACTACTGTGGTGATGTGATTATAAAAGGAGAGACAACTGTCCACCTGGGTCCCAAGTTCTCTTATCACACATTCAGCATTAAGTAAACTGCCGTTTATGTGGTAATTCATGGGTACAGAGTTTTTGCCAAAGGGGATGACAGTGCACTTTTTGGCATTGAGCTTGACACCATGCCTCTGACACCAGGCATCTGTCTCAGTGAGACCCTTCTGTAGGATGTCCACATCATTTGGGGACTCGTGTATGGCTCCTAGTTTTCAGTCATCTGTGAACTTCATTAGCCAGAGGCCTTCTGTGTTAGCCTGTACTTCAGAGAAGTAGATACCAAACAGTAGAGGTCCCAGGACTGAACCCTGTGGTAGTCCACTTGTCACTGGTTTGAGGTCAGATTTGGTGTCTGCAACTTTTACAGTGTGGGTTCTGTCAGCAAGCCAGTTGGCAACCCATCTTGTGACGTAGAGATTTATGCCTAGTTTAGTGAGTTTAGCTATAATTCCAGAATAGGGGATGGTGTCAAAAGCCTTGGTGAGGTCAAGATAGACTATGTGAACCACCTTACCCTTGTCTACGGCTTTGGTGACTGCCTCAAAGAAGTTGATCAGGTTCAGAAGGTATGATCTGCCTTTCACAAACCCGAACTGGGTGGGGTCCAGAGTTTGAAGGTTTCCAATGTCTTTGTTTATGAGTTCCATGATGATACGTTCCATGGTCTTTGCAGACCAGGCTCGTGGCTAATAGAACGATAGTTCCCAGGATCATGGGGTTGCCTGTAGGTGTTTGAGTAATTGCAAAAAAAAAATTAAAGTGGATTTAGTATGGTTGAGAGAAAATAATGGGATATGGATAGGAATTCCTATTGTATATTGGATTCAACCTGTTGAATGGTGGCAATAGAGTAATAGAGGAGAATATTGTCAGTATATAAAGTAAAATGCAGTAGGCTGAGACTGCTGAGGTAATGTCACTGATAAAACTGAGAAGATTATTAGCCTGAGTATTGATTCTTGTGGGACACCTAAAGTAAATTTTCCCCACGTGGTCAGTTGTTTATTGTAGGAGAGATAGTTATGAAGCCAGGACATAACCTCTAGACTGACATGGGTTCCAGAACCATAGAGCGAGGGGGGAGGTCCCCCCACTTTTGCAGCACTTGTGACCATCCCAACTTGTTATCATGGGCGCAATGACCGCGTGCCTGTTTGAATTTGTTCTCTTATGCAGCCGCGGCTTTCTTATTTAACTGCAGTCTGTTCAGGCAGATTTCTTTATTTAACTGCAGTCTGCTGTTCATTATTCAGCCGCAGATGTTTTTACTCCTTTCAGGCAGACATTCAGCCGTGGATTTAACTGCTGTAGCCACTCTTTCCTGCAGAGCTGGGGATAACTGCCGTGCCATTCGGATGTCTGTATGCAGAGCTAAGGTGAGCTGGGGATAACTGCCGTTCAGGCATTCAGCTGCGGATTTAACTGCTGCAGCCACTCTTTACTGCAGAGCTAGGGATAACTGCCGTGTGGATGTCTGTATGTAGACCTAAGGTACTGTCTTCAGGTGTGTGTGTCTGTGTGCGTGTCTATATGTGTTTATTTGTGTGTGTGTGTGTGTGTGTGTGTGTGTGTGTGTGTGTGTGTGTGTGTGTGTGTGTGTGTATGTAAAAAATGATCAAATTTACAAATCCATCTATTTTAAACAGTATTTTCCCCTTCCCCTAAATTAGTGCATCCCCAGTGTTGGTTATATAGAGTGAAGGAACCTCAAAACTATTGTATTTTCAGTGATTTCTGATTGGCAGAAGTCCAGTGAGATGGATATCCATGTCTTTGGGTGATTAAAGAAATTATTTTCCATCTGTTATGGCTGGAGTTGAGAAAACTCCAGGATTTCTCATACAGCATGAATGTTTTCCTTCATAGCCCATCTGAAAAATGATGGGCCCTAAAAGGGACAGCAAGGGCTAAAACCCACTGTTGTTATTGTCACCTTGGCTGACATAAAACCCTGTGTTTCGAAAACAGATAATTCTATCTGCAAGCAATGTATCATTCCTTCTTAGATGTGTGGTTTATATTTGCATATCTGACAGGTTGTAAATCAGTTGCCATAGTCACTTAACTGTAGCTTACATATCACTGTCAAACCTTACCTGGTAGTATAAACAGTGTGTTTCTGATCATATTATTTACAACCTCCAAAAGAGAAGAGCTGCAGCTAAATATGTCATCTGACAGAGACTCCTGTTGTCACAGTTATGCCTGCCACACTGACGGCACTGTAGAATGTCCAAGTTGTGTTAGTGAATGATTTTCTGACACACTCAGATGCTGTTCCAATGCTCATAAATACTGAAATGAATGAAATTCTTCAAAAGAGCTTGTCTGAGGAGCAAATATTCAAAAAACAACAATCAATGCATGTGGGTTTGGAAAAATGAACCATGGCTCAAGGCTGCTTTTCTTGGACAGCTTAGAACCCAGTGCTAAAATGTGGTTGACATAAAGGTTAGGGTATTCACCTTACAGACACAAGCTGCAGGGTTTGTTTCTCACATACGCTAATTGTCTAGGCTTATAATGGCCCACAAAGGCAGTTAGCCTAGTACTAATCCAGAAACTATGAACCTATAAAACAGAACTTTCAGATAAACATTTTATACCTTCAAGAGGTGATTATATCCAGCCTGCTTTTGGAATCAAAGGATGAGTGTCAGGTAACCCTCTGGTCATCCTAATGGTATCCTTAAAATGCTCCTTAAATGACTATGACTCAGGGAATATGTTAAATATTTCCACCAATTACTGAAGCATTCTAGAAACTCAGTAGGTCTTGCAGGTTAATTCATGGCTTTTTGGATCATCTGGAGTACTTCTCCACAGGACACCCAGACCTGCACCTAAGTAGTGCAAATGTCTAGTTAACACTGTCTTCGAACTTGAAGAATGAAGGAAATGGGAATAATCAATAAGGGCAGAGACTGCAATGAAAACAATAGGTGAAAGAAACAGGTAAAGAGATGCTCAGCATAGTTTTGTTAGGTATCTTTCATTTGAACCATCAATGCTATTCGTTAAAAAGGTAGAGTGTGTATGCATGTATGTTGTCAGTGTGTGCGTGTGTGTGTGTGTGTGTGTGTGTGTGTGTGTGTGTGTGTGCGTGCGTGCGTGCGTGCGTGTGTGTGTGTGTGTGTGTGTGTGTGTGTGTGTGTGTGTGTGTGTGTGTATCTTTCTTCTTTTGCTTTCCATGACAGTTCCAGAGATTTGTGTGTCAGTATAAGTTGTGTAAAATCAGTTGTGCAGTCTGGCGGAGTGACATCCAGGGCCCTGTAGGGTCTGTTTGAGAAGCCTGAAATGCTAAGGTCCTCAGGCACATAAACACCATGACAGAAATGCAAATCCTCTATGATTAATATGTATGATCACAAAAGATTACACTTTAGTCAAAATCAGGATTTAAAAAGAGAAACAGTGAAAAATGATTTCTGCAGGAGAGGGTATTTGCCACTCTGTACCTCCTAACATAGGAAGTTATGTACCCTAACCCCCTTCTATTTACATATACTAAGTCCATGACTGGTGCAGCTCGAGAAATTCTTGAGATGATATAATCTTAATCTTTAAATACAAAATTGAGGAACTGCACATTACTGATCATACATTAGAATCTCACTAACTATGTTCTGCATTTAAGCCTATCACCCCAAATGAGCCAACAGGGCACAATCATGGAGAAAGCCAAGGTGAGAAACACTTTGAATGGGTGGGACAAGACAATACTCTGAGCCTTCTATCTGACAGCCTAGCTAACTCAGACAAGCTATGCAAGCAGGACAAGTGATGACAACAATTTGGCTGAGTTGCAAGCAACTGATTCTTCCCAGTCAACAATGGAAACCTTAACATCACATTAAATGGCATCAGCTCCCGCTGATTGTGGACAAGCACTGGTGCATAAAACACCAATGGTTGTCTTACCAATTCCCATGTGACCATTACAATAGATGGGCCCAGGGTAGGTTAGTATGAGACTGTTCTCATCTGTGTTGGGTCCAACTTCATGAAAAAGGAAGCATGTTAATTTGTTTGATGGGTCCTGAAAAATGTTTAAATCATGGGCTCTGCCTCCACCCATAAACTCTAATGGTCCAGATGTAAATACAGATGACAGCTAATATAGTTGCTCAGACTGCTGTTTATTATAGACTTGTGTTTTTTAAGAACCTCACACAATTTTCCTTACTATGGGTATTGGCTTGTATGTAACCTTAACCTTGGCAAATGGTTATGGAAGTACATGTTTTGATTAGGGGTGTTCTGAATCTTCACCCAAGAACTTGAAAATGTGAGAAGTTTCTAATTCTATAAAGATATAAGATGATCAGCTTAGCCCATTAAGTTTCCTTATTCACATTCTCAGCCCAATCTGTGGAATGAAGGAGAGCTCATAAATATGAAGGGAAAAAAGATGCACTGTTTTTCTTTTTCCCCATATTTAGAGAGAGTCTCCATCAGAAAGCTTTGCAGAAGTTTAGCATGTCTTCATCTTACAGTAAGATTCATCTTGATGTAGGATGGGCAGTCACCTATAGAATGATCATGACCAAGACCAAGAAATGACAATGTATATACTTCTCTGAGGGATTTACCAACCACAAGAATACCCTGTAGATTGTACGGTGTGGGGTATATGAGGATTCAGCCCAAAGACCACCATGTGCTGAACTTAGAACAACTGTTTCATTCGCAGAGCAGAAAAAAAAAAGAATACAAATAATCAAGTAAATTTTACATATGTTAGAGTACAGTGAGTGAAAAGTGCATGAAGCATCACTTCATCCAATTAATAACTCATAAACGGGCAGTGCATTGGTGCAGCGGTTAATGCTTTCTCCTCACAGCAAGAGGTTCTCAGGTTTGATTCTCAGCTGGGGTGCCTTCTGTGTGGAGGCTGCATGTTCTTCCTGCAAGAGGTACTCTGGTTTCCTCCCACATTCTAAAGACATGCATCTGGAGTGGTTCTCCCAGGCCTCCACTGAAAATAGGCTCTGTCCTAGTCGGACTTTCCGGGTCAACAAAATGTTAAACTAACTAAATAAATAAATGACATCAGACTTCAAGACAGCCAAAATAAGATAACTGAAATCTCTGAAAAGCAGCAGAATTATATGGATCAGTTAATTTCTATAACAAGTATATACTGTAACAGCTACGTAAAAGTAAGATTCAGTATCTATACATCAGATAAGGGTAAATATAATACAGAATAAACTTTTAAACATGAACAATGAGGTAGATGTAGGCCACAGCTGAACTAAATGGTACAAAATCCCATACAGATGCTAAGCAAAAGTCTTGAGAGTGCTAAAAACTATAGCAGATATAAGCCACATTTCTATGTTGTGTTTTATTTGTATCACGTTTCATACAAAAGCATAGGAAGCTACTACAAAGGAAATGTCAGTGAATCAAATGTTAACAAGTGCAGAACTGGGGATAACTGCCATGCGGATGTCTGTATGCAGAGCTAAGGTACTGTCTTCAGATATGTGTGTGTGTAAATGCCCCCAACAGGATACATCTGGTGGCTAGTAGTACACAGGCTCAACCCCTGTACCTTGGGTGCAGGTAAAAAGAGCCTAAAGTCCCTAGCCACCATCACTTGTGAATTTATGCCTCACACTTTTTTTCTGTTCCTCATTAAATCTCTGGTTTTCAGGAGCAGTAAAACAAAACCTTTTATGCTAGCAATTTTCTAAGTTTACAAGATCAGTATTTGAAATGTGTCCCTGTTTTGGGGCTATAGTCCCCCATTATTGGCTTTGTTCTGTATTTTTGTGCTAAGAGGTTGAGATCTATGGTGATAAGTGAGAACTGAATTCACTAAATGATAACCATTTAAGTTTATCTTCCTGTCTTTCGGGAAACTGATTTAGCTTAGTGGTATGTTGCTCTGACTGTAGTGTACAGGGTCCTGGGTTCAAGACTTGGCAGTGAAATGTATAGTGGTAACACAACATTTTATTGAAGCAACTTTCCAAAATTATATAAGCAATGTTTAAAATGTGTCCCTGGTGTTTGCCCTTTTGCTCCCCCAATTGAAAATAAGTGCAAGAAACTGTGCAACATGCCTATGGCTTGCACTACTGTGATTCTGTATTTGTATATATATATATATATATATATATATATATATATATATATATATATATATATATATTGTGTGTAGAAGTAGACTGTTATCATGGAAATGTTCTGAATAGGGCAGTTTTGTCATTATTGATGCATGCATTTTGCTTCATTGCCTAATGGAAAAATGTTCAAACAATAAATTTAAAATGTGCTCTAACTTAAGTCTAACAAGTGTGCTGTATTATACAAGGAATATAATTTAATAAAGTCAGGAAGGTGTATCAAAGAACGCATGTATGTTTCTTGTTTTGTGTGGAAGGGGCCTCTGATTTGAAAACTGCCCAAAGGTAATCTTTAATCCACCACTGGCCAGATGCATTTTCTTTGGATTTGGTGTGGGTTTTAATGCTGTTTCAATGAATGTGAGTTTCAAGATCAGAGAGGTGTTATTGCAAAGTCTGTTTTCATTGTGAGACAGTATTGCTTTGTTTTAGCAGCTATCTGTTAGAGTTTGTGCATTGTGCTATAAAATGTAAAAAAATAAAATCCAAATAATCATTGTAGAAGTAAAGCAGTATGCACACGTTGGTGTTTATGGTAAATGGGGTGAAATAGCCAGGTAATGGGACATTGGAATGGCTGCAGGGGAACTCTGGTGCTATATTTTGGTTCTGTTCTTCAGTTTGCATTTGAAAATTGTATCCCACAATTCCATTGGAGTGGGTGGGGTTGTGTTATTATGTATGCAAATTCTACGTTAATCAGCATAGAGATCTGTACCTATTTTTCATGGGCCTGAATGTTGTGGAGAGATGGATATATACCACAGAGGCTACCACTGTTCCAGAACAAACTATCCATAAAAATAAAACAAAGCTCATTCATCCATATTCAAATGCAACTTGGATTTAAGGATGGGCAGTAGAAAATGTACTCCACGATTGCCCCTCTTGCCACAAATGGATAGAGGGAGTTCCTAAATGCTGCACTTCTTATATAGGTCCCCTCAAATTATGTATAGAATGATCACAGTTATTCTCACTAGGGCTAATATGCAATTATCAGCCATGGACTAGGTAAGACCAATCAGAAAATGTTAATTCAAGAATCAAGCACCAAAAGAGAATTGGCTAAGCTTAAAAAGTCCTCCAAGTGAACCTATGGTGTGGTAGTAAATAGTTATAAAAAATTGCACTTTTTAGAACACTAAGTGCCCCTTTCAACCCCCCCCCCCCCCCGTCTTCAACAGTTTCTGGTGCCTCTGTAGACTGAAACCTATTCTGAGGAGTTCTTATATGGTGTCTTGATGGCCAACATCTTCAGAAGTTCATTTCAGATCAGTAAATCTTTTTCCATGATGGAGTTGCTTGTGTTAGTTGTGGGTATATAATGCAGTTAGTATATTGTATCTTTTGCAAAAAACATGTTGTGGGTTAATGATTAGATAGTATCTATTGATATATTCTCTAATTTGGTTATAAAATAGCTTTTTGAGTATTTTATTTTTAGGACACAGGATGGAAATAGGTCTCTTGTCCTGTGGGCCTGTAGGAGGGATTTATTTTTAAAAGGGAATTGTTATTCTGTGTTTCAATTGCTTAGGCATGTTTTTGGTGTAGAGTGATAGACTGCAGACTGAACAAGTGTGAAGGTTTTTTTCAGATTCTGTAATGTCAGTTTTTAGGAAGTGTGGGTGCAGGGAATTTGTCTTCCTGTTTTACTAGTCATGCTGTTACATTTTGTTTTAAATCTGAAATCAAATGTTCATGGAAGTCTTCTGTCAAGATGATGGTTTATAGGGGGGTTGCGGGTGTCTAGATGAGTCTGAGCAGGAGGCTGATATATGTAACATGTTTTTTAAATAGTTTTATATAGTTTTATTTTTTGCCGGTATAGAGTTTAGAAATTAATATTGGATATTTCTTTAATGTTTTATCAAAATATGTCAGGTCTGGCAGACGTATGCAGTTGCCTGTGTCTTGGGAAGTAGATTCTGGACTTTCTTTAAAAAAAGGTGGTGGTGGTGGTGGTAGTCACCCTGCTGTGCCGATGGATGCCACTGTTTCTGTCTTGGTCCAGAGGTTTTGGTGTTTGTCTAATTTCTGCAGTTATCCATGGGCGGCTGTTTTCTTTGATCTATTTATTTTTGTGGGGGTGGCGTTTGTTAAATATTTGATTTAAGCTGTTTATGAGTGTCAAATGCAGGGTAATGCTCATTTTCCAGACAGAAAGGAGGTCGATCTTTGGACTGTAACTTGGTCTGAAATTGTTCCTTGTTTGATTCTGGGAATTCCACAGATTTGATAACTTTGATCTGTGTTTTAGGAGATTTGAAAACAGGATAGCAGTACTTGGGTGTTAGTCATTGCAGGATTTAGAGAAGGTGGTTATGGAATGTAATTTGTATGGGATTGTACTTAGTTGAGGAAATTAGTTGGTAGGGGTCATGTTGTGCAGGTATTATCGGAATTAGTTTATATAATTACCAAGGGGTAAGAGGGGGCTTGAACCTCTGCAAAAACAATGTTTTATTTTGTTTTTTAAAAGTTTGAAATTGCATGCCTAAGGCTGTTTCTTGGCACATGCATACTACAGTGTCAACATCTGTGTTTTCGACCATATGTGGTCGATATTTCGGCAGTTGACTTTGCATGTCTTTGCAAATGTGTAGTACACCCAAATATATATAGTATATAAACTTTAAAAAGTTTAAAGAAAGGTAGCAGCACCTGTCATCGTTCCTTCGTTGAAGGTTGTGCGTTAGGCCCGGCAAGCCAGTAAGTAAAAAATCTACTGCCAATCATTAGCGGACCAGAGTTCCGCTGTGGCGACCCCTAACCGGGAAAAGCCGAAAGACACAAACAAAGTAGCACCTGTCATCGCTTCCTAGAACTGTTCCTATGCTGTTATGTAAGAGGTCCAATTTGGTCTGAGGAAAGATGAAGGGATACTGAAAAAGAATGCATTACATATTTCCAGGTGTTGAGCTGCACTGGTAATTCTTTCACTTTCTTGTTTTTTTTCTTTATTTATTTATTTCAACATGTGGTAACTAGGTAAACTCCCAAGACCAAGCACATCTTTTCAGGATAAACCCATAAGCACTGCCTGGTTAAAAGAATTGATCCATACATACTATACATACCATACATACCATACAGACCAACTTTGCCTATACTCTCAGTCTTATTCTTGACCACCCTTCTCTCAACATACCATCTCACCTTCTTTGAAATTTCACTTAACAACTATCATAATTCCTCACAAAAACACACTTCTACTATATTCACTTTCACATCATACTCTAATGTTAATTCCACCCCTAGCTATCATCTACCTAAATTCCACAGGCTACATCACCTTACCTACCTCCTACAATCAGACAAAAAAACAAAACCTCTCACATTTCTAAAGAGCAACCTTTTAACTAAACTAGTTAATCCTACCCTACAAGATGGAGACATCCACCCCAACCCTGGCCCTATCTCCCCCCTCCCCAAAACTGCTCACCTAACCTTAATAATAACTTCCTCATAGGACACCTCAACATTCAAAGCATAAATAAGAAAATACCCTTCATCCATGCCCTCTTAGATATCCACTCTTTTGACATCCTTTGCCTCTCTGAAACCTGGCTAAACCCAGGCACAAAAGACTCAGAGATTATACCCCAAGGTTATAATATAGTAAGACATGACCGCTTAAAACGTAAGGGTGGTGGAGTAGCAATACTTTTCAAAAATCAACTTAATATCTCTACTCAACCAGCATGTCCAAACCAAGATAGCAAAATAGAAGCCATCATTATTAAACTCCAACTTAATGCCAAAAAAGCCCTTTACTTTATATGCGTGTATCTTCCTCCAGGTAACAACATTCCAATATTAGAAGACTTTCTAAGCTGGGTTTCTACCACCTACCCCAAGAAACCATAATTCTTGGCGACGTTAACATAGATTGGAACACTATTAATGCTGACAATCCCTTCTCTCATATTAACCTACATGGTTTCACCCAAACTATTACCTCAACTACAAGAGTCAATAAGCCCAGTAAGAGAGAAAGTATATTAGACTGGATACTCACAAATAAAGTCAACAAACAGTATAAAGTAGGTACTATGCCAGACGATATCAGCGACCACTCCCTAACCTACATTACTAGACAAAAGTCAGAATGTGTTAACCTCCCAAATACAAGGCTAATTCGTTCTATCAAGCATTTTAACATAGACCTCTTCCAAGCTGAACTGAGAGCATGCAATTGGAATTGCTTAAAATCACTTCCCCTGGAGGAGGCAGTCTCATTTTTTAATACTACCTTCTTATCCATACTTGATAAACATGCTCCTGAACGTTCTATTAGAGTAAAAACCAAAACAGCCCCATGGCTTACCAACAATACTAAAAAACTCATTCATACTAGAAACAAAGCATGGACGAAATGGAGATGCCGTAGACAAAACCCTGATTTAGTTATTTTTTCGCCAGATTAGAAATCTGGCTAAGAAATCAATAATCTCTGACAAGAAAAAATTCTACTGTGAACTTCAGGAAACTCATCTTAACAATTCTAAATATTTCTGGTCATCAGTAAATAGACTTCTTTCCCCAGGAATTGCTAAAACTCCGTCCCCACTTAATGCTGAACCAGAAACCCCTCTCCAGACTGCTAATGCTTTCAACTCTTTTTTCTCTGAAACTATTCAATCCCTAGCCAAACAAATGAACACCAACAACTCTTATATTCCAAATAATATAGCTAACTCCTCCTACAACTTCTCTCTAAAACCCATATCTACTTCTTTCATCTATAGACTCATTCACAAACTGAAACCTTGCACCCCTTCTGCAGACAAGCTCCCTTCTCTCTTCCTTCAGAAAGCTGCCAAAGAAATTGCATACCCTATATCCTTACTTATAAACAGAACTATCCAAGAGGGAACCATCCCTGACATCTGGAAAGTCTCCTTTATTATCCCACTACATAAAGGTGGTAACTCCCTTGACCTTTCCAACTTTAGACCAATCGCCCTTCTCTCACCCCTAGCAAAAATCATGGAAAAATTTATTCATCAGCAACTTGTGCACTATCTCTCTCTTCACAACATAATAGCAAACTGTCAGCATGGCTTTAGACCTCACCATAGTACCACCACTGCCCTACTTTCCTTTGTAGATACTATCAACAAAAATCGAAACAACAATACTCTCTCTTCCGCTCTTTTCATTGAGCTCTCTAAAGCTTTCGATATGGTCAACCACTCTCTCTTAATCAACATTCTTGAATCTCTCTCTTGTGATAAATTCGCCATTAATTGGTTTAAATCTTATCTTAACAACAGACAACAAGCAGTAATATGGGAAAGCCATATCTCATCACTCTTGCCCATTTCCATCGGAGTTCCCCAGGGCTCCATTCTTGGTCCACTTCTGTTCTCTCTCTTTATTAACGATCTACAGACTGCAATCCCACAAGCAACCTGCATACAATACGCAGATGATTCAACCCTTATCTGCTCGGCACCATCCTCTACAGAACTGATCTCACTGACCCAAAATACCTTTAATACTGTAGAAACATGGTTTTCTAAACGGTTTCTCCTTCTAAATGCCAAAAAAACAAAACTCCTCCTCTTCTCCCCACCACTGTCCCCCTTTAAACTTTACCATTTCCTCAAATAATGGTACTCTCATCTCACCTGATCTCACTACAAAACTTTTAGGAATAACCATTGACAATAATCTCTCCTTCGATCAGCACATTAACAACAACATCAAGTTAGTTAACAGAAAAATAGGATCCCTTTATCGCATCAAACCTTTTCTAACCCCAGCAACTAGAATCAAAATTGCACAATCTCATCTTTTATCAACTCTCCTATATGCTTCCCCTATTTATACAAACCTTAAGAAAAGTAACCTTAACAAACTTGCAACTTGCTATAACAACATAGCTCGCCACTAGTAACCCATTTAGGACCCACCATTGTATAAACCTAAAACAACTAGGCTGGCTCAATTTCAAAACTACCTTATAATTCCTCAACTCACTATTGCCCACAACATATTACACCTACCTGACAACACCCCAATACTCTCTCAACTTCTAATCCCTTACAACAATCTCAACTCACTTCGCTCCTCTTGTAAACTCATGGCAAAATCTATAAAGGCAAACAACACAGCAGGTGATTCTTTATTCACTAACACAATAGGTAAAAGTTGGAATCTCTTACCTAGTGACATAACTCTGACTACATCCCTGCCACTTTTCAAACAGAAAATTAAACAGTACTTCCAAAATCATTGGCTGTGTTCCTGCAATACACCTGACTAACCATTTTCTCTTACTCTGTTTCCCCTCCACTCTTTTCTTCTCTACCCACCTCAGTTTTGTTTCTTTTACTGTTTTGAGATTTAAGTATGTACTTTTTGTACAATTGTGGATATTTAATGAACTGCTTATTGTAAACTTGTTTCTCTTTTAAATTATCTTTCTTTCTTTTTGCTTTTGTAATATCTGATTTTAGCTATTATCTTAGAGTAGTAAATTTTTTTTATGTAATGTACTTAGTATATAGTGGAGCTTTTCTCCTCGGGCCTCTGCTGAAAATGGACATGTATCCAGCCAGACTAGCCCGGTCAACAAATGTAAAATAAAATAAAAAATAAATAAAATAAATCCAAGTTATGCAGTTAGCAAGTAGAAAGTGAGGCAATCAAGCATAGTGCAATGGACGGAAGTTAACCAGCAGTTTATAAACTGCTCATAACCTTAATATCTAAACTTCCACTTACTGCCTGCAGCCATATGACAGAGGAAAGAGAGAGAGAGAGAATAAGTTACTAGTGGCATGCAGTAAATGAGGCATTCTGTTAAAATAAGTGGTATTACTTTTTGTGCCATGCATATAGACAAGTTACTGCATCACCTTCTCTACCTTCTGTTGGTTCATTTATAAAAATAAAAATTCACAACAATGCATGACTCCACCCTAGGGATGAAAAAATGCAACCATTAAGAGAAAATTAGACAGAAGTACAGCATTTCTAGTTTAAATCAAAATCAGGAACATTAAATATATATAAATTAACTGTTAACAGAAAAAAGTGAGTACTGAATATGAACTGCACAGGTGGGGGGGGGGGGTGACCCTAGACAACAGGCACTGAACATGAATTCAGGAGGAGGGAGGTGATGTCCTTGTATGGTAGACACTGAACATGAATTCAGGAGGAGGGAGGTAGTGTCCCGTGGATGGCAGACACATTGGACATGAATTCAGAAAGTCGAAGGATGTGACCTTGGGTAACAGGGATTGACATGATTTCAGGAGGTGACAGTTGGAGGTGACTTTGAACAAGAAGAACTGAAAACAAATTCAGCAGATGGGAGGAGGTGGTCACCTTGGACAACAAGCACTGAACAAGAATTCATGAGGTAGGAGGTGGTAACTCTGAACAGCTGGAACCGAACATAACTTTCAAAGGTGAGAAGCAGAGGTGCCTTTGCACACAAAAAGAATTCTGGAGGTGGGAGTGACCGTAGACAACAAGGACAGAAAATGAATTCAGGAGTTGAGAGTGTACTGTGGAGTACTGTTAACCACAACTTTAAGCATTATTTTATTATTTTTATTTTATTTATGTATTTATTCATTTGTTTATTTACATGTATTTTCTGAGAAGATCTGACTGGGCATATAACTATTTTCAGTGGAAGCCTGAGGAGAAAAGTTCCATTAACAATATTGCACAGTAATTAGATTTAGAAGTAACATAGTTTATAAAATTTAAAAAAGTACTTTATGCAGGATGTGCAAATGCAGTTAGGTACTCATGAAATATATATAGCAGTATAATACACATCTGGTACATGTAGTGTAACTTGGGACTGCTGTAAAGCATGTGACTTGTGAGGTTATTGTAAGTGCATGCACTGGTCAGGTGAGTTACTGTAGCATAGTACCAAGCAGCATTAGTATGCTTAAAATGTGAGGTCAGTAATCAATAAATTACATAAGTCAGTTACAATAATTACAAAAATTATTGTGCCAAGTAGCATTTCTGTTCTTAAAATATGACGTCATTGACCTATAAATTATATCAGACAGTTAAAATTATTACGAAAACCATGACATTGAGCAATAGCTTGAGATGTGAGGCAACAACCCAATGCACTTAGAACAAAACTTTCATAATACTCATCTTATGGATCTGCAGCATGATGACTGACATGTCACTGTAGGATTGTACCTCCTCCTGAGGTAGAACTTTCTAGAAAGCATGGCATTTGCAGTGAAGAGTGGGTACAGACTACTGCAATGAATGATACCTTACACAGACCCTATCAGCTCTCATCCTCTCAGAATTATGTGTGGACTCTAGTACTTCTGTACTATGCACTGAATGAGCAACGCAAGAAGTATGTAGCCCCGGTAAAGTGCACCCTGAAGATGACTCTAATCCAGGTGTACTACACAGCATCCCAGAAGGTCAACTGCTGATCCTCCCTTAATTAACTGTGCATCAGCAATACCTGTGTATAGCAACTCTATCAGGGCAGCATCCTTCATTGAACACGGTGCTTTCAAGTCCCCATCTTGTGTGTCCCTGTGAACTCAGGACTCTTCTGAGTCAGAAGCCACTTATGTGTGGGCAGTTAAACTGCTTTAGTGTTGGCACTGGCCAACTGTTCACACATCCTGTGATGCCTAGTATAAGCTTTAAAAAGTGTTGCAGTTTCAGTTTGCAATTTATTCATCTGCTTTTACTGTATTTGTGTTTCTTCCTACTTTATTACTTTATTTTGCTTTTGCGTTATCTTAAAAGTACTCAGTTGTATTTATTACTGCTTGGTGTAACTATCATTCTAAGCCCTTTGGTTTAAGCACTTGGGCTTCAGACCAGTTGTTTTACATTAAGAAGATTTGTGGTCTGCACTCCTATGGGAGGAGACACTGGACTCTGCCCGTCTGAGCTGGGAATTTCTGGTTAGAGGCTTATAGTGCCTGCATATTTGAATGGTTTCTTACTGAAATTGGTGTGCCTTGTTTGCTGTCGCATAAACTAGATTCAGGCCTGCTGAATCTAACTTTGTCTGTATAACTTGAGCACTAATCCAGGCCTTCTTTATTGGAGAAGGTTCCTCTGCACCCCAGTGGCAGGAGTGTGCAGTTAGAACTTGTCTGATTGAAGACTACAGGAACAGTTTTGAGATTTTTTTACTGGTTAATTGGGTAATTTGTTTAAAAGCCTTTTCTGATTGCTTGTAGTCACCTAAAGCTGTTTTAAGTGTATTTTTTACTGTTTGTAGTCATTTAAAGCTGTTTTAAGTTTATTTTTTTACTGTTTTTGCCTTATCTTTTCAAACAAAATGTTTCCTTGTTTCCCACCTTTCTAAGCTAGTATAGTCCAGTTTTCAGGCTAGTGCTGAATTCAGGGCTGTGTTACAATTTTCTGAGTTGCCCATACCTTACTTGGATAGAAGGAGGTTTCTCTGTTCACCTGTGAGAGAGAGAACTTTGAGTAGCCATCTGTCCCTGGAGGAGTGGTTCCAGCCCAGAAGTTAGTAGCTTATAGGCCATTTTGGGCTAATTTCTATCTCTTTCATTTTCCTGCTGTAAAAACCATGTTTGCATGATTTTGCATGTTCGAGCAGTGCTGGTTAGCTAGGGCTAAATTATTCTTCGCTCCACCAAGTCTCCTCTTCAGTTTTCCCTTGAAAGTAGTCTAACTCTCAACCTAAGCACTTAAAAAGCATCCTACAGTCCAGCACTTGCTCAGACCTAATAGCAAGCACTAATATACCCCGACACTTGATTGCCCAGCAGGGCAAGGCTCATTATTCACCCCTCACCAACCAAGTGATTAAGCAGCTCACCTTACTATTCAGGCATGACCAAAAGGCAATTTCAGGTATACTCTCCAGTCCAGCTGGTGAACCCAGGTATCCTGAGACAATGTTACAACTGCCTCATGTACACAGACAACCCTCTCCTCCTACCACAAAACATTAACATATGCGAGAGATGCAATTATATAGCTAAATTGGAGGCTAAGCTGTCCCCACCCAAGACTAGAACAGGCAGTCATGAGGAGAAGGTTAACTCTTGCACCACACCTCCAGCCTCACATAGACATATTAAACCAGCACTGGCAAAAAATATACATAAATACACAAAATCATACTCGGAGGATCTAAATAAAAACCTGCAAAAGCATCAGAGACCTCCAAAGCAGACACCCAAAAAACCTGCACCTCCCATCACAAACCAGACAGCACATAAAACACAAAATCAGTGTGCTGCACAATCACAGCCCTTAAGGCGAAATAACATACCTAACACACTAGTAATAGGCGACTCTATAGTCAGGTACACTGACGTCCCACTCACTAGGTTGGACAAGGAGAAGGTTACTGTTAGCTGCTTGTCGGGAGCCAGAATCCACCACATAACACAAGCACTCAGGCCAATCCAGAACAAGTACAAATATGACTCTGTCATTGTTCATGTTGGTGTGAATGACCTGAGACGTACCTCCCTGGACTACATGAAAAGAGACATGGAAGAGCTCTCTGATCATGTAGCCCAGGTGGGTATGACCCTGACCCTGAGTAGCATCCTGCCGTCACAAAAAATGATACTGCAGTATAAAGAAAAAAATATCAGTTTCAACAATTGGCTAAGCTTCTGGTGTCATTTAAAGGGGATCCAGTGTCTGTCAGCCTGGGACAACATGCTCGACAAGCCTCATTGCTTTGCAAGAGACGGCTTGCACCTGTCACCCCTAGGCTTTTGAATACTGGCCAAGGCTCTTGCTGCCTCCATAGTGTCTTTTTAGGCAAGGTTCAAAAGTCAAATCCACCTCCATAAACAGCACAAATAAAAAAATGAGGGTTATGCTACTGAATGCCAGGAGTTTAAATCTCAAAATGCATGCACTCGAAGCACTCCTCAGTATGGAGAACGTCGACATCTGTGCAGTAACTGAAACCTGGTTCAAGGCTCCACAGAGCACCCCAGCACTACCGGGCTACAACTTATACCACACATTTCGGCCACAGAACATGGACCGAAACACAAAAGGAGGGGATGTATCCATATTCATCAAGGATACCTACACCTCCAGGTTAGTGGTGCAGCATGATATCTCTGAGATCATCCATGTGCAACTAACATCGGGCAAATCTGCAATGCAAATTGTGGCATGCTACAGATCACCCTCCATGACCCAGGACCACCACTACGCCTTTCTGGAAACACTGGAAAATAGTCCTACCGAACACCCTGATATTGGGTGATTTCAATTACCCTACCGTTAACTGGGAAAACTACTCAAGTACAAACTCCCAGGTCCAGTAATTCCTTGAATTTATCAACTCAAATGCCCTGGATCAGCTGGTAAACTCCCCTACCAGAGGTGAAGACATATTGGACCTGGTCATCACCAACATGGGCGACAGGTGTTCTGCACCAGAGATCAACCCGTCACTGGTTAGATCAGACCATAAACTAATCACTCTGGATGTCCACACCACACCACCACCCCCAACCAAGGAAACCACGGTGAAAACCTTTTCTATAGCAAACTTCACCTTACTTAAGACAGAGGTGGTAAGTTTCACAGCCCCCACGTTAGAGGATAACAGTGTCCAAGATGCAGGAAACTTTACGCATGCACTCTATGAGCACCTATAAGGATGCATGTACTCATTCCCCTAAGCGAAGGAAACCAGTCTGGTGGACCCCTGCCATAAACAGGCTATACATTAGAAGGAGGAAACTAGTTCAGAAAAAAAGCAAATCCCAAGTAGGAAAGACATCCCCGATCAGTATCAGTAAGAAACTAAGGTCCCTCATAAAATCATCCACGGCTAACTTTGAAAAAAAAAATAGCCAAGGATTCGAAAGAAAACCACAAAGCCTTCTTTATCTATGTCAAGAATCTAGGTGACAACTCACAGATATGCTCTCAGCTAGTGCAAAATAGCACAAAATATACTGAACCTACTGATATTGCCAACATCCTGGCAGATAGATTCGGTGCAAACTTCACCCCCCCCCCCTCATCCCCAAAAGGACCCACAACAATACCAGAAAAGTGTAGTGTCCCGGAAATGACAGATGCATAGGTGAAAACAGCCTTTTCAATAGCCAAAAGCACAGCGTCAATGGGGCCAGATGGTGTCACAGGCTGTGTCTTGCACAAACTACAGAACGAACTAACCCCCCACCTAAACACACTGTTCAACCTCAGCCTCTCCAGAGGCTATGTGCCCATAGAATATTGCACAGCAACGGTTATTTCGCTCCACAAAGGAGGGGCCACAACTGACCATGGTAACTGTCACCTGACTAGCCTGGTCTGCAAGGCTATGGAGCACATCATCATGGAACTCATTAACAAAGACATTGGGAACCTCCAAACACTTGACCTGACCCAGTTCAGCTTTGTTAAGGGCAGATCATGCCTACTAAATCTGGTTGACTTCTTCAAGACAGTCACCAAGGCCATAGATGAGGGGAAAATGGTTATCACAGCCTACCTTGACCTTGCCAAGGCTTTTGACACCATTCCTCAATCAGGAATTATAGAAAAACTCACCAGCCTGAACATAAACCCCTACGTCATGAGATGGGTTGCCAACTGGCTTACAGACAGAACTGACACGGTAAGAATAGCGGGCTCCAGGTCCGACTCTAAACCAGTCACAAGTGGTGTCCCACAAGGCTCGGTCCTGGGACCCGTACTGTTCGGCATATACTTCTCAGAAGTACAAACACAGGAGGACTATGGCTAACCAAGTTCAGCGATGACTGCAAACTGGGAGCCATAATTGACTCTCCGGCAGACATGGACATTCTCCAAAAGTGCCTTACTGAGACAGACACCTGGTGTCAAAAGTCATGATCCCAAGCTAAACGCCAAAAAATACATAGTCATCCCATTTGGGAAAAACAAAACACCCATGAATTACCACATAGGTAGCAGCCCCCTTAACTCATTCCCACCAGGAGAGCTGTTTTGAGTGTGTACCTTTAACTCCCAGTGGGTGTGGCTTCAGCCTTTAAAAAATTATTAGAGTTTTTACTATGTTTATGCAGGGGGGAAAAGTTAATTTCCTAACCCCACTGTAGTGCGACCTTGGAGTTGGTATATTTAATTTACGGGGGGTGTGGGGGGTGGAGCCCCTCACTTGAGGGGTGCAGGGGGGGCTTGCCCCCCTGCATAAACATAGCAAACAGTGTGTGGGATGTTATTTGTAGTTGCTTTGTAGTTTTCAATGTTCTGAGATTCGATGTTATGAGTTTTTGATGTTTTGAAGTTTAGATGTTATGGTCTTGATGTTTTGAGTTTAGATGTTATGAAGAGTAGATGTTTTGATAGGTAACCATTTACATAGTAGCACAATATAATAAGCAAGAAAAAAAAACAGAAAAAATCCTGAGTATCCATAGGAACAAATTAAAATGTGCAAAATCCACCACAATCAGGTAGTCAAATGCTACAGAATCTGTACCAGTAGCAGTTGAATTTAGGATAATATAGAAATGAGTGCAGAAGGACTAGAAAGTATCAAAGGCATATCAAGGTAGTTACAAAAGAGAAATAAGATTAGTAACAGGAGGAAAACAAATTAGTACATTCTCAGAAAAACTGAGGTTAGACCTTTTCTATTGCAGATATATAGCAAGAGATATAGTGGTTAGAGAGGCTTGATACTGTAGGAGTAATACAAGGTAGTTAGAGTGGCTGGATAACATAGAAACAGTGCTGAGTTTACTATAGAGAAAGAGTCAAATAATGGCTTCATAGATAGTAGCATGTGCAATAGTGCAGTTACATACCCAGTAAGAAAGAAGAAGATTATGAAGGGCAGTTTTGAAGTTGGAGGGGCAATGCTCCCTTCATATAGAGGAGGAGAGGTTATTCCATAATCTGGCAATGATCCAAGAGTGTAGGAGCTTTCTTGCAGGTAGGCTTGGTTTATGAATTTGGATTAAGAGTTGGTGTTCTGATCGTAGTGACCTAAGAGGGGAGTAAGGCTTAAATAGGGAGCTAAGAGCAGGGCAGTCTAATGATTAGTTGTATGAGTAATATGTAATGAGGGAATTCTAGCCATTGTAGTTTCCTTAGGGCTATGCAATGAAGGGAGGAGTGACAACTACCTGTAGCGAATTTGGCAATCTTGTTGTAGCAGGACTCTAGTTTTAGTTTCAGGGAAGACTGCAAGTTGATTAACAATGGTGCACCGTAGGTTAAAGATGTTAGTAAGTAGGTGAGAGCAAGAGCTTGTTTAGTTAGTAAGGAGAGAAATCTGTTATGCCTTTACAGTAGCCCAAGTTTTTTGTGTGTTTTATTAATATTTGATTGGATTTACAAGTCGAATTTTAGGTTTTTGTCTATTATGACTCCTAATAGTTTGGTATTGGCCTCTAATTAGATTTTTATAGAGTTTAGTGAGAGTATATTGAAATCTTCTTTGTTGCGAATAGTATTTCTTTTAGGAGTACACCTCATAAGGTAAGTTTTTTTGGCGTTTAGAGAGAGATGTTTTTTGTGGAGCTAGGATTCTACCATAGAGAATGCTGTTTGGGTCATTTGTTGTAGAGTGTCTGGATTGAGAGCAGAGCAGACTATGGTCGAGTCATCTGCTTACTGGACTAGGGATGTGATTGGTATAGATTATTTATGAATATGTTAAACAGGAGAGGTCCTAAAACTGAGTCTTGTGGAACGCCTGTGGGGTTATGAAGGTAGGGAGAAATAGTTTTGCCAGTTGACAGCATGTTACCTGTCTGAGAGATAGCTTTTAAACCAGTTAAGAATTTGAGAGGATAGTCCAATGGATGTAAGTTGAGACAGGAGAATGGTGTGGGAGATAGTATCGAATGCTTTTGATAGGTCCAGAAATAGAACTGATACAGTATCGCCTAAGTCATGGGCTTTGTTGAGTATACCTAGAAAGGAGATCAGGGCAGTGGATGTACTGTGTCCTGGACGGAATCTGTGTTGGGTTAGGGAGAGGATGTTATTTAGAAGGTAATGGATAAGTTGTTTTTGGACATATTTTTCCAGAATTTTTGAGACAGGGGATAGAATAGCAATGGGTCGAAAGTTTGAGATATCAGAGGATGGGCCACCTTTATGAAGTGGGAGGATTATAGCTTTTTTCCAAAGGCAAGGGATGTGGGATTACTGGATGGACCTGTTGATAATAATACTTATTGGGTAGGCTACTGAATCAGCAGCAGTCTTAAGGAATTTGGCTGGAATATTGTCAGCAGAATTAGAACAGGGCTTTAGGTTCTGTAGGAACATTTTTATGGAGGATGTGGAGATAGGGGAGAGATTGACTTCTAGTTGGTGAGATTGTTTGCTACAGTTTTGAGTAGTGATATTTCCTTATTTAGACAACTAACTTATCTTTGTGGAGTCTTTGTCAGTGTCAGGAATCTCTGAATTGGGAGAATGATCTGTTTACTGGGGTTCCAGGAGAACATGCAAAAGTCTTGTTTAACTACTCCTTACAGAATTGTTTTCCCTGGGGTATCACCCAGATACCACAGTTCAAAACATTTTATTCCACAGGAAAAAATAGATCTGTAGTATCTAGATCTATTCCTGAGTTTTCCACATGGACGACTGTCGTATTTCAGGAATTTCTCAGGATTCTGTGTCTCATAGCATTTATGATTTTTATGATTTTTCTGGCAAGACTCCATATGAGAAAAATTCAGTGGTACCTGAATTTTGTATGGTCACAACATCAACATCCACTGACATTCCAGATTTCAGTTTTTGGGCTTTGTGAAAAGGGAGACATTTTGGTGGGGAGACCAAGTTTATCACAATCCAGATCTCCCATTTTCATTCCTGGTCAAGCATTGTCCATAACAATAGATGCCTCAGACTTTGCTTAGGCTGCAGTGCTTACAGGGATAAAAGTGCATGCCCTTTAGAACAGAAAAGATGGACCAAAATGTATAAATAAAAAAGAGATGTTGGCATTCATAGGTTCATAGCTTCATAGGTGTGTACTAGGTTAATGGCCCTGGAGCCTTTACAAGCCTAGACCATAGGATTACCCTGAATCGTGCCACTCGACCTTAGTTCCTAGTGCCTTTGTTAAGTAGAGCCACTGGAGTGAATTATATCAAATGAAACTTATTTCTGGACAGTCAGCATCTCACATCAACATTATATTACCTATATTTCTCCTCTCAAGACTGTTTATTCCCCAGTCTGTATTATACTGGTTGCCCACCCTAACAATTATATTATACTGCTCTGCATATCTTTAGTCTACATTATGCTGTCCTTTGTATGTAAGCATCTAATAGGATTTTTTTGTTTTGCCTCACATTAATGTATATTCTAATTGTCTGTAACATGTTATTGGAGCTTTTCTCCTGTGCCTGCACTGAAAATGAGCTCTTCTTGGCCCGGTGGACTTCCCCAGTCATCAAACTGTAATAAATAACTAAATACATAAATAAATAAATAAATAAATACATACATACATACATACATACATAAATATATTTCTTCCCCATTTTACAGAGGGGAATCCTTTTTATAGTTTCATTCATATGTTTGAGAGGGCATGTAAACAGTATAATGTTCACCAAGGGCTCTGGGTACTGTTCCTGACCCCCTTACTCCATGATAAAACTGTAACTGCAATTTCTATACTGTCTGATACTGATTGCTTAAATTATAATACAGTCAAAATGTGTTTATTAGAATGCTTTAACACCTGAAGCTTACAGAAAAAAGGTTTGTGCACATAGATGCAAGGCAGATGAAAATGTGTGTGAATATATTGCTGAACTAAACACTTATTTTCATAGGTGGGTGAGTGGATATCAGGTCACCACGTCTGAAGGGATGGCAGACCTTTTGGTGAGGGAACAAGCCCTTAGCACTTTGTCTGAGGACATAAGAATATGGTTAGCTGATAGAAAATGCAATACTGTAGTTGATTTGGGGAAGAAGGGAGACCTATACCTATCAAGCAGGGCATCACAGGATAGGAAAGGGACACTCAGTGCTGCTCATGGGTCTAAGGGAACCCATGGTGGGCAGCCCAGACTGCCCCAGCAGAGTCCGGCAGTAGCGGGGGAAGCCACTAGTCCAGGTACACATCCAGGACCAAGGGTTAAATATTCTAAATGCAACCAGTGGGGTCATGTATCATATAGATGTCCATGGAGGCAAGGTGGTGAACAAAAGGTGGGCGAGCCAGTAAGTGGGAATGACAAAATGCCAGCAGTAAGTTGTCCCGAGACAACAAGGGTATCAAACTACCACAAGAGGTTATATCCTATCTTATTAAATGGGAGAGAGGGCATTGCTAAGAGAGACATGGCCTCTCACCTAACTATTGTGAAGCCTGCAATGGTTAAAGAGGAGCACTACTTGCATGGGCAATCTACTCCAGTCAGAGTTTTAGGAGGGACCCATTCCAAATACCTTTGGCTAGGGTTCACCTTGACTGGGAGGGTGGAAAAGGAAGCCAGCAAGTAGGTGTGTTTGAGGATATCCCTCTAGATGTACTGATAAGGAATGATTTTGATAATGTAGTACCATGTGTGCATGCAGTTACATGCAGTCAGGCTTGGTGACAAGCATGTGGGTCTGGTAGCCTGGGGGAGACCCAGACAGACTGCACACTTGCAGCCAGGACTGGTAAGATAGTTACTTCAGGGAAGGAGATACCCTTTAGTAGTGACACTGAAGGTGAGCCACAGCTTCTTGTGGATACTGATGTTCCCTTGGAAAGAATCACTGTAAGGGCAGAGGTGAGTAGTAGTAGTACCCAGGCTGACAGTGACGCACCGGTCTCAAACGATGCCAGACTTCCTGTGGAAGGGGAGCTGGGAAGGGTTACAAAGAGAGAGATGAGACAGGGTCATCTCTCAGACCCTACATTACTAGGCCTGAGGGAGGTAGCTAGTGAGGCACCTGATTCTCAAGGGAAGAGGGAATCTGTATACAGGGAGAAAGGGTTACTATATAGAGAGTGGACCCCTGAGGGGAGGGCTAGAGGGCGACAGAATACAGCAGTTCGTAGTGCCCAGACCCTACCATCTGGCACTTCTAGCCATAGCCAGTGATATTCCCTTTGCAGGTCATATAGGCATTACACATACAAAGAGACGTATTATCCAGAACTTTTATTGGCCTGGGATTTTTAGAGATTTAACTGGGTACATTTGCAGACCAGTCTAAGAAGGGCTGGGACAAATATTTGCCCCATCTGTTTGCTTAAAGAGATGTTCCCCAGGAATCCACAGCTTTTTCACCCTTTGAGTTGCTGTATGGGCATAGGGTGAGGGGACCTCTAGATTTGATTCAAGATGAGTGGGAGGGTGAGTGTGAATCCCACAAGGAGTCTGTTGTGGCATATGTCCTAAACCTCAGGACAAGGCTCAGGGAACTCATGGGCTTGGACTAGGAGAACCTGTTAGAAGCCCAACAGCAGAACAAGGTCTGGTATGACAGGAATGCTCGAACTAGAGAGTATGCTGTAGGGCAGCAGGTAATTATTCTCATTCCTGTCCAACATAACCCTACAAGGTATTAAGGAAAGTCAGTGATGTTAACTACATGGTAGAACTGCTAGGCAGGAGGCAGGGGCACAAACTATACCATGCTAACATGATGAAACCTTACCACGATAGGGTAGCCATTGCGCTGAGTATTTACAGTGGATGCCAGGAGGAGTCTGAGGGAGATCTGGTGACTGATGATATCAGTGAGGCTCGAACTGACACCTCAGCAATGTCCCAGCAGTTATCCCCTACCCAGGTTCGAGAAATCTGAGCAGTGTTACAGGAGTTTGGGGACATGTTCACTGGGAAACCAGGGTGCACTCACCTGGTGCAGCACCACGTGGATACAGGACCCCAAAGGTCTATTAAGCAGGCCCCATACAGGGTGCCTGAGAGAGTCAAACAAACTTGGAGGGAGGAGATACAGGAAATGTTGGAACTGGGGATAATCCAGGAGTTCAGCAGTCCCTGTGCCTCCCCAGTGGTGCTGGTACCAAAGAAGGATGGCAACATTCATAAATGTCCTCAACTCTCAAAGTAATCTATAGTCCCCAGGACCATTACATGCATTTACAGACAACACCACAGTGATGTAGTACATGAGCAAATTGGAGAATCAGATCTTACCCTTTTTGCTGACTAGTAGCCTGGGATATAACAGTTCAGTACAATCTCACTCTAAAGGCATAGCATTAGAGCAAAACTGAGTGTCAGACAAACTGAGTAAGAAAAGGACAGATCTTCATGAATGTAAATTCAATCAAGGGGTCTTCAGAAATTTATCCAGCTGTGGGGAAGCCCCCAAACATATATTTTTGTCTCCATTCACAGCAGTCAGTTGACAAAATTCTGCTCCTTGACTCCATGCAAGAAGACTTAGAAGACAGATGCTTTTTCTTTCCTTGGACTGGAATGTGCTTGTATGCTTTTTCACGCTTTCCATTAATATCCAGAGTCATTCTGAAGATTCAGAAGGACTCTCAAAAGATCATTATGGAGACAAATTTTTGACCCGTGCAACAGTGGTTCTCCCTTCTTTTGCAAAAAGCCAAAGACAATTACCACACACTTCCCCACAGACTAGAGCTACTCAGACAGGACTAGTGATATTTGATGCATCCTGACTTCAAACAACTGAAACTAACTGCCAGTACTTTTTGAGGACATGCAGGAGGCATTAAAGGAGGCAAGAAAACCTGCTACTAGAAAATCATATATTTGTAAATGGAAAAAATATTCTTGTTTTTGCTAAGGCAGGAGTTAGCACCCTTTCAAGGCAAATGTTATTCTGGCTCTACATTATTTGTATGAGTTACCATCTACTGGCCTGTCTTACTCTTCCATCAGGTTGTTGGCCATTTCAGCGTGTCTGCCCATGGATCATCCTTTTTCAATGCTTTGAAAATGTTTTTGAAAAGAGCGTTGCATACCATGTCTTCTAGAAAACAGGTGACTCCTCCTTGAGATCTCAATTTTGTCTGGGAAAGATTGACTCTTACTCCGTTTGAACCAATTATCTGGCTGACATGAGATTCTTAACATGGAAAACAGTGTTACTGATTGTTCTGACCTCTTCAAGTGTAGAGTATCTTTGTTACAAGCTCTTATAGTGGATCACCCTTATCTACTTTCCAACAAAGATGCAGTTTCCTTGAGAACTATTTTTTCTTTTATGCCTAAAATGGTATCTGAATTTACATTTTGCCAAGCTATCCATGTCCCTGTCATACTTGAAGAACCCAAAAATGATGGAGAAAGGATATTCCATTCCTTGGAAGTCAATAGACAACTGGGATACTATCTTGACAGAACAAACTCTTTTAGGAACTGTGATTACTCATTCATTTCTTCTGAAGGTAAGAAAGAAGGACAAGCTTTGTCAAAGCAGACTATTTACAAATGCTTACAAATATTTCAAGCATGGCAATAATGCCCTTCTAGCCTGCCAATATATTAAAACACTTCTTTTCATAATAAGTGTCCAGGCTGTTCTTAAAAATATCTAAACTAGTGTTTGTTTCAGTGTAATTTTGTAGCCTATTCCATGGATCAGCTGCTGTGTCACATAACCAGTTAGTACACTTCTCATTTCTAAAGAATCTTTTACATAGGTTGTCTGATGATTCTCTGCTACTTTTTGATAATCCCAAACATTCCCAGAGGTAGTTGTCTCTAAATGCCCTATATACCTGAATGAGATATCATCTTAAATATCTATATGAGACACTGTAGAAGTTCAGATATTTTAGTCTTTTCGAATAACTTGCTTTCATATCCAGGGATGCCCTTGGTATAGTTCTTCTGTACTCTTTGCAGTTTGCTCATGCTTGTTTTCTTACAAAGTTTCCATACTGAAGTTCGGGTCAGATGTAACTAGTAAACAATGACTTCATCATTTCTGATTTTCTAGACTTTATAAATCTTTTTATGCAACCTATATTTCTATAGCTATCATTAATCAATTGGTTGATATGATTAGAAAAACTCAAAGCTGGAGGTACTGATATAACTATGTGCTTAAATGAATCTAGTTTCAATCACTGCATGGCGGTATTAAATATTCACCTTTCAATTTATGTCTCCCAAATCTCATTTGCTTAGTTTTTGATGTATTTATCAGAATATTATTCTCCTTTGCCCAAATGGGCAATTTAGTGATATTCTTTTGCAGACATGCTGTCTGTAACACATGTAATCACTTTACCTATTGTAAAGTCATCTATGTACAGACTCTAGGACACCTGAGATGAAAAAGATCTGAAAGATACAATCTAAACAAATAGGGGCCTAGGATAGTGTCCTGCAGACATGCTGTCTGTAACACATGTAATCACTTTACCTATTGTAAAGTCATCTATGTACAGACTCTAGGACACCTGAGATGAAAAAGATCTGAAAGATACAATCTAAACAAATAGAGGTCTAGGATAGAGTCCTGCAGACATGCTGTCTGTAACACATGTAATCACTTTACCTATTGTAAAGTCATCTATGTACAGACTCTAGGACACCTGAGATGAAAAAGATTTGAAAGATACAATCTAAACAAATAGGGGCCTAGGATAGAGTCCTGCAGACATGCTGTCTGTAACACATGTAATCACTTTACCTATTGTAAAGTCATCTATGTACAGACTCTAGGACACCTGAGATGAAAAAGATAGATCTGAAAGATACAATCTAAACAAATAGGGGCCTAGGATAGAGTCCTGTAGACATGCTGTCTGTAACACATGTAATCACTTTACCTATTGTAAAGTCATCTATGTACAGACTCTAGAACACCTGAGATGAAAAAGATCTGAAAGATGCAATCTAAACAAAAAGGGGCCTAGGATAGAGTCCTGCAGACATGCTGTCTGTAACACATGTAATCACTTTACCTATTGTAAAGTCATCTATGTACAGACTCTAGAACACCTGAGATGAAAAAGATCTGAAAGATACAATCTAAACAAATAGGGGCCTAGGATAGAGTCCTGCAGACATGCTGTCTGTAACACATGTAATCACTTTACCTATTGTAAAGTCATCTATGTACAGACTCTAGAACACCTGAGATGAAAAAGATAGATCTGAAAGATACAAGCTAAACAAATAGGGGCCTAGGATAGAGTCCTGTGGGGCACCTTGACTGTAACCTGAAATTTCACTTGTCCAATTGCTGTACGATACTTATCACGCCCCATTTGTAAGCGATGCAGCTGTCTATCTTATCAAGAGTACATTAATACCTAATTGTTCTAATTTATTGATCAGTACTTTGTGTATCAAATGCTGAAGTTAAATCTCTATGAATTATATCACAGAACATTTTTTCATTCATACGTGTGTTACAGGTGGTAATTGATCTATTTTCAACATATGTATGCTGATATATGATTTCAAGTCCCAGCCCTTCCCGTTCTGACAATTTATCCAATATAACCTTCTCCATTATTTTCCACAACATGAAAGCAAACTTCTTGGTCTCTATAACTATGAGTTTGTCCTACTCCCCTTTCCCTTAAATACCATTTTGAAAAGTGCATGTCTCCAGTCTTGAGGAGTCTCCCCATATTTATATGACCTAGCAAATAACAGATATAATGGTACTGTACATTCATACCAGAGTGTTCTCGGGTCATTATTACTAATTCCATCTCTTCCCTGTGCTTTGTTTGCATCCAGTTTGCATAGTTCTTTTTCAATATAATCTAATTTGATTTCAGTGTCTGAGGATACCTGGATGTCACTAGGACAATTTATCACCCCTTTGTGGAACCAAACTGCTATGCATAAAATTTTGTAAATA
Organism: Protopterus annectens; assembly: GCF_019279795.1. Taxonomy (NCBI): domain Eukaryota; kingdom Metazoa; phylum Chordata; order Ceratodontiformes; family Protopteridae; genus Protopterus; species Protopterus annectens. The sequence continues at coordinate 92,719,600 of NC_056739.1, read as the reverse complement.
TAGCTATAATCTGTTGTGTCTGAGAATAAATTTTAGAATCTGCACACTGTTTATCAATTTTTAAGTCTTCACTCCTCTCGCATCTTATGTATCTATAAAATGGTTTCCTATTGTCTTCATTATCTTTATATACATTTTCTTCAAAATTTTCTTTTTGTATTTTGTTCTTTTGGAAATGTATCTTCCTGAAGTTGTGTGCCTAGATCCCGATGTTAAACATTTTTTGGATTGTTTGCATTCACTTTCTCTTTCAAAACATTCCACATTCCTTCTGCAGTTTTTCCACTGAATGCATCATTAGAATTAGTTTTACATAGTGATTATTTTGTTTCCATATAATCTGTTATTAATCTTCTGTGCATTGGTTAAAATTTCAGTTTGAAAGGATTATCTAACAACAAATTAACCTTTATAACTATATGATCATTGCACGTCAACGATGGTAAAACTTGATATGAAGTAACAGTAATTTCTTTAGGAACACAATCTCTAGTATGTTCAATTCCCTGGTAGGCATTTTTACAATCTAAAGCCATTGTTGCTCCTAAACATATGGAGTAAATCATTTCCTTGCTAATATCATTGAATCAATATTATTCCAGGCTGCTTCTATTAATTATACGTCCTCATCCACTATTATTCTTCCCTTCTGTGTTTCATGCAAGAAATGTATGAATTTCTCTAGATCATCAGCAGTTGATTTCCTTGAACTATGCACTACAACACTTGTTAAATGTTCCAGGTTGTCTTTATTGCCACAGCTACACAATCAACAGTATTGCTGTTATCACTGAACATGTAATAATCACAGGTATCACAGCAATCTTTAATCCCTGTCATAACACCTCCACCTAATTTTTTTTGTTTGAATATCTGTTACAGTAAAAACATTTATACCCTCTCAGAACTGAAATGGCAGTCTCATGCTATTAATTTTTGTTATAACCACTACGATAAGACAATGACAAGGAGGATTAAGACTCACTCTACCAGAGCCTTGGCTTCATCTGTGGCTTTTTGGAAATGGTTGGATTCTATAAGTATTTTAGAAGCAGCAACTTGGTCCTCTGTGCATACCTTTACAAACCACTGTAAACTAACTTCTTCTTCAGGTCTAGGACAGGCTTTACTAGGACCATTCACCAGGAGCTCCCCGGAGCCTTATCTTTTCTCCTCCCTGTCAGTCCAAGCTATGGTCATTTACCAATATAGCTAAGGCTCCTGCAGCAATGATCATACTACAGTTATGTAAGTAAGCTTACTATAGCAGTAGATGTTTGAATGATCACTGCTGTTTCCTTTCTAGCACTGACCTTCTCAGAGTTCTAGCCTCTCTATCTCAGTTGGCATGAAAACTTTGAATGGTTTGGTGCCAGCCCACTCTTTTTCTTCAGCTGAGCTCAAGCTGACTAACAGTTTGGGCATGTGGAAGGTGCCCTTTAAGATTTTGAAGCTGGCCTTCTGTTATATCCTTAGCAGGATATAACCCATATAGCTTAGGCTACTGCAGCAGTGATCATTCAAACATCTACTGTTATGGTAAATTTACTTAGACAACTGTACTTTACTGTCCTTAAAATCTTTCTGTTAAGTAGAACAAAATGAAAATATAATTACACCATATCAATCCAGTTTGCCTAGGATACTGTAACATTCAGGGATGATTGTATGCTAGAAATTATCTTAAATGGGTTTATGTTCTCATTTTGTAGAAATTTCTCCCAAAGCTTATGCATGTCTATAACAGAGATTTATCAGATTTAGTAATAATATCATTATATATATGAAATATTTTTAAAAACTAGTGATTGAACATCCACTTCCTAGGTAAGATCTGATCTTTACTTTAGAAAGGTGTTATTAAGCAGTATTTAGAAATACTATTTTACATTGATTAAATGTTAATTTGTTCTTGGATCTCAGGCCACAGGGATTAGTTAAGTTAATAATTGATATTAGATTGCTTTTGTCAAGGAAATCATATTTAACTTTATTTTGATAAATAAGGGAGAAATAATCATATTGTTGTCAATGTGATGTTTGTATTCATAAAAAGTGATTGAAAAAGTAATAGTTCTCTATAAAGGAGGAGATCTGGCATTAGTTTGTTTAGGTCATCAGTTAAGAAGATTAAATGGGGGAGTAACTTATGACATTGTCTAGTGTTTAGCAAGAAAAACAGTGCTGAAGGATAAATACTGAGCTGATTTAGCTGATCTTTTAGAAGAAAAGCCAGGAAGGGAACCAGAATCATCTTACTAAACAGTAAAGGCTGAATTTAGGAAGTTTTAGACCCCATTTCTGATTTGAACCTAATAATCTGCCCTGATTTAACTTGTGACTTTTGTTAGTCAAAAAAATCATGGATTCATCTGTTGAACCATTGCTTCTGGCATTCTTTTGAGTATATTCTTAATCAGGAAAAGTTGCCTAGGGAATATGTTCATTTTGATTGCAGAAAAATAAGCAAAATATTAAAATGTAGTTTTTATATTTTGGATAAATTTAATTTGCTTCAGCATATTGTAAAAATCGAATGTAAGAAAAGCTTGTTGTCTGATGTATCATTGATGTTAATATATGTTGTGTTTGAAAAGGAAGCAGAGTTATTGCCAAGTGATGAGGAGCTGAAATAATTACATTGTTCCCCAAAGAGTGCAAAACTGACTTATCTAAATTTAAACTGTGTTTTTGATGCCAAACTGTATTGCATCATAGTGCTATGTAATGGTAGTATAAAAAAAGTATTTTCTGAAAAATGTCATCAGCAAAAGAGGTAATGCAAATGTCAGAACCTATTACATTTGTTACATGTGATATGAACATGACTGAGAATAAAACAAAAAAGGGGTTCAAGAGACAGATTAAAAAGATGTGCCCTAAGGGGGCTGCCTTGTCTATTGCAGCTAACAATTAGAATAAAGGATAACATGATATTATTAATGAAAAGGACCGGAAATCATATCAATAAATAAGATGGGAAAATTACATGTTTCTAAGACACTGACAATGAATGGAATGTGCTTCAGACTACAAAGGTTCATAGGTGATTACTAGGCTAATAACACAAGAACCTTTACAAGCCTAGCCAGTAATACCCTGGATATGATAATATTATATCTTACTTCCCCAGATATTGGATGTGGTAGTATCAGAGGAGTGGGTCTTTGGGTGTTGGAGCCCTGAGACTGCCTCTGTCCATAAAGGACATGGGCAGTAGCTTGGGAATTAATTTACTGTTCTCCATCCATTTACCCAAATTCTTTTTGAAGAGAGTGAGGGATGGGCTTTGTTTTACGAAGATGGCAAGTTTATTCCATAGACAAGGTAGCCTTTGGAATATGAGGCTATCTTTCTTGCAAGTTCTGTTAAGAGTCTCAAATAAGATTCAAATCCATGGAACACATAACCCTCTTATAATATTTCTTGCAAATATGTCATATTTTCATCAGGGCTAGATCAGAGAATGCCTTCTAGGTCAGGCATAAGGCATCTCTCAATAAATGATATGAGATGGAGTAAAGGGATAGGGCCTTTAGTTGATCTGCATAAGACATATGTCTTACTCTTTGTATTTTTTTAGTGAGAAACCTCTGGGGTCACTCCTGTTGGTGTAAGTGAATGATTAGGGGCATGCAGAAGGTAGCATTGTACTCAATTATGGGCCTCATGAGGGACGAGTACAATGGCACTATGACTTCCTTTGGTCTTGATGCCATGCATTTACTTGTAAGTTGAGCCACACAGAAGGATTTCCTCACTACCGTAGCTACCTGGTGGTTAAAGTTTAGGTTACTGTATGTCTGTGTTCCTAGGTCCCTCACCAGTGGATCTGTTTTTAGGGGTGTGCTATCAGTATTAAAATGTGCAGGGATATCTGATGAAGTGAAGGGTACAATTATGCATTTTTAACATTTAGTCTCAGACCATGGTTTTGGCACCAGTCATTTGTCAGTTTTAGAACTGTTTGTATGCTGTCAATACCATTTGGGGATTCAGTGATTGCTCCTCGCTTACAGTCATTGGCAAACTTGGTGAGCCAGAGGCCCCCAATATTGGCGGCCTTCACTTTAGAGAAGTATATACCAAACAGAAGGGGTCCCAATACTGATTGCTGTGGGACACCTCTAGTAACAGGTTTCTTACTGGAAATGAATTCACCTATTTCAACAACATGTGTCCTGTCAGTGAGCCAGTTTGTGATCCATCTGATGATGTAAGGGTTTATGCCTAACACAGTAAATTAATCTGTGATCCCCGAGTGAGGGATTGTGTTGAAAGCTTTGGCCAAGTATAGATAAGCAGTGTGTACCATTTTATTCTCATCCATGGCCGTGGTGACTTTCTCGAAGAAGTTCAACAGCTTGAGCAGTCAAAACCTCCCTTTGACAAAGCCAAATTGGGTCTGATCTAGGGGTATGGAGATTTCCCATGTCGTTATTTGGCCAAAGCTTTCAACACAATCCCCCACTCAGGGATCAAAGATTAACTTAATGTGGTAGACATAAACCCTTACATCATCACTCCACTGGATCTGATTTGTTTTATATTCTCATTTAAATCTTATGTGCCTTAGAATCTGCAATTTCAGACTACTACGTATGTAAGAACCTGCTCTTTCAAATTGTTTTCATTATATTTGCTGCATTTTGTCTGTTATGATGTACTTCATTGCAATCGTTGTATTAATTATCTGTTTTTGTATTGTCTCGTTGCAACTATTGTATTATTAATACTGTACTTTAATCTCCTGTCTTGGAGTGCTTTGTTCTTTTGTACCTCACTGCAACTACTGCATTTCAGTAATGTATTCTGCATGTTTATCTCTTGGAGCTTTTCTCCCTGGGCCTTCACTGAAAATGGGCTCTGTGGCCCAGTGGACATTCCCGGTAAACAAATGTCAATAAATAAATAAAATAATAAATTGTCGGGACCCCTGGGTGCTGAGTTTTTGGCTTTAGTGAGTGCAGTAAGGACCTGCTTACTCATAATGACCAGTAGAGGGATCGTTTTGGGCATTTCTTTGGTTGTGGTAGAAGGTGATGGAGGGGAAAAGTTTGAACTGAACTTGTTGGCCAGCAGGTTTGCTATCATTTCAGGCTTAGTGTAAATGTTGCTATTAATGATTAACTCAGCATGTTGCTGAGCATTTCCCCTGAGGTTATGAACATAATTTAAAAAGCATTATGGTTATCTTTCACTGGGAGACTATTTTTGCGTCATCGTTTGCTATGGCAGATTTGACCAGCTCTCTAATTTGTTTGGTTAGACTGGTGAGTGTCCTTTTGCACTGTTTTATCTGTTCCTTCTTGGCTTTGAAGAGGATTTTTTTATTTTTGTTGAATAACCTATTTATGTTATGGATCCACCAGGGTGATTTATTTTTGCCAGTAATCATAGGTTTGACTCAGACAGGTACTGCCTCCTCTGTGCAGCTGTGAATGTGGTTGTATAGTGCTTTTGTATATGACTCAAAGTAGACCTCAGTGTCATCCAAGTTTGGATGGGCTTGGAAATTGAATAAGCTGTCACTTAGTTTGAGGTAATTGGCTTAGCAAAGTTCTTAACAGGTTTAGAGTTTGATGGGGTTCTAGGTTAGTTTTAATACTAAAGAAGATCATTTTGTGGTCAGACTTTACTTGGGAGGATTTAATGCATGAGAGGGATAAGCATTCCTCCATGTTCGTGAGTACTAGGTCTACAATATTTGTACCTGTAGTTGGGGAGCTAACTAGTTACTCCAGGGTGTTTGTGCTAACAAAGTTTAAAAATCTCTGAGCAAGTAAATTATGGGTTGTATAAGTCTCCCAGTTTATGACAAAGTAGTTGTAGTCACCCATAAGTGTCATGTTAGGCAGAATGTTAAGAGATTTTAGTAGGTTTATGTAGGAAGTGAGGTTTTCCAGACCCATGTTAGGGGGTCTGTAACTAGCAAGGAATTGATAGAGGGTCACACCTATGGTTAGTTTTGCATAGAGCCCTCAAGTGAGTCATGTTGTTGGACCAGTCTAGCAGTGTACTTGTCGTTTATGAACATGAGACACCTCCTCCCTTTGTTTTATCATGAACTGAGGGGAATCAAAATATATGAAAGGCATTGTAGCCTTTGATAGCTGGGGTGCTTTCCATGGTTCTGAACCATGTTTCCATGACTGCACATATGCATGCATTCTCCAAGGTGAGGAGTGCTTCCAGAGAGTACAGTTTTTTATTTAAACTCCTAGCAGTGAGCAGCAGTACCTTTCAGTAGTTGTGAGTGATTTTTGTTATACTGGAGGGTTTAACAACTTGGCACAGCCAGAAAAGGCACTATGAGGATAGATAAAGTTTTTGCCAGTATCTGGAAGCCAAGTGGTGACAAGTGCAAACGATCTCTAGCAGAGCATCATGGTTTGTCAAGCATGTCTTCCCAGGCTGACAGATATTGGATCCCCTTGTCGTGACACCAGAAACTAAGCCAGTTCTTGATGCCAATCATTTTTTGCTGGTACTGTGGCATCATCACTGGTGAAGGTAGGATGCTATTCAAGGCTAGATTCATACTGAACTGTAACACATATTCAGAGAGCTCCATTACTTCTCTCTTCATATAGTCCAGTGAGGTGTGTCGTAGGTTGTTTATGCCTACATGATCTATGACCCTGTCATACTGGCACTTTTGGTTTAAAGACCTAAGGGCATGCATGATCTGGCAGATCCTGGCTCCAGACAGACAACTCACTGTGATCTTCTGTTTGTTTAGCCTGGTAAGGGGGACATCAGTATGTCTTACAGTGGAATCCCTGGTAACTAGAATGTTTGGCTGTGTGTTGTGTTTCCTTATGGGCTTGGAAGCTGGGCTGCTTTGATTTTCAGAGTTATGTGTTGTGTGAGGTGCTGTCTTTTTTAGAGTGTGCATGGGGACCACTGAGATCTTTTAGTAGATCTTGGAGGTTTGGGTAGATTACATGTGAGTACCTCCACGTGTGTGGGTCTATGTGTTTGTTCCTTAGTGTTGGTAGTGAGTGTTTTGGGTGTAATACTGACAACCTGGTTTTCATTTTTCATGTGTGTTTGTGAGAACTTTGCCTCCAATGACATTGTGTATCTACATGTCTCATATGCTGTGTTGTGTGTTCTAAAATTAAATGGTTGTCAGTGAAAATGAGGCAGTTACTACACTGCCTCAGGGAAATACCTATCCATTATACCAGATCCTTAGTAGATGGGAAGGAGTAGGGGAGAATCACTTAAAGGTCTAAGTGAACATGTTTAGTAGTATACTATAAGATGACCTGCAGTGGTGCTGCCCTCTGCTCAAACTGGCAGCTCTTTGAGCAGCTATGAACAGTGAGAGACTATGGAGAGCATTTCCTGTGCAGAATTTTAAACTGCTGAGGTTTGCTTATATACAAGGCACGGGTAACAGCGTTGGCATGATTCTAAAGCATTAAGAAAAAAAAATGTTTTTTTACTGTAAATCCATGTTATATAACAGGACAGATGTTCACACTGATGTCATTGCCTTGAATTTGGTGGTTACAGATCAATATTTTTTCTCCATCTTGCTTCACCTTACAGCACTCCTACCCCAGTCCTCCATGTCCACCATTGGGTCTACCTGCCTTTCATTACCCTTTGACTTGCTCCATTATAGGCTGAATGGAGGACTCCTCAGAGTTACATTATACCTTTCTGGTAGTAACAAATCGCACTCATTGCCCTCACCAGCCTAACCAACCTTTTAACTGACAGACCTCCTGTTATAGTACCTCACTCTTTTCACATCCTACATTACTAAACCATCTTTCATCTTAAAACAGCAAGCATGATTAACCTACCTCTTTCCTCATCTGCTATAATCATTTGCTTTGAAATACACAACTTCACTATGATATCCCCTCCCCCAACAAAAGAAGCAACTATGATTCATTATCTCCTCTTGCCATATTGTATGCCCAGGTTATGTCCACTTGACTATTATCATTCTGTTACTTCTATTAGGAGACATTGAGATGAGCCTGGACTCTTCCGCTGAAACCCACTCACAAAAACTATCATCCATTAGTAGCCCTAACAAATCATACCTGTAATCTAACTCACTGAAGTTTGTTCTAGTAAATGCAGGTGGCATGCACAATACAGCAGGTAAAAGTCATAGATGGTTATGCCATAACAACTTTGATATTGAAGGCATATGCACTGGCATAAGCCATACTCCTTCGACGCAGATTGAAATTTCTCCAATTATAAGACCTAACATTCCGATTGCCCCTGCTTATGAATTGGACGTAACTACCTTTTTATCTCTTAAAACAAGTTCTTGACTGCTATGTTATTGCAGCCTCATCTGCGTCTAATACATTCTCCCCTAAATGGATCATTGCTGACGTTAAACAAAAATTTCACTCTCCCATACCCCTGATTATTTTTTACTTTCCACCCCATTTTACTAGCTTACTCATTGACAATCTACTTAAAGAATTGTTATACTTTAATTTTTAAAACCTTAACCTTCTCCTGTTCAGTGGACTTCACTATCAGTTTCCTAGGCTCACATAAATCACACATCACCAGAATACTCAATGACTTCAATCTAATGCTGTTCCTTATTTCAGCTCAGTCACTACAATTACAGTAACAATGGTCTCACCCTTCTTAATATTATAGTAAAAAAACTGCTAAAACTCAACACTCCATATCAGCACACTTTTTTCCTTATCACATTGACTTGTTAAACTAAAAGTAAATGTTCTGCCATTACTTCATACACTATGACAAAGAACATTTTACTCAACCATGAGCTTAACAACATTGAAGCCACAAATTGAGACATTCCCTGCATATTCCTGACTTCAGTAATCTTCAGTCTTCCTCCTACAGAAACACATTTAAGGACTGGATAAGAACCCAACACCAAGAATTATGGCACACTTTAGGGGAATAGGTCTCTTATTTCCAGTCTTTACTCTAAATGAAATGTTATTCAGCCAACTGGTTACCCATTTAACTATAAAAGGATTGATGCAGCTTATTCCTATTTGATTTATGATATCAGAATGAGGAGTTTGTAGATTCCTAGATTGAAATAGACTAGTAGATTTAGTCCATTGGCTATAATCACCCTGCTTTCATAGGGTACCTCCTACCCCAGGAAGACAAAAAAAAAAGTCAGGCATGGGATGAATTTATGATTGCCAATCCAATTGCCAGGGTTTGCCTTAAAGGAAGCAAGGGTGTCAGTCTGTTTTATATATAATGGAATATTAATTCAGAGATGGAGAAATGTCGTATAATAAATCTGATCCTCCACAGTGTCTTATTTATTTGTCGATGGAGATTCAAGACTTTAGCTTGATTTTTTTTTTTTGTAGTAACTTGTTTTGTGCAGGTGTGAAAGATCAAGGAGCGTTAGGTTCTTAAAAACACTGAATGCTAGACATAAATCACTGCACAGGAGTCTATAAGGGACAAAGTGAGAGACTAGAGCTTCAGTCCTGTCTTGGTAGCCGAGGGGCTTAAATGTACTGAGTCTTTTTAGTAAGGAACCTCTAGGGCTTTTCTGGGTGCAGATGCATCTGGATGGATAAATAATAAAGAGAGCAATATATTCTACAACTGCTCTAATCTGGGGCATAGCATAGAAGAAAATGAATTTCTTTTGACCTGAATGCAATACCTTTAGTTATTAATTGGGTTAAAGAGAAGGCTTTCCTTACTGCTGCTGCTACATGGAGGCCAAAGGATGGGAAGATGTCTAAAAAGGCGCTGAGAAGTCCAGTGACCATATCACCCTCAAGTCAGGTGCTATCTGTAATGTAAACTGCTGCCAAGATTTGCTTACTAAAGGTGACCATGCTGGTCTTCTTTGCATTTCATTTAAGCCCATTTCTGATGCACTATTTGATTTGAATGTTTTTGTCCTTGTTGTAACACTGTACCAAATGCTGAATAAATGACAACACTCAGATATCAAGCATGATCAAATCAGGTTTCCGATATGTCTGGGTTAGTGGTTAAGATCTCTATGAAGTGAATGTCAAATAGAAGAGGTCATAGTACTGAGGAATGACTTATCAACCTTTTGCTTTCTGAGGTGAACTACACGAGCTCTGCCTGTCAGCCAGTTTACTATCCATTTTACAACATAAGGTCTACATTTATACTATAAGCCTATTTACAATTCCAGCCTGTAGAATATTGTCAAAGGCCTTTGCCAGATCCAGTTACACTGTATGAACTACATGGCTACTATCTATAGCTTTGGGGACATTCCCAAAGAAGTTTATTGAATTAAGTAGACGTGACCTCCACTTGTCAAATCCATATTGTTACAAGTCTAGATCAACTAGTTGTTATATTAGAGCTTATAAAATCAGACATAATATACACCATAGATTTAAAAATTAGGCTTGGAAGACTGATAGGTCTATAGTTCCTTGGATCTGAGGTGTTGCCCCCTTTATGGACTGGCTTAGTGTTAACAGACACATCTGAAGTAGTTACTTCATTTGTTCTGCAACCTGTGGGTCTCGGATCTGACCTCGGATCCGACCGGCAGCTTTCCAAGCTTCAAGATCCAAGCTCCTAGCTCCTCCCCTCTACCCACAATCCCCTGTCACCACCACACTACCTCAGATCGTTTTTGCCGCGGCTTGAATAACAAGCATCTTGTGAAGAGCTCCTGAGCTTAGACAGGGAAGTGAGTAATTTTCTTTCAAAAATTTTTCAAAAAACTTTAAAACTTAAAAAGGAGAGTATTGTGAGTGTTTCTCTGCCCTTTTTTGTTTTTGGGATTGCGTTTTCTTTTTTCAAACCCTTCCCCTAGGTGTTTGGGCGTGTGAGTGTGTGTGTCAGCAAAATGGCCGAAGGCCATAAAGCTATTTTTTCAAAGTGCACTGGGTGTGGCCATAAGCTTTCCCCAGCTGATGGCCACACTCAGTGTGTTATATGACTGGGGGTTGTCCATTTGTCTTCAGACTGCCATGTTTGTGCAGCCTTCAACCCCTGGGCTGTGAGGGACAGAAGGAACAGGCTTATTCTGGTGGGATTGCTTCCCCCAGAGGAGGCCTCTTCCTCCTCTCCCTCCAAGGTGCAGGCTACCCAGGTAGCTTCGACACCCCTGATTCCCTCGACTCAGGCTGGGACTCAACCTCCCACTACTGCCTTGAGTACGAAGGAAGTTCAGTCTTCTCCTTCTAAGGATAAGCACAGACACAAGAGGCGAGCCGAGCCTCATCCCTCGGCTCCACCTTCAAAAACTATTAAATCACCTCCGAGGGTGTCCGGACCTTCTCCTTCTCGGCTCCAATCTCCTTCCTTCTCACCAGAGCCGGAGGAGGAGCTCCTATCACCCTCAAGGTCATTGAGGCGGCCCTCCAGACCCGCCTCTACGACCTCCTGTAGATCTACTAGGTCTCTCTCCGACGCCGACATGGATAGGATGATGCGTCGGTTTTTTTCAGACCCAAATGCAGATGGGAGTGCAGCTTCAATATTTGCCCTGATTTCTCCTTCTTCAACCCGGATCTGGGTTTTGGAGTCTTCGGATCCAGGCCCTTTCGGAGCCAGGGTTTTGTCGGCGCCGGTGGCCCAAGCCTTCTCGACGCCGACCATACCCTCGAGTATCTCGGATCCGAGCTCTCGGGGCCGTGGGCTTGGCGTCAGATCCATGGGAGCGGGTGCTTCTTCAGCGCCGCCTATGTCAGAGAGCACCTCCCTTTCGGATCCGATGGCTTCGGCTCCGACCCCGATCCCTATCTCGGAGCCGAGGTGACTGCTTTCAGGGCCGGAAGAGAGTAGTTCTCCCTCGGCGTTCGAGGTAGTGGAGAGGGTACTGTCGAGGTCTTCCAGGTCCCCGACTCGGGCTTTGGATCCCTCCACCCCCCCCACTGCATACGGGCCTAACTTCCATCATCCTTCCATCGGGACAGCCTGCTCAAGACCCTCCAGTTGGTTCCCTCGGAGGAACAAGAGGCCGTTGACGTGTCCTCTTCTGATAGTCCCACAGAGGAGGTGCCTCATAAACGGATGTGTAAAAGGAGGCACATGGACTCCCCCGAGTCCGTCACCACAGATACGGACTTAGAGGAAAGGGAAGATTCCCCAAGGTCACCCCCCGAGGATGTCTTCTTTTGGAGACATCATGGAAATGTTGCGTATTGGGGGGGTGGTCTGCCCAAAAACCTTCCTCGGATGAGTCTGTATTTCTGGAGGCACTTGAAGCGGGCCCATCTACCTCCTGGGTGTCCCCACCGGCAGATCCCCTGGTAGATCTCCTGACTACCAGGGCTTGGCAGGAACCCAACACCGTGGAGCCTATCCCACATCGACCGGATAAAATCCTTAGCCCCCTTTCAGACAGGCAGGCTTGGGCCAAAGGGTCTCCAGTTGATGCCATGATGGTGGCTGCTGCCACTAAAAGAGAACTCTCCCAGGAGAGCTCCACGGTACACCCGCCGGACAAGGAGTCCCGGGCGCTGGACCGTATAGGGAAGCAGACCTTTGCTTCAGCAACCTTCTCCGTGAGGGTGCTGAATTATATGGCGCATATCATCAGGCTGCAACGGGATTTGATCAAGGAATACACTGCAGCTCCTCCTGAGTCCATGTCGGTCGAGGACAAAACCGTGTTCTCGACACGCATGGCCACTCTCAAGTCCATTTAAAATACGTCCATGCGGCTACTGTCTTATGCTATGGAGGGAGCCGCAAGGGCCAGTGGAACAGGTGTTGTCTTGAGACGTCACGCCTGGCTCCGTCTTTGTAATTTTGCGGAACCTTTCAAGGCGTCCTTCGCGAACGCACCCTTTGATGGTTCTTCGCTTTTTGGCAAGACCGTACGCGATACACTAGTCCAAAGTGAGAAGGATGGGAAGATGCTGTCTGCCATCGGAGTCTGCTTCTCGAGCCCCCAACATTCCTTCTCAAGGAATCAGAGGGGGCAAAAGAAGCTGTGGTTTCGCAAGTCTCAGCAATCCTATCCAGCTTCGGACTCCGTGCCCTCCAGAGGCAGAGGAGGGCAGGGTAGACGCCAGCCCAGAGGCAGAGGGGGGGCCGTGTAACTTCGGGTCTAGGGAGCCTTTTTCCAAGAGACCCACGCAACAGCCCTGAGGGCTTACCCGACTGTCCTGCTCTTGAGACAGTCGGGGGGCGTTTAACGAAGCACCTGTCAATGTGGGAGTCCATCACGAACGATCGATGGGTGCTCCGAATTATATCCAGAGGCTACAAAATTCCCTTCCTATTTTGTCCTCCCTCAGGTGGTCGCCTCCCCGATGTCCCACCCAATCAAAGAGAGGCGGCGACCGTAGAGATTTCAAAAAGAGCCATCCAGCGGGTCCCCCCAGACCAATCCAGATTGGGCTACTACTCAAGGTTCTTTTTAGTGCCAAAAAAAGACGGGGGACCTCAGGCCCATTCTAGACTTGTCTGCCCTGAACATGTTTGTTCCCAAAGAAAAATTCCGTATGGTCACTCTACAATCTATTCTCCCCTTAATGCAGGAGAACAACTGGATGTGCTCTATAGACCTCAAGGACGCGTACTACCACATTCTAATGGACAGACGGTCCAGGAGGTTCCTCCGCTTTCGGCTAGGGGCCAGTCATTACCAGTTCAGGGTCCTTCCGTTCGGACTCACCTCAGCCCCCAGGGTGTTCACCAAAGTTATGGTAGTGGTTGTGGCCCACCTGAGGCTTCAGGGCATAAGGGTCTTTCCGTACCTAGACGACTGGCTCCTCACAGCAATCAACAGGCATCAACTTTGTATCACGAGAGACTATGTGCTGTCTCTTGCCGACAACTTGGGCATCTCAGTCAACATACCGAAGTCTTTTCTTCATCCTGTGCAAGCATTACATTTCATAGGAGCCAGGCTAAATTCCCAATCTTCTCGGGCCTTCTTGACCTCGGACAGGCTGTCCAGCCTCTCACTCCAAGTTTTGGCTCTTCTTCGCACCAAGGCCCCACCGGCGGAGTTAGTCCTGAGGGCACTAGGCTCGATGGCAGTGGCTATCGGCCTCTGTCTCCATGCTCACCTAAGGATGCGTATATTACAGTGGACACTCCAAGTTCAATGGTCACTGTTACTCCACCCATTGAACACTCCTATCCCCCTGAGCAGAGTTTGCATGGAATCCCTCCTGTGGTGGCTTCACTCCCCAGAACTCAGGCAAGGGAGACCCTTTGTGACCCCCCCAGGTCACGTTAACCACGGATGCTTCTCGCCTGGGGGGGGCATTGTTTGGGCAGAAACATCCAAGGTACGTGGACCTCGTCGGAGACTGCTTTGCACATAAATGTTCTGGAGATGAGGGTGGTGCTTCTAGCGTTGCAGGCTCTCCAAGACCTTCTACTTCTAGGAACGATTGCAATACAGATGGACAATATGTCAGTGGTCTGGTATATAAACAAACAAGGGGGAACCAGATTCTACCCTCTTTGTCGAGAAGTCATGAGAGTTTGGGAATGGGCGATATCCACCAACCGCTTTCTGATAGCAATGCACATTCCGGGATGATCCAACATTCTGGCGGACAAATTGAGTTGAGTAATTCTCAGTCCTTACGAGTGGTCTCTCAATCCGAAAATTGCGAAGAAAATTTTCCGCAAGTGGGGTTGGCCTCGCTGCGATCTCTTTGCTTCTCCCCAAAACACAAGATGCAGCGAGTTCTTCGCAATTCTTCCCCCAGAAGGGGAGAGCCCCAGAGACACTCTGATTCATGCTTGGCATCCCGGTCTACTCTATGCTTACCCCCCGCTTCCGCTCATGGCGAAGTTCATTCAGAAAGCCGCACGGTTGGGGAGCAAAATTAGCCTCATTCTGGCCTCGTCAAATCTGGTTTCCATACCTGCGGTCTCACAGTCTCTCCCCCCCTTTAATCCTGGATCCCATTCCAGATCTGATATCACACCCAACGGGGTGCCCAACACCGAACCTGGTCAACCTCAAGCTCGCGGCTTGGTTGATCCAGTTCCACTAATGGCAAGGACTCCCGGTATCTCGTCACCAATGAAAACTATTCTGGTAGCGGCTCATAAACCATCCACCAGAAAAATCTATAATAGTAAGTGGAAACGATTTTCTATCTGAGCTAACAGCCAAGGTCTCAACCCATTTACTGTTCCGATTCCTACAGTATTGGATTTTTTTGTCCATGATTTTTGAACAAGGGGCCAGTGCATCAACGATCAAAGTACAGTTGGCAGCAATATCCCATTTTCATGTGGGAGACGGATTAGGATATCTAGCATCTACAAAATTGTGTAAGACATTCTTGCATGGCGTTTTCCTTCTCAAGCCACCAGTGAAATCCGTGACTCCCCCTTGGGACTTAACTTTTGTTCTGCAAGCCTTAACGAAACCTCCGTTTGAACCTGCAGCTTCTGTACCCCTTAAATTTCTGTCCTGGAAAACAGCATTCATGGTAGCCATAACTTCTGCTAAAAGGGTTTCAGAGCTCCAAGCTTTGTGCATGAAACCTCCCTATCTTATTTTCCACAATGGCAGAGTGTCTCTCAGGACTAACCCGTCTTTCTTACCAAAAGTGGCATCTGTGGCAAATATCAATCAGACTATCAATCTGCCAGTGTTTTTCAAAAATTTTCAAAATAAGGGAGAATACATGTTGCATACACTAGACGTACATAGACAGTTACGTTTTTACCTGCACAGGACCAAAGATGTTCGTAAGGCTGATCAACTCTTTGTGTCATTTGCTCCTTCATACATGGGAAAAAGTATATCCAAAGTGACACTGGCTAATTGGATTTGTCAATGTATTTCTCAGGCTTATAAGGCATCAGGCAAAACAACCCCATTCATAATCCGTGCACATTCCACAAGGTCCATCGCAACTTCTGCAGCCTTCTGGTCCAGGATGCCGTTGGACGACATATGTTCAGCAGCTACTTGGTCTTCTGCTCATACGTTTATTTCTCATTATAAGCTGGACATGATATCTAGAAGCAGGGCATCCTTTGGCTCCGCGGTGCTTCGGAAGATTCTCCCATAGACCACCCAGGTTTCTTTGTTTAGGTAGCTGGGGACTCTGTCCCACAGGTTGCAGAACAAATGAAGTAACTACTTCAGATTTAGAAGTTATGTACTCACCATAACGTTCCATCTGAGTAGGTACTTCATTTGTCTGCAACCATCCCCCCCTGCCATCCCCCTAACCTGTATCGGGTTTCTAGGATCTTTATGATTCTTGAGAATATCCGAACCTGTTTATTACAGGTTTTTTCAGGTGATACAGCAAAACCGATCTGAGGTAGTGTGGTGGTGACAGGGGATTGTGGGTAGAGGGGAGGAGCTAGGAGCTCGGATCTTGAAGCTTGGAAAGCTGCCGGTCAGATCCGAGGTCGGATCCGAGACCCACAGGTTGCAGACAAATGTACCTACTCAGATGGAACGTTATGGTGAGTACATAACTTCTAATTTTCATACCTCAGGAACATACTCTGTAGGCATGGTTGGCAATACTAATTAGTCAACCAGGTGTATTGTTGGAACTAATACTGGTGGTATTTTTTAGGTTCAGAGAGTACATTCAGGACACATTCCATTATGATCTTGGGGAGGAAGGGACACGGGAAGTCTGTAGAACTTCAGTGACAATTGGATGTGACATTGGCAGTAAATTTATTTGCAGCTTTATTAACAATATCTTTAGGGATGGAGTGAGTAGTACCATTATGAATTAATGTAAAACATTGCTGAGAGTAATTTTTTCATTATCTGTTGCAGTTAAATAAATATTTGTGATTATACTTGGTTTCAGATTATGATTTTGGTTTGTGTTCCACTTTGATCTTCCTTATGGTAATTTTCTGATTTTTGTTGATCTTTTTGACAGACCATTTAATATGCTCAGGTTATGATTTACTATAGTGCTTAATTAGCTAGTTTCACTTTTATTATATAGATTCTTAATGCTGTCATTCCACCAAGGTAGTTTATTTTTACATTTCTCAGTCTACTTGGTGTACACTACAGTAGAGAGTTGATTATCCGAATGTCGATCAGAAACGCCAGTTATCGGAACGCAGACTTCCAAAGTTTTTGGGTAAGAAAGGTCACATAGTCTGAATATGTAAACATTATACATACTAGCTTGCATGTGTTTTTTGAGCTTGTAGCCTGCTCCTATGTGAAAAATATTCTTTATTATTCACTGGAATCACTGAATGGATGAAAAGCATGCAGAAAAAACAAGATTTTTGTAGTTTTTAATCTGGTTCAATGTATGTTTGATTATCCGAACTACTCTAGGTCCCAGTTAGTTCAGATAATCAGCTCTTCACTGTATTTTTCAGATGGAAGTAAAATGCATTTGTTTAAATGACAGCTGAGACTACATGAGGGCTGGAAATCTTGCAGCTGAACTTTGACAGCTTATCATATAGTTTAATAGATGTCCGCCTTTTTTTAAAGTCCTCAAAGTCAGAGCTGTCCATTGTAGTGGACTTAAATATCCTAGAGGAGAAGCTCATTGATTTGTGATTGGATCTTACCAGGGATGAGGACACTACTGAGTATTCCAGATAGGTGCAGTATTAGTTAGGGTAAGGACAAGAAGTTTGTTACTGCTACTGGGTGGGTTAACTGTTTGTGCAAGGAGGTTAGCATTTACTAAGCCTAGGAATCTTTGTGCATATTAACCTTCGTGACACATATATTACATTTAATTGCTGAATTGCCAGCTAGAATATGGCTTCCTTATTACTGACATCTAGGTCATCCAAATATATTGCATATGAAATCTCCTAGCTTATTGTTCTAATCCCTAGATGACACCATCCATATATCACTCAGTGGGCAGTGGGATTTTCTTGCTCATAAGAATCACTTCTGACATGGCACTACTGATGATAACCTTTTACCAAATTCCTACATATAAGCTGTTGTCACTGCCACTTACACAATGTCCATCTAGGAACAATTCTCTGTCTTGCCAGAGATGTCAGTAAACTTCATCTGAAATTTAGCATAAAGACTCATAACAGGCTTTGTCCTGTCCTGATCTGTCTACCTATAACCACGTCCACACATATGTCGGAAACATCACTGACTTTAGTGTCTTTAAGCACAGACTTTCTGCAATGCTTCATGAGGAAGTCTCATTGTACATACCTATGGAGGTTTGATTTTTTCTTGTTAACACAAGCTATATGGACGCATGGTTTCGTTTTCACACTGGTCATATGTATTTTGTTATGTTAATGAACTAAAGATCTGATTTATTGTGCATACTAGGATACATTGTCAGTGCTCTACTGTTTTTGTTACTGTGGAACAGGTTGTGGTTGACTTTGTTTCACTATAGATGATCTTACTTGCCAGATTAACAAATAAATGATATTAATATGGGCTTTTGTACATGGTTCATTTGATAACTATGTAATGTTTAACAGAGTAGGTGGGCTAGTCTGGGGAACCTTTTCAGTCACAGCTCGCCACTATGAAGCATAAACAAAATACAAACAGTAAAAACAAATTGCAGTCAGAATGAAAATACACTGAAATAAATGTCGGTACCTACAAAACATGTAATTATAGAATTAAGTATGGAATGTGCAAAAGCTACAAGGTTTGGAAGACATCGGTCTAAGAAAACATGTATGTAGACACACACACACACACACACACACACACACACACACACACACACACATAGGTATACAAAAAATCCAAGTATAACAGCATTTGCAATTGACAGTAGAAGGTAACTTTTTCATGACACCCTCCCCATCTTAATATGCTATTTTAAAAATAAACAGAGGGACATGTTTCCCCTGTCATGAGAACAAGAAAGAAAGAAAGAGTCATATGCAGCTAAAATCGTTCATGCAATAGAAGTATATTAATCACCATTTGGATAATAATGAAAGGTAAGGCAAGGAAAATACCTTATCTCTGAAGCAACTGTATTTAATTTCATCAAGAAACTGAAAATACATAGACTTCTTGAAAGAAAAAAAAGAGTGTCTGACTGCTTGATAGATTCTGGTATGCAGGAGCTAGTTTGGAGAAAGATCTGTGACAGGTTACAAGTGTAAAAGGATGCCTAGAGGGAAGAAAGAAATTAGGGTTCCCTATTACGAGATCGCAGACGAAGTTTGTCGAATGCGTCTTGATCGAACCGAAAAGAGTGAAAAGACAAAATAGCGAAGCGGCTTTTCAGTGAATTCTTTCCATGGGAAAGAATTTGCTTGACATTACTTTGCCGTTTTCAGCACTGTAGTGCGATCTCGGAGTTGGTATATTTAAGTAGGGGGGTGCCACCCCCCCCCCACATTATGTAATGTTTTAAAGTTTTGTTTTTTTTTTATTTTGGAACAGCGATTTTTTTTTCCCTTGGAAAAAAATCTCTGTTCTGAGGTTTTGCCATTGTAAGCTTTTGCTTACATGGGGTTGATTAATTGTCGTTCACTTTTGTAAGCATGCGATAATATAATATAGACCAGAAATTAGAATTATATGCGGAGTAAGTGATGTTTTTAATACAGAATCTGTTAAGCAGGGAAGTATAGTAAATTTGGTTAAGAGGTTTGAAAGTATCACTATTAAGGAGTGTAGCCCCATCAGGTACTTGTAACCATTTTCCTTTGTTAACTATAAGACATTTTTCAAATTTACTGGAGAGAAGAATAAAATGGTGAATTTGATTTTTAGCATGCTGGAGTTGTGTGGTGTTGTGTGATGAGCCTGCAGGTATGATTGACAATCCATATTTCAGCCTAGATAGCAGTACCTTGATGGCAATAGCTCATGAGGCTTCTACAGTACAATAATTTTAAGTCTGGTACAATTGGCTTGATGGGGATAAAACCTTGTGGAGATGGGTTTTGACATGATTGTAAAAGCAGAGTTACTAGTCAAATAGAAGACTGAAATACCTTTGCTGCATAACATAAAGAAGAGGGGAACCAGCAGGATCTGTAATGTTAAAATTCTGCAGCAGCTTTAGTTTTTAGTATATGCCAAAAAGTATTACAGAACTTTGTAAGTACTGACTATAAGGCTATTTTTGTGAAGCCAGTTACAGATGCTTATAAAATCCATCTAAAGTTTGGTTTGTAGGAAAGAGGGAACAACACCATCTTTTATATAGGATACAGTTGGTGTGGACGAGATTCCAAGGCAGATCATTTAGGAGGAATGAGAAAAGTGAAGCTAAAACAAAGCCTTCTATGACACCTTTGTGAGATGAGCTTGAAATATGGGTGTTATTAAGACCAATGACTGTGAAGGTATAGGAGAGATAACTTTTGAAACATTCTAAGACTTCATTAGAAAACCCTGGTTCACTAAATTTGTGAAGCAGGAGGGGGTGATTAATGACGTCAGGGGTTTTACTAAGATCCATAAAGATAGCAATAATTCAACCTTGTGCCATGTTGACTTAAATGTGGTCATTAAGATAGAAGACAGCAGTGACAGTATTGTGGCTGGGACAACTGAGTATATCTTTCCTGAAGATATAGTCAAGTATTTGATCATAAATAATTTTTTCAAGAGTCTTAGTGAGGGTACAAAGATTAGAGTTGGGATGAAAGTCATTATCTTTGGATGGGGTCGGACCTTTTAGCAAGGGCTAGAGAAGAGCATACTTAAAGCTGTGTGGCAGAATATTGCTTGTGGGGGTTAGAGTTAACATAAACGCAAGACATTTACTGAGTAATTAGGTACCTAGCCTAAAAATATCAGGGTCGAGAGAGTAGAAGAGAGGATGATCTAGGCAGTTAATTTTCTCTGGATGTTTTCAGCATCTGTTTTAGTAATGACATTAAAAGTATGTTAACTAGAAGCAAACTCTTTAGAGAAATAGGTGGGCATTTGTGTAACACAGAAGAACATTGATCGACACCCTCTGTCAAATAGCCTCACAGCACTAAGTTTATAAATGTGATGGTCTGGGTATCAACGAAGTGAAACATTAGTCCAGTCAGGTCTGGTACTGAGATAGTCTAGCTGAAATTAACTGACTGGCTACATATGTTGAAACTGTAATGGAGCTTGAAGCATAGTCCCATAGCAAAGCCAAGGCTCCATACCTTCTTCACAAAGTTCTTTCACACACGTTATCCACATATGGAGAGCAATGGCTTGTGCCACACGTTGTTTGACACAGCACTGTATGCCTGACATCCATGTTCACTTCAGTCATAATGCATGTTCTGTGGCATGAATCCTGGTATGTGTTCTTTTAGGTGCTACACACATGCACCCACCTCCACCCCCCCCCCCCACACACACACACACATACAGTCTACCAATGCTTATACTGTTATTTGCATTTTGTATATCTAGGCTTGGAGATATGGTGCTAACAGTGCAGAATAGCTAACACCCAGAGCTGTAAGATCTTTAAATCCCACACAGCTGTTACAGGTGTTGCTTCCAGCAGATTGCTATAGACTGCAGTCTGTAACAGATCACACCCTCCACACATCCAAACAACAGGCCTCCCAAATACAGTACACAGATAACTCCACAATCATTTGCATATCTGACAATGTGGCATACCTCCAAAAAATAAATCAGGGAGCTTTAATAGCAACTGAAACATGGCTTTGTAACTCACAACTTATGCCCAACTCTAAAAAAATAAATAAACTTCTACTTTTTCCCCAAATCCCTCTCCCAAGAAAAGACAAAATGTAAAGTCTTCTATTGATAATACAACAATTGAAGTCACTTTTCATAGTAAATTATTAGGGATGATAGTGGATGATAATCTTAAATTTGACCTGTATGTACAAAATTGCATAAGAAAAACTCATAAAAAAGGCAGGATGCTTCACTCACTTCCTTACATCTGTCAATTTCTGTCCCCTGGCTTTCTCTCTAAATGTACCCTAAGCATGCTTTCCTGTCACTTCATATTGCAATTCCTTTTTGTATTATACTAACTTACCTTTAATTTCTCTATAAATGAGCTAAAATGTCTCAAACTATTAAATCATTGTCATATAACTTGTGTCTGCTCTTAACCAATGTTTTCATATCATGTCTAATCTGGTATAATTAATTAAACTGTAATTATTTTTTTGCATTGTGTTTGACTGTATAATTATTATTATTAAAATGTATTGTAATATGTTAGAACTTTTCTCCCAGGGATCACTGCAGATATATATATTTATTTATTTATTGACATTTGTTTACCGAGAAAGTCGGACCGGGTTGGAGCCCAGTGAAACTTAGTGTGAGTAAACTGATATCTAAGTTTTACTGCTGCATTGTTGATTCATTGTGCCTGCTGTGTGTAGTATGGTGCTGATCATTAATTCATACATTTTGTGAGGCACCTGGGCCTGTCAGTTCATTGCCATAAATATTGTGTGGCACCTGAACCTATAACTTCATTATCATAAATTTTATATGGCATCCAGGTGTATTGAACCCCCATTCTAAACAGTAAATGGAGCTCCACACCAAGCATGTGAAAAACTACAAGGTGACATTCATGCCTGATAGCTCACTAGTGAGAGGCATCTGTCCCTGACTTCTCACTAGTGTGAGACTATGTACTGCTGTCATATTTTACTGTGAATTGAAGCTCTGTGTGACATGGTATGTACTGTTGTCATGCTAGACTTCTACTGTACAAACCCTGTTCTTATTGGTTCAGATATTATTGTGTTAGTGCTAGTATGTGTTCACCTATTCAGCTGTTTCCATTTTTCTCTCCTCACTTGTTAGGAATCCTGCTTGTACACTTATCGTTTAAGTTCTCTGCACTACATCTGCTTTATTTGCATACTACATATAGTTACTTAATCAACTTACTGTATGTAGTCAGTTCAGAAGTTTGATCCCCTTTTACCCCCTCAGTTGCCAGCCTGCTAGCACTTGGCATGTGTACAAACAGCCTCATGCTCACTGACAAACACCTACTCCTAGACTAACATGATATGATGTGTAAGAGGTGTGACTGTCATCACAGTGTAGAGGTGACCCCCCCCTCTCCAAAACAGATTGTTGGTGAGCGTCACACTCTTCAACCCACAAGTCTGCGTAAGCATATCAACCTTACATATGTGTTGTCTAGGAATTACTCCCCAGTCTCCTAAAATCAGTTCAAGAAAAACACCCACATAAATACCTACCTCATACTGCACATATAGCACAAGGCCACATATTGTAGGGAGTCACATGGCTGTAGCCTGTAAACCTTCCATTTCCATTAAGTCTACATGCACAGTGGGTAATATCCTTGTAACTGGTGACACCATCAAAAGACATACATATTCTGTACAAAGCAGGCTAGATAAGAATAGGGTGACACCTGTCTTTATGGCTGCAGGATCCATTATGTTAAGAGGGTTCTTGAGTTCAGGACAAATAGGACTCTGACCTGCTAGTGGTCCATGTTGATGTGATTGACTTGGGTCACTCAACCCAGAAGGATATATATATATATATATATTTATATATATATATATATATATATATATATATATATATATATATATATAGCTATATGGATCTACTTTTAAATACTGAAATGTCATAATCACGAAGACCAAAATATCGAGACCGGAATGCTGAAATCTTAAAATACTGAAACTTCAAAACACCGACGCTCAAAATACTGAAAGTCCAAGATGCCTAGTGTTAGAAGACTGAAATTTAAAGTGCCAATGTCGGAATACTGATAATCCTGTAGGAAATCCATATTTAGTGTTTGTAAATGTGATTTGTCTCTTTAAATTTGTATGGGAAGTATATGAACAAATTTGGTGGACGTTTCGTTTGCTCCCGGCAGTAGTGGATGTGTGTTACGCTCTATAAGGTTTATGCCCTTTTACCCACTGTAGTGCGATCTCAGAGTTAGTATTATAGTTAGGGGGTGTGGGGGTGTAGACCCCCACTTAGCTTAGTTTTAGATAGTCCGGTTTGCAGAGGGAAGGTAAGTGAGTAGTTATTCAATTTTTACAAAGAGGTCTTGTTTATGTTTTGAAGTGTAGTGTTTTTTTTTTTTTTTTTGTATAGTACTGCTTTGGTGTGGGAGTGGTATGTGAGGTTTGCGCATTTGAATTTGGTATTTTGAGCATCAGCATTTTGAAGTTTCAATATTCTAAGATTTCAGCATTCTGGTCTCGGTATTTTGGTCTTTGTGATTATGAAATTTTGGTATTTAAAGGTAGATCTATATACACACACACACACACACACACACACACACATATATATATATATATATATATATATATATATATATATATATATAGTGTATATATTTAATATATGTGAAACTCTATTCCTAAGTGGAATCCTAGTTCCATAAGGAAAGATACCCAAATTTAAGGAAAAGATAATTGTCTTAAGCAATTTGCTAAACATCTGGTGTCATTCAGGATGTGCCAGCTTTGAACAAGATGACTGGCAGATCTACTTGTTTCACAAAAGATGGCTGCACCTTTCATACCATGGCTCCCACATGCTGGCCAAAGCCTTTGCTAACCCCTTAGTGCCTTACTGAGGCACAGTCCATCTAATTGGAATCCAGACATACCAAAGCTCTCAGATTATGTGTCCCAGGCAGGTATGAGCCTAGCCTTGAGCAGCATTCTACCCTCACCAAGGATGATGCCACAATACAAACAAAAAATTATTGACTTTAACAACTAGCTTAACGTTTAGTGTCAGTCCAAGGGGATCCAATATTTCTCAGCCTGGGAGGACATGACTGACAGGCCACGCTGTTTTGCCAGAGATGGTCTGCACTTATCTCCTTTAGGCTTTCAGTACTGACAAAGACTTTAGCCATCCCTATAATGCCTTTTTAGGCAGTGTCAAAGTAACCAACCTCACATTGTAACAAAATCTTCTCTTGATAAGCTCAAGGTATTGCTACTCAATGCTAGGAGTCTAAACAAGAAATTGCATTCACTAGAAACACCCCGCTCCTCTCCTTGGAAAATGCTGACATCTGTGCATTCACTGAAACATGGCCCAAATCCGTGGAAAGCACCCCGGCCATGCAAAGATACAAGGCGCCTTCCATATGTTCATACCACCAACTGAGCAAAAAAAAAACAAAAACAAAGGAGGAGGTGTATCCATCTTCATAAAAGATAAGCTCACCTTAAAAGTGGTGAAACAGTATTAATGTCTCAAGCTACTCCATGTCCAACTAACCACAGGTAAAACCCCCTACCATATCATCTCTAGCTATATGTCCCCACCATGAACTAGGAAAAACATACCACATACCTGGACATACTAGAGTCACTCACCATGCAGCCCAATACTTTACCCATGTGTGATTTTACCTATCCTACCACTGATTGGAGAACATACATGACCAATAACATGCAGGTTCAGAGGTTCTTAGACTTTATCAATGCAAATGATCTGGAACAGCTGGTCATCACTCCCACTATGGGTTCAAATATCGTGGATATTGTACTCACTAACATTGTGGAACATTGCACCCCCCACACCATGTAATGTCCTGTTTGGTGAGATCGAACAAAAAAATGGTCTCCTTTGAAACAAATATAAGGCCAGGTACTCCGTCAAGCTCAAAAAATGCCAAAGAATTTCTCCAAGACAAATTATCTACTACTAAATGATGGCTTAAAAAATTTCAAAGCTCCCCCGAACCCAAAAACACAGAATCCTATGCAGAGGTGTACACCAATGCCATGTATAGCCACTTTAGCAGTTGTATAAAATCAGCAGTATTAGACCAGATTAAACCCAGGTCTTGGTGGAAAAACAAGCCACCCTAGTACACCTGGTACACTCTGGTATAAACAGGCTATACAACAAAAGAAAGAAGCTAATGTCCAAAAATAAACAGAAACAGTCTCAGCAGAAGAAGAAATCCCTCACTAGTCTAAACAAACAAATCAGAAATCTGGTCAAGTCCTCCAAAGCAAATTATGAAGCCAAGGAAAATCACAAAGCATGTTTTACCTATGTCTGAAATCTTAAGGGGAATACCCAGCTATGCACTGAACTGGTTGTGGAAGGCACCACCTATTGTCAAACAGAGGAAATAGCCAACCTGCTAGCTGACAGATTTAGATCAGACTTCACCCCACTGTCCTCACCAGTCATCTCCCAAAGTATACCTGCCAGCACTCCTCACACTATTATCTCAAGAGAGCAGGTCATCTCTGCGCTCTCTAAGGCTAAAAACGCAGTATCAATGGGCCCTGACAACATACTGCATTTCCTTTTTAAATAATTAAACCATGACTTAGCAGACCCACATGGATCCCTATTTAACCAAAGTCTCCAGACAGACTGTATTCTAGCAAAATGGATGACAGTAACAGTCATCTGTCTGCACAAGGGGGGATCACCAACCAACCCAGGCAATTATAGACCCATAAGCCAGACTAGCCTCATCTATAAGGTCATGGAAAGAATCATCATGGACCTTATCAACAAAGATATAGGTAATCTCAGACTCTGGACCTAACCCAGTTCGGATTCATTAAGGCTAGATCATGTCTTTTAAATCTGGTGACTTCTACGAGACGGTCACCAAGGCCATGGATGAGGTAAGGACTGTGTATACCACCTACCTTGACCTGGTCAATGCATTTGACATAATACATCACTCAGGTATTACAGAGAAACTCTCTCAACTGAGCTTTAATCCCTATGTCACCAGGTGGGTAGCCAAATGGCTCACCTCCAGGACATATACTGTTAAAGTAGGTGACTTCACCTCTAGCAAGAGGTCAATCACTAGTAGCATACCACAGGGTTCTGTACTAGGTCCTCTCCTGTTCAGTATTTATGTCTCAGAAGTCAAGGCAAACGTAGATGGCCTTTGGCTAACCACGTTCATGGATGACTGCAAATTGGGGCAATCAATAAATCACTGAACGATACTGATAAACTGCAGAAAGGGTTAACACAGACAAATGATTGGTGCCAGAGCCATGGACTGAAACTAAATGGAAAAATATGCATAATTATTCCCTTTGGAAAAGCAAATACCCCATCCAATTACAATATAGACAGCACCACCCTAAGATCCAGTGGTATGTGATCTGGGTACTTAGGTTGATCGTAATCTAAACTTTGACAATTATGTGTCCACAGTGGTGAGAAAGTCCTTCTATGTGGCACAACTCATAAGTAAGGGCATGGTATCCAAATCAGAGATCATTATAATTCCATATACTCAGTCATCATCAGATCAATAATTGAGGACAATGCACCCTTTTGCATGTATCTCAACAGACATTTTGAACAGCTGAAGCAACCCAGAGGTTTCTCACTTGGAAGATACAGGGGATAAAAAATAAGTCCTATGTAGAAAAATTGAAAGTCTTATCAGTGTATTCTGTCTCCTACAGACTACTAAGGAGCAGTCTGTGTCTGGCCTACAAGGCAGTCTCCAATCCAACCTTGATGGAAATGTTACACATTTGTAAATGAAACTGCATGAGGGTCACCCTTCCCAGGGATCTTAACCTAGTCTCTGACATAAATAAATCATGTTGGAGAAATAGATCCATATATTAGAGCCTACCCCTTCTCTGGAACAAGCTTCCCATTCACGTGAAGCAAAGCCCTTCCCTGACCCTCTTCAAGTGCAATCTAGATCAATGGATGGGTAGTCATAAATTTACTCCTGGGGTGGTGCCCATGTCCCTCATTGACAGAGGCTGTCAGTATTAGATACCTTAGCATAAACCCAGACCTCTGTGAACTTCATTCACCTCACTGTTGAATATTGGAAAACTCCGGTTAAATATGGCTAGGCTTGTAAGGGCTCTTGTGCCATTAGCCTAGTAATCTCATGTGAACCTAAGAACCTATAAAAAATACATCATAAATTCCAGGTTGTGATCATATTAAGGTTGCTCTACTCAATGCCATAAGTTTTAATAAGTTACTGGATTTTTGAGATACTGCTGGAACTTGAACACATCCCTATTTGTATATGAACAGAGAGCACGTTTCACTGTAAAGATAGCACTCACTCTATACCAGGGATCAGTGCCTGTCATTCTTTGAGAGGTATGGGAAACTATTGGGGGGTGCTAATATTTGACAGGGACTGCACTGTGTCCAGGCTGATTTCCCATGCATCAAACTGAACATATTGGGGTCCAAATCACCCGAAATAACATAAATTATACTTTTATAACATAATGTAGAGTACCCTCCATCTGCCCTGATGACCATAAACATTTCTAGTTGTGTTAGCTAAATTAGACATGAAGAAAACACCTTTATGATGGGGATTTCCAGGGATTCCTTGATTTTGTGTATTTATTTATTTATTTTGTTTGTTTTTTAACAAGATAAGTGAACTGGGTCCAGGGCCATTTTCAACCATGACCCAAGCCAAATAGGCAAAGACACAATATTCAGTAAATTGTACAATCAGAAGTAAGAAATAAGCATAATTAATACACGGTCATAAACAATAAACAGTCATCAAGAATATTTGGATGGAAAGAAAAAATGTTATAAGTAAAGGTAGAACACTTAAAACATTGAAAAATGTGCAGTAAACAAACTGAACATTTCACAGTCAGTGAAGGATTTAACTTGCTGCAAATGTGAAGTAAGAATGTACAAAGAACAACAAAGGTGACCCTGCTGGGAGTAAGTGAGGAAGCTTGCACCACTAATATTAAGACAAAAAAGAAAGCATTACCTTGCTAATGTCAAATGAATGCTAACTCCTTGGAATTAATAGTCAGCCTACCTACTAGCAGTTTAAAATTCTAGATCTTATCCTAACGAACATTGCCACCCGTACCCCTCAACCTCCTAGCACAAGAAATCTGGACAAAGCCTGACATAATGGGGGGACAAAGGACTACAAATAGGGGCACATTTTAAATATTGCTCTCGATACTTGGAAAGTTGCTAGAGTAACAGGATTTGTGTTAGCATGCATTTCTAAATAATATGAAGTCTGAAACTCAAATGTTTGCCATTATTTACTGACTTTAATCCTTAGATCATTCCACTGATTTGTGAAAAAAAACAATTTTTATGAGGAACAGAAAAAAAAATATGAGACAAAAATTTGGCCATTCTGCAAAAATCTGTACATTTGAGAGGTATGTTGCTACCTCCTGCACCAGTCCTACCGTACCTCAATCCCTGATCTAGCCCAGTTATAATTCAGGGATTTTCTTTATTAATGCTTTGGGCAATAACACGACCAGAGAAAACATCTCAGAATTCAAGGACTTTAAAACAACATACCTGCTAAAATGTTATGAAGAGCCATCAAAATTCATCTACATCAATGGACTAAATATAATGGGAAATTAAAAAAAAATAAACCACAAATTGCAGTCTACCCATATGAATGACTTTATGAAAGACCCAGTAAAGAACTGAAAAATGCTATCATGAAAGTTAAAGCTAAATGTGAATTGGAAATAGTAGCTGAAGCTACAGATAATTGCAAATCTTCGTAAATTACCTTAGTAAACAAAGAAACAATACCCAACAATGCTCTGAGCTAATTCATAGTAACATCTACTGCATCCCTAAGGAGAGAGCCAATATATTCTCAGAGGAATGTAGTGCTAACATCACATCAGCTACATTTATTGAAGTCTCACAGATCCCTCTTGTGATGACATGGAGAAAGTCTTAACAACCCTCCTCAAGGCAGAAAGGCCCAACAATATACCCAGTTGCCTAATGGATAGTGCCAAACACATACTAATGGAGTCTTTCATAAAACACTTTAACTTAAACCTTTCCACAGGCTTTATACCTCAAGCTGGAAAAATGTCTGTTTTGATGACCCTGCACAAGGGTGGCCCTACCTCAGATCCCAATAACTATAGACTCATCAGCATAAAAAGCCTAATATATAAGAACATTGAACATTAAAAACTGTATCAGTCTGACTTTGTCAAGTGTAAATCATGTCTACCAGATATACTTAAATTCTTTAAAAAGGTTAGGGAACTTGTGCATGAAGGTTATGCAATCCACACAGCATGCATAGATCTGGCCAAAGCTTTTAGTACTATCCTCCATGCAGGCACTGTAAATAAGCTCAAAAATCTAAACACTGACCCATATTTTGGGAGGTGGATAGAAAACTGTCTTTCTTACAGAGTACACAAAGTTAAAGTAGCAGGACTCACCTTAGAAAGCAAATATTTTGTTACTGAACACTACAGAAAGGACTAGACTATTCAAATCCCTGGTGTCATGCCTGCCTGCCTCAGTGTAAATACAAAAAAGTAATATATAGTCACAGTTGGCAAACATAACTTTTCTGGCATCTACAGTATATACAGCACCCCTCTCCAGATTGATACAGTCATCAGAGATTCTGGGACATTCGTAGATAACTCCGTATCCTTTAATTACCATGTTAGAACAGTGGTGAGAAAGTCTTTCTGTCGTAGATAACTCCGTATCCTTTAATTACCATGTTAGAACAGTGGTGAGAAAGTCTTTATGTCTAGTTCAGCTAATATCCATAAGCCCTACAAAGTTATCATTCCTCTGTAGTCAACCGTCATCAGAACAATTAGAGAGTATAGTGTCCCTTTTGGAATGTTATTTATCCAAGCACATTACATAGCTATGATGCAAAGTAATCACTGGGCTTAATATCCTAGGCTAGCAAGGCAGGCTCAAACCTCTCTCCCTGTACTCTGCTTCTTAAAGTGTTCTCTGTGGTGTCCTGTGTCTGGCTTTTCATGCCATAAAGGACCCCACTGTCCTCAGTCTCTTCACCTCTAGAAAATGAATGGTTCCACAAACAACCATAAAAAGAATATGAATGCCCATTAATAGATAAATAGAACCCATTTGTGAGATAGATTCATCTCCCAGTGCTGACCTTATCTTTGGAATAAATTATTTAGACATATAAACTTAGTGACACTTTAGCTACCATTAAGAAGAAACTTGACTGCTGGATGGGTATCCATAAATTTTGACACGGCCAACCTGTTTTGCCATCCTGGATGCAGGAGGTGTCCTTGGAGTGTGGGTGCTAAATAGGCATAAATATTTTGCCCTCCTGTGGTATGCTGTGTCTCCTGAGAGTGGTTGCTTCCTAGACAGCAGTTCTTGGACTAATTCTGCCTTACACTCTCTATGATACTATGCCACTATGATAACTATGTCTAATATGTAGTGGGACCTATCATTGCAGGCCATGTTGTGGGTCACATCTTGTAGTTTTACCCCATGTCTTCATGCTCCCTGTCCGCAGTTTGCTCCTAATTGTGCTTCTGAAGTGAATGACATCCTAAATTACAGGTCATTACACCTATAGTTCACTTCTTGTCACTATTAAACAAATTCTGAATCACATGTCTATCAGTACTGAGGCTGAGTTGTCATTAATCCTGCATCTATCCATAATGCAGGGGGTATTTCTGAATCCAGCTGCCCATCACTGACACAGACCTGCATCCTTAGTAGATTTGTTGGGATAAGAGTAGCCTGTGCCTGGACATGTGCTGTGAGAGCTGCTGACCAACTATTCACATGAGTGAGAGAACTGAGATAAAGTAACAGTCTTATGTCTCTTGGGGAATGAGGATTTCAAACGTTTAGTTCAGGAGTAGCAAAAACGATTTCCCATGGAAAGAGAATAGAGGAACTGATGAGAAAACACCTGAAGCTGACCATAAGAAATGGTTAGATCTGAAGTAGGAGAATTCATTTGTCAGCAACCTGTGGGTATGGATCCGATATCGGATCCAAACCGGCATGGTTTATCCAGCTATGGATCCGAGCTCCTAGCTCCTCCCCTCACCCATAATGCCCTGCTCTCCCTACATGACCCCAGATCTAGTTTGCCGCGCATGGTAAAGGCTGGGTCGTCAGAGCTCCAAAAGCTAAGTCTAATTATTCTTATTAAAAGGGTTTTAAAACTTTTAAAACTTTTAAGTTGTGTGAAAGTTATAGGTTTCCCTTCGGTTTATATCTTTTTTGGGTTAATTTAATATAGTTTTTACCCTCCCCTCGCTGGTTCATAGTTGCTGTGTGTGTGTGTGTGTGTGTTTTTTTTGGGGCCTTTGTGTGAGTGTTTTAGTTTATTTTTTATTGTTACTATTTAAAAAAAAAAAAAAAAAAAAAATAGTGATGTCTGAGGCCCCAAAGGCTGTTTTCTCAAAGTGCTCCGAGTGTGGCCATAAGCTTTCCCCTGCTGATGGTCACACTCGGTGCGTTCGATGCCTTGGGGTTGAACACCTCACTTCAGGGTGTTCAATCTGTGCAGGGTTCAACCCCAGGGCATTGAAGGAGCGGAGGTCGAAGCTGGTCTTGGCGGGACTCTTGCCCCCAGACTCGGCTTTGGCCCCCGCCCCCTTGGTGGTCACTGCTTCGGCAGTCCCTGCCTTGCCTGCTCCCCCTCCTCCACCCCAAAGGGTCGGAGGAGAGGGAAGCCAGGAAGAAGGACCGGAGAGAGAAGCACCACAAGCGGCGGGTCGAGACCTCCGTTTCGGCCCCGCCAGCTAAGCGGGCTTCTCCTCTGGCTTCTCTGGCTGCTGGCTCTTCCCCTCCTCGGCTCCGGTCCCCGTGCTTTTCATCGGAGCCTGAGGATGAGGAGACCCGACCTCCTTTGAGGCTATCGAGGCGGCACTCAAGGCCTACCTCGGTAGCCTCGTCGAGGTCTACTTACAGCCTCTCCGATGCTGATCTGGACCGGATGATGCGAAGGTTCATCCAGGCCCAGATGCAGATGGAAGTGCTCCTGCCTCCCCCCCCCTGTCGGGGAGCTCGACCCCCTTTTTTAAGCCCATTGCTCCTTCTCCGACCCGCTACCCGGGTTCGGAGCACTCGCAGCCGGGCAGCCTCGGAGCCGTGGGTGGGTCGGCGCCAACAGTACTGGGTACTTCGGATCCGACCCTGCCCTCGAGTCTGTCGGATCCGACCTCTCGGAGCCTTTGCCCGAGCTTCAGATCCGAGGGACTCAGTGTGCCTTCGGCGCTGTCCTTGTCGGAGCACACTGGTCCCTCGGATCCGAGGGGCTCGGCGCCGGCTCCGATCCGCTCATCAGATCTGAGGGGGAGCCGACTTTTGGATCCTATTGTCGAGGCTGGCTCCCCCTCGGTTTTTGATGTAGTGGAGAGGGCTCTGTTGAGGGCATCCGGACCCCCGGCCCTTGCTTCGGCTCCGTCCCGCACTCCATCTGCTCTGGGCCAGGCTTCCATCACCCAGCCACTGGGACAGCCTGCTTCACTGCCTCAAGCAGTTCCTGTGGTTCTGGACATTGCTGGTGAGGGCTCCTCGGACAGCCCCCCCAGAGGAAGCACCTCGCAAGCATTCGTGTAAGAGGAGGCACATAGACTCCCCAGAGTCTTTGACCAAAGACACTGACTTGGAGGAAGGGGAAGGCTCCCCAAGATCACCCCCTGAGGATGTCTCCTTCGGAGACATCATGGAAATGTTACGGATTAGAGGTGGGTGGTCTGCCCCAAAGTCTTCCTCGGACGAGTCAGTGTTCTTGGAGGCATTTGAAGCGGGCCCATCTACCTCTTGGGTGTCCCCTCCTGCCGACCCCCTGGTGGACCTTATTACCACCAGGGCATGGAAGGACCCAGACACCGTGGAGCCAATCCCTAAGAGGCCCGACAGGATCCTGCTGACCGTGCCCACTGGAGCAAGGGACCCCCGGTAGATGCCATGTTGTCGGCAGCAGCCACTAAGAGGGAACTCGCCCAGGAGAGTCCCTCAGTCCATCCCCCGAGCAAGGAGTCTCGGATGATGGACCGTTTGGGGAAGCAAATCTTTAGTTCAGCGACCTTCTCAGTGAGGGCGCTCAACTATTTGGCACATGTCATTAGGATGCAGCGCGGACTTATCAAGGAATACGCTGCATCCCCCCCAGAGTCCATATCAGAGGAGGACAAACTTATGCACTCCACCCATATGGCCACTCTTCGTTCTGTGACTAACACCTCTATGCGGTTACTTTCCCACGCTACCGAGTTAGCCGCTAGAGCTGCGGGAGCGGGCCTAGTCACAAGACGGCAGGCCTGGCTCCACCACTGCAATTTTATGGAGCCCTTCAAGGCATCATTCGTGAACGCCCCCTTTGACGGTTCTGCCCTTTTTGGCAAGACGGTTCGCGATACCTTGGTTCAGAGTGAGAAGGACGGGAAGACGCTGTCTGCCATCGGAGTCCGCTTCTCTGTGCCCCAGAGGTCCTACTCTAGGAACAAAAAGAGCCAGAAGAAGATGTGGTTCCGGAAGTCGCAGCATTCCCAACCCGCTCCGGACAACCAGTCCTTCCGTGGCAGAGGAGGACAGGGAGGACGCCACCCTAGGGGCAGAGGGGCTCCCAGGAACTTTGGGTCCAGGGAACCTTTCTCTGAATGGCCCATGCATCAACCCTGAGGGGTTGCCCGACTGCTCCACTCTGGAGGCAGTCGGGGGACGCTTCATGGAGCACCTAGCGGCATGGGAGTCCATTACATTGGACCGCTGGGTACTCCGGATTATATCCAGAGGTTACAAGATCCCCTTTCTTCACGTCCCAAAGTTAAAAATCCTCCCAGATGTTCCACCTGATCAGAGGGAGGCCGCTTCAGCAGAAATTGGCCATCTGCTGAGAAAAAGAGCCATCCAGCCCGTCCCCCCAGAACAGATCGGATCAGGGTTCTACTCCAGGTTCTTTTTAATGCCAAAAAAGATGGGGGACCTAAGACCCATTCTAGACCTGTCCCTGTTGAACCTGTCAGTTCCCAAAGAGAAGTTCCGGATAGTCACTTTGCAGTCCATCCTCCCCCTTCTAGGGGAGAATCACTGGATGTGCTCTATAGACCTCAAGGACGTGTACTACCACATTCTGATGGGCAGACGATCCAGGATGTTTCTTCACTTCCGGCTGGGAGCCAGTCACTACCAGTTCAGGGTCCTTCCCTTTGGTCTCACCACAGCCCCCAGGGTGTTCACCAAAGTGTTAGCAGTGGTTGCGGCCCACCTGAGGCTTCATGGGGTGCAGGTCTTTCCGTACCTAGATGACTGGCTTCTCACCGCCCCAACAAGGCATCTACTCTCTTTGGCAAGAGACTCCTTCCTTCGTCTAGCTCCCAAGCTAGGCATCACGGTAAACATAGAAAAGTCCAACCTGGTCCCTACTCAAACAATAGAATTTATAGGAGCCAGGTTAGACACGAGAAATTTAAGAGCCTTTCTCACAACTGACAGGGTTCGGAATCTGTGACTCCAGGTGCGGGCCATCCTTCACTCCAGCTCAACACCTGTGGAATTGATCCTGAGGGCGCTAGGGTCTATGGCGGCAGCGATTACTCTTCTTCCGCACGCCCGCTTGAATATGCGGGTGCTTCAATGGATACTTCAGGTGCAATGGTCATTTCTCTCCCACCCCCTGTATCATCCCATTGCAATCAGCAAGGCTTGCAAGTGGTCTCTCTTGTGGTGGCTCCATTCTCCGGACCTCCACAGGGGCCACCCCTTTTGTGCATCTCCCCCTCTCACCACGGTGACCATGGACGCTTCCCGCCTTGGGTGGGGGGGCATTTTGCGGGCCAGATGGTCCAAGGCACGTGGAGAGATTCAGAGACCTCCCTGCATATCAATGTTCTGGAAATGAGGGCGGTGCTCTTGGCATTACAAGCACTTCAGGCACTCCTTCCCTGGGAACAATTGCGATTCAAACAGACAACATGTCGGTGGTCTGGTACATCAACAAACAGGGGGGAACCAGGTCTTACCCTTTATGTCGAGAAGCCATGAGAGTGTGGGAATGGGCGATCTCCACCAACCGCTTTCTCATCGCAATGCATATTCTGGGTCGGACCAACATCCTAGCGGACAAGCTCAGTCACACCATTCTCTCCCCGTACGAGTGGTCTCTCAATTCTCAAGTAGCGAAACGTATCTTCGCACAGTGGGGGACTCCCTGTTGCGATCCCTTTGCTTCTTCT
This sequence comes from Protopterus annectens, assembly GCF_019279795.1. Taxonomy (NCBI): domain Eukaryota; kingdom Metazoa; phylum Chordata; order Ceratodontiformes; family Protopteridae; genus Protopterus; species Protopterus annectens. The sequence goes on along the minus strand of NC_056739.1, from coordinate 92,683,738 downwards.
TTAAATGCCAAATGCGACAGTTTTTTTGCTCTAATCCCCCCTCCAGGGGATTCTCCGAGAGACATTCTGGTGCATGCTTGGCCTCCCGGTCTTCTTTATGCATACCCCCCTCCACCTCTGATGCTACAAGTACTTCAGAAAGCCTCTCGGTTGGGGTGCAGAATGATCCTCATTGCCCCGTTCTGGCCTCGACAGATCTGGTTTCCTTACCTAAGGTCTCATTCAGTGAATCCACCTTGGATTCTAGATCCCATTCCGGATCTGATATCACACCCGTCGAACCTGCCAACTCCGAACCTGGACAACCTGAAGCTGACTGCTTGGCTGCTCCAGTTCCACTCCTAATCAGGACTCTCGGTATCTCGTCCCCAGTTAAGGCCATTCTGGTAGCGGCCCACAAGCCCTCTACCAGAAAAATTTACCGCAGTAAATGGAAGCGTTTCTCCATTTGGGCAGAGCGGCAAGGCCTAGATCCTTTCACGGTTCCCCTTCCTTTGTTTCTAGATTTCCTTACTACTCTCTTTAATGATGGCGCCAGTAGATCTACGGTCAAAGTACAGCTGGCGGCCATATCTCATTACCATGTTGGACACGATTCAGGGTCTCTTATGTTGGCTAAGTTATGCAAAACCTTCCTAAAAGGCACCTTTTTGCTCAGACCCCCTGTCAAAGAAACAGTTCCCCCGTGGGATCTTTCCTTGGTACTTCAGGCCTTGACCGCTCCCCCCTTCGAACCTGCGGCCACAGTCGATCTTAAATACTTGTCCTTTAAGACTGCTTTTTTGGTAGCCATTACTTCGGCTAAGAGAGTTTCAGAGCTTCAGGCCCTGTCCATGAAACCGCCTTATTTGATTTTTCATCCGGACCGGGTGTACCTAAGGATCAATCCCTCCTTTCTTCCTAAAGTAGCTTCGGAAGCTAACATTAATCAGTCCATCAACCTCCCTGTTTTCTTCCCTAAGTATCAAAACAAAGGCGAATACAAGCTGCATTCCTTGGATGTTCACAGGCAGCTTCGTTTTTACCTTCATAGGACAGCTGGTCATAGGCAATCAGACTAGTTGTTCATTTCTTTTGCCAAATTCAATCTAGGTAAACCAATTTCCAAAGTTTCTTTGTCACGCTGAATTTCTCAGTGTATTCTGTTGGCGTACCAAGCCTCTGGGAGGCCCACACCGGAGGGAGTCCATGCTCATTCGATCCGGTCTGTCTCTACTTCAGCGGCCTTTAAGTCTAGGGTTCCTCTGGATGACATTTGTTCAGCAGCCACTTGGGCTTCATCTCATACCTTTATAACTCATTACAAGCTGGACGTCACTTCTAGAGGTAGAGCATCCTTTAGCTCCACGGTGCTCCGGAATATCCTTCCATGATGGCCACTCAAGATTCAGGTAGCTGGGGACTCTGTCCCACAGGTTGCTGACAAATGAATTCTCCTACTTCAGATTTAGAAGTTATGTACTTACCATAACGTTCCATCCGAGTAGGTGGATTCATTTGTCTGCAACCATCCCGCCCTCCTATTCCCCCTGGCCTTGTCAGTTTCCTGCATAGGGTGTGTTACCCTTTGGTTAGGGTAGTTGGTGCAGGGCAAACTCAATCTGAGGTCATGTAGGGAGAGCAGGGCATTATGGGTGAGGGGAGGAGCTAGGAGCTCGGATCCATAGCTGGGTAAACCATGCCGGTTCGGATCCGATATCGGGTCCATACCCACAGGTTGCAGACAAATGAATCCACCTACTCAGATGGAACATTATGGTAAGTACATAACTTCTAATTACATTAGTTTCTAGTCTAATGAAATAAAAAAGGGAAACTTAAGACTGTCAGTACAAGGTACAGTGTTAAGTAAAATGGGGAAGCAGCTTGTGATTTTGGAGCAGGGTAGGTACATTGGTTAGGAATGGACTACCAGACTTTGAGACACTGCCATGCAGGTCACATCATAATCGTCATCATTATCATGTTCATCCAATGTCATACCTGCAAGGTAAAAAGTGACATTAGTCTCCAGCATGCAGTCTCCTCTAGGCACTTATGTGTGGCTTCTGTTCCAGCTTCTTAGACCACATCCTGTGTGAAAGGCTTATTTGTTGATGTCACTAAAATCGGTAGTGAGGATGAGCTGTATCTTTCCCACATCCTCTTAAATAGTTGCTATCAGCTGCTGTTTTGCAAACAAGTATGTATTGTAAGTATGTCAGTGGTACAAGAAGTGGTTCTTAAGTGTTTTCATAGAGCACTCGTTAGTCCACCAGCTGCAGTATGCTGCTACCTCTCCAAGAATGAAAAAGCTAATAAAAAATGAATAACAACAGACTGCAAAGGGCAAGTGTTATACTGTAGTTTCGAGAGTTGTGTGACTGTATTCAGAGGTCTAGGAACAGGGAAGGAGAATTGCTTAACTCTGGGTGCTAAGAAAGGTTAGATGTAAAGATCTTAAGGGGATGGAGGCTGCAATGATTAAGAAGGATCCAGTAGGATGGGGATATTTATGTTATTATTATTATTAGCATTATCATCATCATTGTTAATTTTACATGCTCTTATGGTACCTCTTCAGAAAATACGTGGAAAATTACTTTGGGTCTGGTGTTAAAATCCAAGTACAAGATTTCACACCAATAAAGTCACACTGGAATAGTTTAAATGAAAAAAAAAGATTTGGAAGACGTACATTTTTTAAATATTTTTTTCTAATTTATTTACATTCTGTAAACACGGTGACCTTATTAGGTATTGCACCACTCCCTTTTCAGGTGTGACCCATGAGTTTAACAGCTTCAGCACTATATGATGAAGGCATTACAAACACTGATAATAAATCAGAGCATTCAGAAACAGTACAGTGCAACAAAATCTGAAAACAGTTACAGAACCACTTAACGCAGGAAAAAGAATAATGAACATGTCGATAGAGAGGTTTACACTATTAATGTGGAATAATTGTGCATTGAGTGCTTTGGAAGAAGTTATCAAAGTAAAGGCTAACAAAACATGCTGCAGGACAGAAAGTAGAAGAATCCAAAATATCAGAAAAATAGAAGTAATACAAACTCAAAAAAATATATGCAGCTGCAGACAAAGAAGACAGATATGTGGCAAGTATCCATCCTGAAAGAATACAGAATGAGTGCATAATAACAGAAGGAAATCAAAGGTAGTAAGCAGAACAGCAAAGAAATCATTTTTTTTCAAAGCTGAATAAAGCAGTAAACCCCAGCTGTCTTTTAGCAATTCTGATCGTTCTCTCTGGTAGCTCTTTGTAGAGCCTGTCAGTTCACAACTGACACTTTAATCAACAAAGCGGCTGCTCATTCTATAATGATAATGAATGTCTTGCTATTAATGTTAAAATGGTTTCCTTTTCCAAATCATTTTCCCCACCCAATTCATCTAGACAGTAGACACAGACACGCGCACACACTACACACACACACACACACACACACACACACTCTTCTCCCTCCCTCCCTCCTTCCTGGTCTCTCTGTCTCCGAGTTATACACCAGCTTCCATTAGAACACTTTAATTCTGCTCTGGCATTTCCTACAGCTGGCAACCGTAACGGGTACATTAGTATCTTTGCAACCTGGGAGAAACAAAAGATTCACATGCTTTGCCTTAGATATTAAAAGCACTGAAGTCAGCTGGAAATTTGCATCAAGCTGAGGTGAGATGTTATTTTTACTTTGTCTGACTGTCATTCCTTTGTTTGTTTTTGCAGTTCTTGCAATGCTTTGGTGCGCACAGGAGCCAGCTGCTGTCCATCCCAGTCATTCAGGCACTGTTGGTTGTTTTATGTTCAGTGCTTTGGACATTGTGTGTTATTGTCTTACTGTGCTACAGAAAGACAACCAGCTGGAGTAGGGAGGCTTGGCTGCACGTGCTTTGCATTGTCCATCCTTATGTAGTTTCCTGTCCTGTCCGAAAAGAGCCTCGCATTATGTTCTGTCTGAGAAGCAGAGATGATTATATTTGGTAAAGTCCCTGATATAGAATGGCTTTGTGACAAAGGTGTTCAGTCACAAACATTGATGCTTTGTGGTAAAAAACTTGAGTAGTATAGATTAAGAGAAAGCGCAAGGTCACTTAAGGAATCAGTTATAGTATTAAGCAGTGAAGGCTGCACTAACTTGTAAGTCAGCGTTGTGAAATGATAGAAGACTTTTATAATTTTCCAGAATAATTATACTGTGTTTTACATTAATTGTATTTTCCTGCAGCTTCCCACTAAAACCACACTTCTATCTGACATAATCTGTTACCCTGGAAAAGGATATGAACAAAGACAATTACAAGACCAGAAGCAGATAGCAATAGACTTAGATTTAACTTACAAACAAAATGTGCTTAGTAGTAAATGTGACAAGAAAAAAATGTTTTTCTCGTAAAAGCTAAATTTTGACTGTTTTTTTTTAGCAAAATTTTCCATAATTGTCCTTAGTTACCCTATACATGATTGTTCAATGGACTCTTCTGCTTGTTTCCAGAAGACTTAACTTAACAAGCATGATGAAATGACTTTAGATTTGCATTTGATAGTTACTTAATAGCTTTAGCACCTGTATTCAAATATGTATAATGTTTTATAGAAGTGTTTCCTGATAACAGCTACAAGGTGAAAATTAGTCAGTTTCAGAAGTCAGTATTCTGTTTACGGCTACAGATGGCTAACTTCACAGATGTTACCTGGCTGCTACATATATGGTGGAGAGAGGGTATTTTAGATACTAGACAAAGAGATGAGTGATTCATAAACATGATGATATAGCTGTCACCACACGCTTATGGAATGAAAAGTGAGCTGTATGGCATACCGCGCATGATCTCAGTGTAGTGTACGTTTTCATGCTACACTGAACATTCATACAGCTGAAGTCCCAAAGGAGGGGTCCAACGTCAGGGTAAGTAGTACAGCAGTGCATCCTGTATGACCTGGAATACGGCAGCATCATGAGCACTAGGGCAGTGAGACACACCAGGAAGAAGAGAAGGTGCACAGTATAGCCACATCTTTATCCACATTAGTTCTGTGAGTGCTGGGACAGTGGGACACACCAGGGAGAGGAGACGGTATGTGATACTGCACCCTATGTGCCCTACATTAGGTCTGTGACTGTTGGGACAGTGAAACACATTAGGGAAGAGTAGATGCACAGAATGGCAGCTTGTGGGCCCTAAATTACAGTAACACTGTTAATTCTGGGACAGTATGACACACCAACAAGAGGACTGGGTGAGGGTTTTGGCAGCCTTTAGGCCCTGCATCAGAGTAGCACTGATATTACTGAGGCAGTGGGACATTCTAGGGAAAGGGTCACAGTACAGCAGCATATCTGGCCTGCATTCCTGAAGATCTGCATTGCTGATGTACACTATGCCACAGGGGGTGGGGGCAGTCAATGCTGCTGCTCTGTGAACCTGGCTTTCAATCCTTATTTGAATCTAATTAATGCTTTGCACTGACTGACTGAGTGCCACTGTAGTAGTATATTTCACAGCCCTATAGGGCTGTATTAAAGTACATACTGCACATATTTGCTTGTTGTCACACATGCTCAATATCTATGCACCATCAGCAGTAGCAGCAGGTTATGGCTGAACTTTGCATTCTGCTCTTTTGTTTTTACTGTTTGTGTTTATGTGTCACCGTTAATGTGTAAATTTAGATAAGCCTGTATGTATATATGTCTAGGTACTGTCAAAAAATATATTTCTATTAATGTAGCTCTTTGTGAGGGTGGAATTATGTATTAGGGAACCACCGTGTGCTTCAAGTGTTTACACCTTTGCACTGCCGACTTTCCTATCCCTGGTCTAGAACAGAGTTATAATATGATAGCTTATGAAAACCCTGGAACACAGTCTTGAGTTAGCACTGTTAATAATGCTGAACTTCTCATCTGCATACATTCAGCTTCGGTAACTTAATAGCTAGAAAGTTCTAAGTAGATGAAGATTTAGCTCACTCATTTAGGATCTACTATTTTCAATGGGGCAATCATTGTTTTCTATAGCCGATCAGTGCTGGAGCGGTTTGCATTTGTGCACTACCAGTGATGTCTCTTTGTGGTCTTTTCAGTTTTCTCTGTAGTTTTGTGACTGTACATTTAAGATAGTTGGATGTTGGGGAGAAGTTCCCCATAAGGGGTGCAGAAGGGGATGTCCACACTGTAAAAATACTTTTTTAGGTTTTCTCTTAGGTTGAAACATCGAACATTTTTTATCAGGTTGAAGCTTCAACCAGAATCTTTCTACATACCTCCAGTCAGCTAGACACACACACACACACACACACACACACACACACACACACACACACACACACACACACACACACACACACACATCTCCTGTACAACACTGCTGAGACATTATTTCACATGTAGACATGAAGCAGGATTTGTTGTGTACACTAGGCCTTTTCACACCATGTACCACACTTATGAGTACTGCCAAGGAGCAGGAAAAGTAGAAGCTTCACCACCTTCAACATTATGTAAAATAGACACATAGAAATCACAATGTGTCAATATATATTTTTAATACCACAGTCTTGGCAGTGATTGGAAAAAAAATTAAAAAAATGAAAGAGTAACAACACTAGAGAAACAGTCTGAGAATTTCTCAAGTGTTTCTATCTGCAGGAGTACTATGGGTTTTTGACATACTGTAGTGCACAGGTAGATATTTCTATATGCATTCAAGAATTTCTCACATACTTGTAAGTAATATTTTGCTAAAGATTGTAAAGTTCATGAAAAGTTGTAAGCAATGCACAGGTGGTTCTGTCTACAGTGACTAAAGTTCCTAACATACTGTAAAGGATGCCCAGCTGGTTCTGTCTGTAGGATTTATTAAATGATAACATAATATAAGCAATACACAAGTGGTTTTGTCTGTAGGATTTATTAAATGATAACATAATATAAGCAATACACAGCTGGTTTTATATGTAGGTATTCTGTAACTCATGGTATACTGTAAGTAATGCAGAGGTGATTCTGTCTGTAGAGATCCTGTAGATCATAACGTGCTGTAAGAATGCACAGATGGTTCTGTCTTTAAGATTTATTAGATTATACTACAATGTAAACAATACACAAGTGGTTTTGTCTGCAGGGTTTATTAGATTATAATATAATGTAAACAATATAGATGGAGCTTTGTCTGTAGGATTTATAAGATTATAATATAATGTAAATAATACACAAGTGGTTTTGTCTGTAGGATTTATTAAATTATAATATAATGTAAATAATACACAGAGGGCTCTGTCTGTATGTATTCTGTAACTCATGGTATACTGTAAGTAATGCAGAGGTGATTCTGCCTGTAGGGATCCTGTAGATCATGATGTGCTGTCAGAATGCACAGGTGGGTCTGTCTTTAGGATTTATTAGATTATAATAAAATGTAAACAATACACAAGTGGTTTTGTCTGTAGGATTTATTAGATTATAATATAATGTAAACAATACACAGGTGGTTCTGTCTGCATATATTCTGTAACTCATGGTATACTGCAGTAATGCAGAGGTGATTCTGTCTGTAGGGATCCTGTAGATCATGACATGCTTAAGAATGCACAGGTGGTTCTGTCTTTAGAATTTATTAGATTATAATATAATGTAAACAATACACAAGTGGTTTTGTCTGCAGGATTTATTAGATTATAATATAATGTAAATAATACGCAGGTGGTTCTGTCTGTATGTATTCTTTAACTCATTGTATACTGTAAGTAATGCAGAGGTGATTCTGTCTGTAGAGATCCTGTAGATCATGACGTGCTGTAAGAATGCACAGGTGGTTCTATCTTTATGATTTATTAGATTATACTACAATGTAAACAATACAGAAGTGGTTTTGTCTGTAGGGTTTAGTAGATTATAATATAATGTAAACAATATACAGGTAGCTTTGTCTGTAGGATTTTTTAGATTATAATATAATGTAAATAATACACAAGTGGTTTTGTCTGTAGGATTTATTAGATTATAATATAATGTAAATAATATACAGGTGGCTCTGTCTGTATGTATTCTGTAATTCATGGTATACTGTAAGTAATGCAGCGGTGATTCTGCCTGTAGGGATCCTGTAGATCATGACGAGCTGTCAGAATGCACAGGTGGTTCTGTCTTTAGGATTTATTAGATTATAATAAAATGTAAACAATACACAAGTGGTTTTGTCTGTAGGATTTATTAGATTACAATATAATGTAAAAAATAAACAAGTGGTTTTCTCTGCAGGATTTATTAGAATATAATATAATGTAAATAATAAACAGGTGGTTCTGTCTGTATATATTCTGTAATTTATGGTATACTGTAAGTAATGCAGAGGTGATTCTGCCTGTAGAGATCCTGTAGATCATGACATGCTGTAAGAATGCATAGGTGGTTCTGTCTTTAGGATTTATTAGATTATAATATAATGTAAACAATACACAAGCGGTTTTGTTTGTAGGATTTTTTACATTATAATATAATGTAAACAATACACAAGTAGTTTTGTCTGTAGGATTTATTAGATTATAATATAATGTAAACAATGCACAAGTGGTTTTGTCTGTAGGATTTATTAGATTATAATATAATGTAAATAATACACAGGTGGTTCTGTCTGTATGTATTCTGTAACTCATGGTATACTGTAAGTAATCCAGAAGTTATTCTGTCTGTAAAGATCCTGTAGATCATGCTGTGCTGTAAGAATGCACAGGTGGTTCTGTCTTTAGGATTTATTAGATTATAATATAATGTAAACAATACACAAGTGGTTTTGTTTGTAGGATTTATTAGATTATAATGTAATGTAAACAATACACAAGTGGTTTTGTCTGTAGGATTTATTAGCTTATAATATAATGTAAATAATACACAGTAGGTTCTGTCTGTATGGATTCTGTAACTCATGGTATACTGTAAGTAATGCAGAGGTGATTCTGTCTGTAGAGATCCTGTAGATCATGACATGCTGTAAGAATGCACAGGTGGTTCTGTCTTTAGGATTTATTACATTATAATATAATGTAAACAATACACAAGTGGTTTTGTCTATAGGATTTATTAGATTATAATATAATGTAAATAAAACACAGGTGGTTCTGTATGTATGTATTCTGTAACTGATGGTATACAGTAAGTAATGCAGAGGTAATTCTGTCTGTAAAGATCCTATAGATCATGATGTGCTGTAAGAATGCACAGGTGGTTCTGTCTTTAGGATTTATTAGATTATAATATAATGTAAACAATATACAAGTGGCTTTGTCTGCAGGATTTATTAGATTATAATATAATGTTAATAATACACAGGTGGTTCTGTCTGTATGTATTTTGTAATTCATGGTATACTGTAAGTAATGCAGAGGTAATTCTGTCTGTACAGGTCCTGTAGATCATGACGTGCTGTAAGAATACACAGGTGGTTCTGTCTGCAGGATTTATTACATTATAATATAATGCTAAAAATACAGAAGTTGTTTTGTCTGTAGGATTTATTAGATTACAATATAATGTAAATAATACACAGGTGGTTCTGTATGTAGCCATTCTGTAACTCATGATATACTGTAAGTAATACAGAAGTGATTCTGCCTGTAGATTGTTGATCATGACGTGCTGTAAGAATGCACAGGTGGTTCTGTCTTTAGGATTTATTGGATTATAATATAATGTAAACAATACACAAGTGGTTTTGTTTGTAGGATTTATTAGATTATAATATAATGCAAACAATACACAAGTAGTTTTTGTCTGTAGGATTTATTAGATTATAATATAATGTAAACAACACACAAGTGGTTTTCTCTGCAGGATTTATTAGAATATAATATAATATAATATAATATAATGTAAATAATACACAGGTGGTTCTGTCTGTATGTATTCTGTAACTCATGGTATACTGTAAGCAATGCAGAGGTGATTCTGCCTGTAGAGATCCTGTAGATCATGACATGCTGTAAAAATGCACAGGTGGTTCTGTCTTTACGATTTATTAGATTATTATATAATGTAAACAATACACAAGATGGTTTTGTTTGTAGGATTTATTAGTATTATAATATAATGTAAACAATACATAAGTAGTTTTGTATGTAGGATTTATTAGATTATAATATAATGTAAACAATATACAAGTGGTTTTGTCTGTAGGATTTATTAGATTATAATATAATGTAAACAATACACAGGTGGTTTTGTCTGTATATATTCTGTAACTTATGGTATACTGCAGTAATGCAGAGGTGATTCTGTCTGTAGGGATCCTGTAGATCATGACGTGCTTAAGAATGCATAGGTGGTTCTGTCTTTAGAATTTATTACATTATAATATAATGTAAAGAATACACAAGTGGTTTTGTCTGCAGGATTTATTAGATTGTAATATAATGTAAACAATATACAAGTGGTTTTATCTGTAGGATTCATTAGATTATAATATAATGTAAACAATACACAAGTGGTTTTGTCTGTATATATTTTGTAACTCATGGTATACTGCAGTAATGCAGAGGTGATTATGTCTGTAGGGATCCTGTAGATCATGACATGCTTAAGAATGCACAGGTGGTTCTGTCTTTAGAATTTATTAGATTATAATATAATGTAAACAGTACACAAGTGGTTTTGTCTGTAGGATTTATTAGATTATAATATAATGTAAATAATATGCAGGTGGTTCTGTCTGTATGTATTCTTTAACTCATTGTATACTGTAAGTAATGCAGAGGTGATTCTGTCTGTAGAGATCCTGTAGATCATGACATGCTGTAAAAATGCACATGTGGTTCTGTCTTTAGGATTTATTAGTTGATACTATACTGTCAGTATTGCAGAGGTGATTCTGCCTGTAGAGATCCTGTAGATCATGACGTGCTGTAAGAATGCACAGATGGTTCTGTCTTTAGGATTTATTATATTATAATGTAAACAATACACAAGTGGTTTTATCTGTAGGATTTATCTGATTATAATATAATATAAACAATACAAAAATAATTGTCTGTAGGATTTATTGGATTATAATATAATGTAAATAATACACAGATGGTTCTGTCTGTATGAATTCTGTAACTCATGGTATACTGTAAGTAATGCAGAGGTGATTCTGTCTGTAGGGATCCTGTAGATCATGACATCCTGTAAAAATGCACAAGTGGTTCTTTCTTTAGAATTTATTAGATTATAATATAATGTAAACAATACACAAGTGGTTTTCTATGTAGGATTTATTAGATTATAATATAATGTAAATAATACACAGGTGGTTTTGTCTGTATGTATTCTGTGACTCATGGTATACAGTAAGGAATGCAGATGTTATTCTGTGTGTAGAGATCCTGTAGATCATGACGTGCTGTAAGAATGCACAGGTGTTTCTGTCTTTAGGATTTATTAGATTATAATATAATGTAAACAGCACACAAGTGGTTTTGTCTGTAGGATTTATTAGACAATAATATAATGTAAATAATACACAAGTAGTTTTGTCTGTAGGATTTATTAGATTATAATAGGTGCAGTGGTAGCACTGTTGCCTCATAGCAGGAGGTTCTCCAGTTCGAATCTCGGCTGTGGTGCCTTCTTTGTGGAGTCTGTATGTCCTCGATGCGTTCGTGTGGGTTTCCTGCGGGTGCTTCGGATTCCTCCCACACTACAAAGACATGCATCTGGAGGATTTTTCCCCAGGCCTCCGCTGAAAATTGGATTTGTTCCAAGTCGAAATTTCCCCGATAACAAATGATAAACAAATAAATAAATAAATGTAAATAATAAACAAGTGGTTTTGTCTGTAGGATTTATTAGATTATAATATAATGTAAACAATACACACATTTTTTGTAGGATTTATTAGATTATAATATAATGTAAACAATACAAAAGTTGTTTTTCTGTAGGATTTATTAGATTATAATGTAATGTAAATAATACACAGCTGGTTCTGTCTGGATGTATTCTGTAGCTCATGGTATACTGTAAGTAATGCAGAGGTGATTCTGTCTGTAGATATCCTGTAGATCATGACGTGCTGTAAAAATGCACAGGTGGTTCTGTCTTTAGGATTTATTAGTTTATACTATAATGTAAACAATACACAAGTGGTTTTGTTTGTAGAATTTATTACATTATAATATAATGTAAACAATACCCAAGTGGTTTTGTCTGTATGATTTATTAGATTATAACATAATGTAAACAATACACAATTGGTTTTGTCTGTCAGATTTATTAGATTATAATATAATGTAAATAATACACAGGTGGTTTTGTCTGAAGGATTTATTAGATTATAATATAATGTAAACAATACACAACTGGTTGTGTCTGTAGGATTTATTCCATTATAATATAATGTAAACAATACACAAATGGTTTTGTCTGTAGGATTTATTAGATTATACTGGGATGTAAACAATACACAACTGGTTTTGTCGGTAGGATTTATTAGATTATAATGAAAGGTAAATAATACACAGGTGGTTCTGTATGTAGGTATTCCATAACTCATGGTATAGTGTAATTAATGCAGAGGTGATTCTGCCTGTAGGGATCCCATAAAACATGGTGTGCTGCATGAATGCACAGGTGGTTCTGTCTTTAGGATTTATTAGATTATAATACAATGTAAACAATACACAAGTCTATTTGTCTGTAGGATTTATTAGATTAAAATATTATGTAAATAATATATAGGTGGTTAGTCTGTATGTATTCTGTAACTCATGGTATTCTGTAAGTAATGCAGAGGTGATTATGTCTGTAGAGATCCTGTAGATCATGACGTGCTGTAAGAATGCACAGGTGGTTCTGTCTTTAGGATTTATTAGATTATAATAAAATGTAAACAATACACAAGTGGTTTTGTCTGTAGGATTTATTAGATTACAATATAATATAAAAAATAAACAAGTGGTTTTCTCTGCAGGATTTATTAGAATATAATATAATGTAAATAATACACAGGTGGTTCTGTCTGTATGTATTCTGTAACTTATGGTATACTGTAAGTAATTCAGAGGTGATTCTGCCTGTAGAGATCCTGTAGATCATGACGTGCTGTAAGAATGCATAGGTGGTTCTGTCTTTAGGATTTATTAGATTATAATATAATGTAAACAATACACAAGCGGTTTTGTTTGTATGATTTTTTACATTATAATATAATGTAAACAATACACAAGTCAGTCATTGTCCACGCTGGTGTAAACGACCTGAGACGTACCTCCTTGGACTACATGAAAAGAGACATTGAGGAGCTCTCTGATTATGTAGCCCAGGCAGGTATGACCCTGACCTTGAGCAGTATCCTACCTTCACCAAGAATGATGCCACAATACAGTGATAAGATGATCAGCTTTAACAATTGGCTTAAACACTGGTGTCATTCAAAGGGGATCCAGTATCTGTCTGCCTGGGATGACATGCTGGACAAGCCACGCTGCAAGGGACGGCTTGCACCTGTCACCCTGGGATTCGGATATTGGCAAAGGCTCTTGCCACCCCATAGTGCCTTTTTAGGCAAGGCTCAAATTCTAAACCTACCACCCTAGAACACAAAAAGGAAAAAACTAAGGGTAATGCTGCTCAATGCCAGAAGTCTAAATCTCAAAATGCACGCACTCGAGGCCCTTCTCAGTATGGAGAACATCGATGTCTGTGCTGTGACAGAAACCTGGTTCAAGGCTCCTGAGAGCACCCCAGCGCTATCAGGTTTTACCTCATATCATGTTCCGGCCCCAAAATCTGGACAATACCAAGAAAGGAGGGGGGGGTATCCATATTCATCAAGGACACCCACACCTCAAGACTGGTGGCAACGCACGATGCATCGGAGACCATCCAGGTGCAATTAACCATAGGCAAGACTGCTCTGCAAATTGTAGCATGTTACAGGCGACCCTCACAAACTCAGGAAACTCAGATGGCCTTCCTGAAAACACTAGAGGGGATAAATGTATCACCAAACACCATCATACTAGGTGACTTCAATTACCCTAATATAGACTGGGAACACTACTCAAGCCCAAACACCCTAGCCCAAAAGTTCCTGGAATTCATAAACTCAAATGCCATGGAACAACTAGTCACCATCCCCACAAGGGGAGATAACATACTTGATCTCATCATCACGAACATGGGAGCACAATGTTCAACACCGGAAGTATACCCCTCACTGGTGAGATCAGATCACAAACTAATCTTGCTGGAGGTCCTCATCCCACCCCACCTGAAATAAAAAGACCACAGTAAAGAACTTCTCAAAAGCCGACTTCACACTTCTAAAGACTAGTGTGGTCTCCTTTCAGGCCCCGAGCGGCGGAAAACAATACTCAAGCCGCTGAATCACTTACAAATGCCTTCTACCAGCACCTGCAGGACTGCATGGATAAGGCAATCCCAAGCAAAACAAAGACTCTTTGTACCAAAGGCAAGCGTCCAGTCTGGTGGACCCCAGCCATAAACAAACTCTACAACAAAAGGAGGAAGCTACTACAAGATAGAGCAAAATCCTTAAAAGGTAAGACACCCTTGATCACTATAAGTAAAAACTAAGAGCTCTCATAAAATCATCCAAAGCAAATTTCGAGAGAAAAATAGCTAAAGACTCAAAAGACAATCATAAGGCCTTCTTTAGCTATGTTAGAAACCTAGGAGGAAACTCCCAGATATGCTCAGAACTAGTTCAAAATGATGTGAAGATTACTGATCCTACAGACATTGCCAACATACTGGCTGACAGGTTCAGTGCAAACTCCCTCTCCCCAAAGGAGAGATATCTATACCAAATGAGTGCAGCCCCCAAACATCTCCAGCGCCCAAGTGAGAACTGCTCTCTCCAAAGCAAAAACACAGCATCCATGGGACCTGATGGTGTCCCCGGCTGTGTGCTCCACGAACTCAATGAGGAATTAAACCCACAGCTAGGACAGCTGTTTAATCAAAGTCTTACCTCTGGATACGCATTCCAGGAGTGGCGCACTGCAACTGTGGTCCCACTTCACAAAGGCGGTGCCTCCACAGACCCTGGAAATTACCGCCCATTAGCTTGACAAGCCTTATCTGCAAAGCCATGGAGAGGATCATAATGGACCTCATAAATAAAGACATAGGAATTTGCAGACTTTGGATCCAACTCAGTTTGGCTTTGTCAAAGGCAGATCATGCCTTTTAAACTTGGTTGACTTTTTGAAACAGTCACCAAAGCCATTGATGAGGAAAGGCAGTCCATACAGCCTACCTCGATCTGGCTAAGGCCTTCGATACAATACCCCACTCGGGTATCATTGAAAAACTCATCAGCTTAAATGTTAACCCATACATCACAAGATGGGTTGCAAACTGGCTGAGTGACAGAACCCACAGGGTCAGAGTTGCTGGCGCCATGTCAGACTCAAAGCCTGTCACAAGTGGTGTCCCACAGGGCTCAGTCCTGGGCCCACTCTTGTTTGGCATCTACTTTTCCAAAGTACAAGCAAACACAGGAGGGTTATGGCTGACAAAGTTTGCAGATGACTGCAAACTGGGCGCCATAGTAGAAAACACATCTGACACAGATATCCTTCAGAAGGGTCTCACAGAAACGGATAACTGGTGCCAGAGCCACGGCCTAAAGTTAAATGCCAAAAAATGCATAGTCATACCCTTCGGGAAAAATAAGGTTACCCCTAGCTACCAAATAGGTGGCAATCCACTGAGCACAGAAGAAGTTATCAGGGACCTGGGGACCCAGGTTGATAGTAGTCTGTCATTCGACACCCATGTAGCTAAAGTAGTTAGGAAGACCTTCTACATTGCCCACCTTATCATGAAGGGATTCTCATCTAGATCAAGGGAGGTCATAGTCTCCCTTTACTCATCACTCATCAGACCAATGATTGAGTACAATGCCCCATTCGAATGTATCTGACCCGACACTTGCAGCAGTTGGAGAGGCCACAAAAGTGCCTCACCAAAAGATAAAGGGTCTCAAAATCTGTCCTATGCTGCCCGACTGAAAGAACTCCAGCTCTATTCAGTCGCCATCACCTGCTCAGAGGTGACCTTTGCCTAACATACAAGGCCATGTCAAACCCAGATTTGATGAATATGCTTCACCTCAAAAATCTAGATCCATCAGAGCCACAAGGCGGAGACTTAAACCTCGACACGGCTATTAATAGGACGTGCTGGAGGGATAGATTCATCACCCAAAGACTCCCTATGCTGTGGAACAAAATCCCGGTACATGTGAGGCAGAGCACCTCGCTGGCCTTGTTCAAGAGAAATCTTGACCAATGGATGGGAGATCGCAGATATACCCCAGGGATTACCTCAGTGTCACTGCTCGACAGAGGCACAGCAAAATAATGGGTATAGTTCCCCATACTAAAGGGGTGGCGTAAGCCACAAAACGATGGGCTAGGCTTATAAATGCCCTCGGGCAGATAGCCTAGTATGAACCTATGAACCTATGAACCTATAAGTAGTTTTGTCTGTAGGATTTATTAGACTATAATATAATGTAAACAATACACAAGTTGTTTTGTCTGTAGGATTTATTAGAGTATAATATAATGCAAACAATGCACAAGTGGTTTTGTCTGTAGGATTTATTAGATTATAATATAATGTAAATAATACACAGGTGGTTCTGTCTGTATGTATTCTGTAACTCATGGTATACTGTAAGTAATCCAGAAGTTATTCTGTCTGTAAAGATCCTGTAGATCATGCTGTGCTGTAAGAATGCACAGGTGGTTCTGTCTTTAGGATTTATTAGATTATAATATAATGTAAACAATACACAAGTGGTTTTGTTTGTAGGATTTATTAGATTATAATGTAATGTAAACAATACACAAGTGGTTTTGTCTGTAGGATTTATTAGCTTATAATATAATGTAAATAATACACAGTAGGTTCTGTCTGTATGGATTCTTTAACTCATTGTATACTGTCAGTATTGCAGAGGTGATTCTGCCTGTAGAGATCCTGTAGATCATGACGTGCTGTAAGAATGCACAGATGGTTCTGTCTTTAGGATTTATTATATTATAATGTAAACAATACACAAGGGGTTTTATCTGTAGGATTTATCTGATTATAATATAATGTAAACAATACAAAAATAATTGTCTGTAGGATTTATTGGATTATAATATAATGTAAATAATACACAGATGGTTCTGTCTGTATGAATTCTGTAACTCATGGTATACTGTAAGTAATGCAGAGGTGATTCTGTCTGTAGGGATCCTGTAGATCATGACATCCTGTAAAAATGCACAAGTGGTTCTTTCTTTAGAATTTATTAGATTATAATATAATGTAAACAATACACAAGTGGTTTTCTATGTAGGATTTATTAGATTATAATATAATGTAAATAATACACAGGTGGTTCTGTCTGTATGTATTCTGTGACTCATGGTATACAGTAAGGAATGCAGATGTTATTCTGTGTGTAGAGATCCTGTAGATCATGACGTGCTGTAAGAATGCACAGGTGTTTCTGTCTTTAGGATTTATTAGATTATAATATAATGTAAACAGCACACAAGTGGTTTTGTCTGTAGGATTTATTAGACAATAATGTAATGTAAATAATACACAAGTAGTTTTGTCTGTAGGATTTATTAGATTATAATAGGTGCAGTGGTAGCACTGTTGCCTCATAGCAGGAGGTTCTCCAGTTCGAATCTCGGCTGTGGTGCCTTCTTTGTGGAGTCTGTATGTCCTCGATGCGTTCGTGTGGATTTCCTGTGGGTGCTTCGGATTCCTCCCACACTACAAAGACATGCATCTGGAGGATTTTTCCGCAGGCCTCCGCTGAAAATTGGATTTGTTCCAAGTCGAAATTTCCCCGATAACAAATGATAAACAAATAAATAAATAAATGTAAATAATAAACAAGTGGTTTTGTCTGTAGGATTTATTAGATTATAATATAATGTAAACAATACACACATTTTTTTGTAGGATTTATTAGATTATAATATAATGTAAACCATACAAAAGTTGTTTTTCTGTAGGATTTATTAGATTATAATATAATGCAAATAATACACAGCTGGTTCTGTCTGCATGTATTCTGTAGCTCATGGTATACTGTAAGTAATGCAGAGGTGATTCTGTCTGTAGATATCCTGTAGATCATGACGTGCTGTAAAAATGCACAGGTGGTTCTGTCTTTAGGATTTATTAGTTTATACTATAATGTAAACAATACACAAGTGGTTTTATTTGTAGAATTTATTACATTATAATATAATGTAAACAATACCCAAGTGGTTTTGTCTGTATGATTTATTAGATTATAACATAATGTAAACAATACACAATTGGTTTTGTCTGTCAGATTTATTAGATTATAATATAATGTAAATAATACACAGGTGGTTTTGTCTGAAGGATTTATTAGATTATAATATAATGTAAACAATACACAACTGGTTGTGTCTGTAGGATTTATTCCATTATAATATAATGTAAACAATACACAAATGGTTTTGTCTGTAGGATTTATTAGATTATACTGGGATGTAAACAATACACAACTGGTTTTATCGGTAGGATTTATTAGATTATAATGAAATATAAATAATACACAGGTGGTTCTATATGTAGGTATTCCGTAACTCATGGTATAGTGTAATTAATGCAGAGGTGATTCTGCCTGTAGGGATCCCATAAAACATGGCGTGCTGCATGAATGCACAGGTGGTTCTGTCTTTAGGATTTATTAGATTATAATACAATGTAAACAATACACAAGTCGATTTGTCTGTAGGATTTATTAGATTATAATATTATGTAAATAATATATAGGTGGTTAGTCTGTATGTATTCTGTAACTCATGGTATTCTGTAAGTAATGCAGAGGTGATTATGTCTGTAGAGATCCTGTAGATCATGACGTGCTGTAAGAATGCACAGGTGGTTCTGTCTTTAGGATTTATTAGATTATAATATAATGTAAATAATGCACAAGTGGTTTTGTCTGTAGGCTTTATTAGATTATACTATAATGTAAATATTACACAGGTGGTTCTGTCTGTATGTATTCTGTAACTCATGGTATACTGCAAGTAATGCAGAGGTGATTGTGTATGTTGGGATCCTGTAGATCATAACACACTGTAAAAATGCACAGGTGGTTCTATCTTTAGGATTTTTTAGATTATAATATAATGTAAACAATACACAAGTGGTATTGTCTGTAGAATTTATTAGATTATAATATAATGTAAATAATACACAGGTGGTTCTGTCTGTATGTATTCTGTAACTCATGGTATACAGTAAGGAATGCAGATGCTATTCTGTGTGTAGAGATCCTGTAGATCATGACGTGCTGTAAGAATGCACAGGTGTTTCTGTCTTTAGGATTTATTAGATTATAATATAATGTAAACAGCACAGAAGTGGTTTTGTCTGTAGGATTTATTAGACTATAATATAATGTAAATAATACACAAGTAGTTTTGTCTGTAGGATTTATTAGATTATAATAGGTGCAGCAGTAGCATTGTTGCCTAGTAGCAGGAGGTTCTCCAGTTCGAATCTTGGCTGTGGTGCCTTCTTTGTGGAGTCTCTGTGTCCTCGATGCGTTCGTGTGGGTTTCCTCCGGGTGCTTCGGATTCCTCCCATACTACAAAGACATGCATCTGGAGGATTTTTCCCCAGGCCTCCACTGAAAATTGGATTTGTTCCAAGTCAGAATTTCCCACTTAACAAATGATAAACAAATAAATAAATAAATGTAAATAATAAACAAGTGGTTTTGTCTGTAGGATTTATTAGATTATAATATAATGTAAACAATACACAATTTTTTTTTGTAGGATTTATTAGATTATAATATAATGTAAACAATACAAAAGTTGCTTTTCTGTAGGATTTATTAGATTATAAAATAATGTAAATAATACACAGCTAGTTCTGTCTGTATGTATTCTGTAACTCATGGTATACTGCAAGTAATGCAGAGGTGATTCTGTATGTTGGGATCCTGTAGATCATAACACGCTGTAAGAATGCACAGGTGGTTCTATCTTTAGGATTTTTTAGATTATAATATAATGTAAACAATACACAAGTGGTATTGTCTATAGAATTTATTAGATTATAATATAATGTAAATAATACACTGGTGTTTCTGTCTGTATGTATTCTGTAACTCATGGTATACTGCAAGTAATGCAGAGGTGATTCTGTATGTTGGGATCCTGTAGATCATAACATGCTGTAAGAATGCACAGGTGGTTCTTTCTTTAGGATTTATTACATTATAATATAATGTAAACAATACACAAGTGGATTTATTAGATTATAATATAATGTCAACAATACACAAGGGGTTTTGTCTGTAGGATTTATTAGATTATAATATAATGTAAATAATATACAAGTGGTTCTGTCTGTATGTAATTTGTAATTCATAGTATATTGTAAGCAATGCAGAGGTGATTCTTTCTGTAGAGATCCTGTAAATCATGATGTGCTGTATTAATGCACAGGTGGTTCTATCTTTAGGATTTATTAGATTATAATATAATGTAAACAATACACAAGTGGTTTTGTCTGTAGGGTTTAATAGATTATAATATAATGTAAATAATACACAAGTGGTTTTGTCTGTAGAATTTATTAGATTATAATATAATGTAAATAATGCACAGGTGGTTCTGTCTGTAGGTATTCTGTAACTCATGGTATACTGTAATTAATGCAGAAGTGATTCTGCCTGTATGGATCCTGTAGATCATGACGTGCTATAAGAATGCACAGGTGGTTATGTCTTTAGGTTTTATTAGATTATAATATAATGTAAACAATACACAAGTGGTTTTGTCTGTAGAATTTATTAGATTATAATATAATGTAAATAATACACAGGTGGTTCTATATGTAGGTATTCTGTAACTCATTGTATACTGTAAGTATTGTAAAGGTGATTCTGTCTGTAGAGATCCTGTAGATCATGACGTGCTGTAAGAATGCACAGGTGGTTCTGTCTTTAGGCTTTATTAGATTATAATATAATGTAAACAATACACAAGTGGTTTTGTCTGTAGGGTTTATTAGATTATAATATAATGTAAATAATACACAAGTGGTTTTGTCTGTAGAATTTATTAGATTATAATATAATGTAAATAATGCACAGGTGGTTCTGTCTGTAGGTATTCTGTAACTCATGGTATACTGTAATTAATGCAGAAGTGATTCTGCCTGTATGGATCCTGTAGATCATGACGTGCTATAAGAATGCACAGGTGGTTATGTCTTTAGGTTTTATTAGATTATAATATAAAGTAAACAATGCACAAGTGGTTTTGTCTGTAGGATTTATTAGATTATAATATAATGTAATCAATACACAAATAATTTTGACTGTAGGATTTACTGGATTATATTATAATGTAAATAATACACAGGTGGTTCTGTCTGTATGTATTCTGTAACTCATGGTATACTGTAAGTAATGCAGAGGTGATTCTGTCTGTAGGGATCCTGTAGATCATGACATGCTGTAAGAATGCACAGGTGGTTCTGTCTTTAGGTTTTATTAGATTATAAAATAAAGTAAACAATGCACAAGTGGTATTGTTTGTAGGATTTATTATATTATAAAATAATGTAAACAATACACAATTAGTTTTGTCTTTAGTATTTATTAGATTATGATATAATGTAAATAATGCACAGGTGGTTCTGTCTGTATGTATTCTGAAACTCATGGTATACTGTAAGTAATGCAGAGGTCACTCTGTCTGTAGAGATCCTGTAGATCATGGCATGCTGTAAGAATGCACAGGTGGTTCTGTCTGTAGGATTTATTAGATTATATTATAATGTAAACAATACACAAGTGGTTTTGTCTGTAGGATTTATTAGATTATAATATAATGTAAATAAAACACAGGCTGTTCTGTCTGTATGTATTCTGTAACTCATGGTATACTGTAAGTAATGCAGAGGTGATTCTGTCTGTAAAGATCCTGTAGATCATGCTGTGCTATACGAATGCACAGATGGTTCTGTCTTTAGGATTTATTAGATTATATTATAATGTAAACAATACACAAGTGGTTTTGTCTGTAGGATTTATTAGATTATAATATAATGTAAACAATACACAAATAATTTTGACTGTAGGATTTACTGGATTATAATATAATGTAAATAATACACAGGTGGTTCTGTATGTAGGTATTCTGTAACTCATGGTATACTGTAAGTATTGTAGAGGTGATTCTGTCTGTAGGGATCCTGTAGATCATGACGTGCTGTAAGAATGCACAGGTGGTTCTGTCTTCAGGATTTATTAGATTATAATATAATGTAAACAGTACACAAGTGGTTTTGTCTGTAGGATTTATTAGATTATAATATAATGTAAATAATACACAAGTAGTTTTGTCTGCAGGATTTATTAGATTATAATAGGTGCAGCGGTAGCATTGTCGCCTCGCATCAGGAGGTTCTCCAGTTCAAATCTCAGCTGGGGTGTCTTCTTTGTGGAGGCTATATGTCCTCGATGCGTTCGTGTGGGTTTCCTCCGGGTGCTTCAGATTCCTCCCAAGCTACAAAGACATGCATCTGGAGGATTTTCCCCATGCCTCCGCTGAAAATTGGATTTGTTCCAAGTTGGACTTTCTTAGTTAACAAATGATAAACAAATAAATAAATAAATGTAAATAATAAACAAGTCCTTTTGTCTGTAGGATTTATTAGATTATAATATAATGTAAACAATACAAAAGTTTGTTTTTCTGTAGGATTTATTAGATTATAAAATAATGTAAATAATACACAGCTAGTTCTGTCTGGATGTATTCTGTAACTCATGGTATACTGTAAGTAATGCAGAGGTGAATCTGTCTGTAGATATCCTGTAGATCATGACGTGCTGTAAAAATAAACAGGTGGTTCTGTGTTTAGGATTTATTAGATTATACTATAATGTAAACAATATATAAGTGGTTTTGTTTGTAGAATTCATTAGATTATAATATAATGTAAACAATACCCAAGTGATTTTGTCTGTATGATTTATTAGATTATAAAATAATGTAAACAATATACAATTGGTTTTGTCAGTAGGATTTATTAGATTATAATATAATGTAAATAATACACAGGTGGTTTTGTCTGTAGGATTTATTTGTTTTGTTGTAGAATTCATTAGATTATAATATAATGTAAACAATACCCAAGTGATTTTGTCTGTATGATTTATTAGATTATAAAATAATGTAAACAATATACAATTGGTTTTGTCTGTAGGATTTATTAGATTATAATATAATGTAAATAATACACCGGTGGTTTTGTCTGTAGGATTTATTAGATTATAATATAATGTAAACAATACACAACTGGTTGTGTCTGTAGGATTTATTACATTATAATATAATGTAAATAATACACAGGTGGTTCTGTATGTAGGTAAACCGTAACTCATGGTATACTGTAATTAATGCAGAGGTGATTCTGCCTGTAGGGATCCCATAAATCATGACGTGCTGTCAGAATGCACAGGTGGGTCTGTCTTTACGATTTATTAGATTATAACACAATGTAAAGAATACACAAGTGTATTTGTCTGTAGGATTTATTAGATTATAATATAATGTAAACAATAAACAAGTGGTTTTGTCTGTCGAATTTATTAGATTATAATTTAATGTAAATAATATACAGGTGGTTTTGTCTGTATGTATTCTGTAACTCATGGAATACTGTAAGTAATGCAGAGGCGATTCTGTCTGTAAATATCCTGTAGATCATAACGGGCTATAAGAATGCACAGGTGGTTCTGTCTTTAGGATTTATTAGATTATAATATAATGTAAATAATACTCAGGCGGTTCTGTCTGTATGTATTCTGTAACTCATGGTATACTGTAAGTAATGCAGAGATGATTCTGTGTGTTGGGATCCTGTAGATCATGACGTGCTGTAAGAATACACAGGTGGTTCTATCTTTAGGATTTTTTTAGATTATAATATAATGTAAACAATACCCAAGTGGTTTTGTCTGTAGAATTTATTAGATTATAATATAATGTAAATAATACACAGGTGGTTCTGTCTGTATGTATTCTGTAACTCATGGTATACTGTAAGTATTGCAGAGGTGATTCTGTCTGTAGAGATTCTGTAGATCCTGACATGCTGTAAGAATGCACAGGTGGTTCTGTCTTTAGGATTTATTAGATTATAATATAATGTAAACAATACACAAGTGGTTTTGTCTGTAGGGTTTATTAGATTATAATATAATGTAAATAATACACAGGTGGTTCTGTATGTAGGTATTCCGTAACTCATGGTAAACTGTAATTAATGCAGAGGTGATTCTGTCTGTAAGAATTCTGTAGATCATGACGTGCTGTAAGAATGCACAGGTGGTTCTGTCTTTAGGATTTATTAGATTATATTATAATGTAAACAATACACAAGTGGTTTTGTCTGTAGGATTTATTAGATTATAATAGAATGTAAGCAATACACAAATTATTTTGTCTGTAGGGCTTATTGGATTATAGTATAGTGTAAATAATACTCAGGTGGTTCTGTCTGTATGTGTTATGTAACTCATAGTATACTGTAAGTAATGCAGAGGTGATTCTGTCTGTATGGATCCTGTAGATCATGACATCCTGTAAGAATGCACAAGTGGTCCTTTCTTTAGGATTTATTAGATTATAATATAATGTAAACAATACACAAGTAGTTTTGTTTGTAGGATTTATTAGATCATAATATAATGTAAACACTACAAAGTGGTTCTGTCTTTAGGATTTATTAGATTATAATATAATGTAAACAATACACAAGTGGTGTTGTATGTAGGAGTTATAAGATTATAATGTAATGTAAATAATACACAGGTGGTTCTGTCTGTATGTATTCTGTAACTCATAGTATACTGTAAGTAATGCAGAGGTGATTCTGTCTGTAGAGATCCTGTAGATCATGACATGGTGTAAGAATGCACAGGTGGTTCTGTCTTTAGCATTTATTAGATTTTAATATAATGTAAACAATACACAAGTGGTTTTGTCTGTAGGATTTATTAGATTATAATATAATGTAAATAATACACAAGCAGTTTTGTCTGTAGGATTTATTAGATTATAATAGGTGCAGCGGTAGCATTGTCGCTTAACACAGCAGGAGGTTCTCCAGTTCGAATCTCGGCTGGGGTGCCTTCAGTGTGGAGTCTGTATGTCCTTGCTGCATTTGTGTGGGTTTCCTCTGGGTGTTCGGATTCCTCCCATGTACAAAGACATGCATCTGGAGGATTTTTCCCCCGGCCTCCACTGAAAATTGGATTTGTTCCAAGTCGGACTTTCCTGGTTAACAAATGATAAACAAATAAATAAATAAATGTAAATAATAAACAAGTGGTTTGGTTTGTAGGATTTATTAGATTATAATATAATGTAAACAATACACACATTTTTTGTAGGATTTATTATATTATAATGTAAACAATACAAAAGTTGTTTTTCTGTAGGATTTATTAGTTTATAATGTAATGTAAATAATACACAGTTGGTTCTGTCTGGATGTATTCTGTAATGCATGGTATACTGTAAGTGCGCAGAGGTGATTCTGTCTGTAGATATCCTGTAGATCATGACGTGCTGTAAAATACACAGGTGGTTCTGTCTTTAGGATTTATTAGATTATACTATAATGTAAACAATACGCAAGTCATTTTGTTTGTAGAATTTATTAAATTATAATGTAAACAATACCCAAGTGGTTTTGTCTGTATGATTTATTAGATTATAACATAATGTAAACAATACACAATTGGTTTTATCTGTAGGATTTATTAGATTATAATATAATGTTAACAATACCAAGTGGTTTTGTCTGTAGGATTTATTACATTATAATATAATGTAAACAATACAAAAGTAGTTTTGTCTGTAGGATTTATTAGATTATACTATAATGTAAACAATACACAAGTGGTTTTGTCTGTAGGATTTATTAGATTATAATATAGTGTAAATAATACACATTTGGTTCTGTATGTAGGTATTCCGTAACTCATGGTATACTGTAATTAATGCAGAGGTGATTCTGCCTGTAGGGATCCCGTAAATCATGACGTGCTGTAAGAATACACAATTGGTTCTGTCTTTAGGATTTATTAGATTATAATACAGTGTAAACAATACACAAGAGGATTTGTCTGTAGGATTTATTAGATTATAATATAATGTAACCAATACACAAGTGGTTTTGTCTATAGGATTTATTAGATTATAATATAATGTAAATAATATACAGGGGGTTTTGTCTGTATGTATTCTGTAACTCATGGTATACTGTAAGCAATGAAGAGGTGATTCTCTCTTTAGAGATCCTTTAGATTATGACGTGCTGTAAGAATGCACAGGTGGTTCTGTCTTTAGGATTTATTAGATTATAATATAATGTAAACAATACACAAGTGGTTTTGTTTGTAGGATTTATTAGATTTTAATATAATGTAAATAATACACAGGTCATTCTGTCTGTATGTATTCTGTAACTCATGGTATACTGTAAGTAATGCAGAGGTGATTCTGTCGGTTGGGATCCTACAGGTCATGACGTGCTATAAGAATCCACAGGTGGTTTTGTCTTTAGGATGTTTTAGATTATAATATAATGTAAACAATACACAAGTTGTTTTGTCTGTAGAATTTATTAGATTATAATATAATGTAAATAATATACAGGTGTTCTGTCTGTATGTATTCTGTAACTCATGGTATACTGTAAGTAGTGCAGAGGTGATTCTCCCTGTAGAGATCCTGTAGATCATGACGTGCTGTAAGAATGCACATGTGGTTCTGTCTTTAGGATTTATTAGATTATAATATAATGTAAACAATACACAAGAGGTTTTGTTTGTAGGATTTATTAGATTATAATATAATGTAAATAATACACAGGTGGTTCTGTCTGTATGTATTCTGTAACTGATAATATACTGTAAGTAATGCAGAAGTAACTCTCTCTGTAGAGATCCTGTAGATCATGACGTGGTTCAAGAATGCACAGGTGGTTCTGTCTTTAGGATTTATTAGATTATAATATAATGTAAACAATATACAAGTGGTTTTGTCTGTAGCATTTATTAGATTATAATATAATGTAAATAATACACAGGTGGTTCTGTATGTAGGTATTCTGTAAGTCATGGTATACTGTAAGTATTGCAGAGGTGATTCTGTCCATAGAGATCCTGTAGATCATGACGGGCTGTAAGAATGCACATGTGGTTCTGTCTTTAGGATTTATTAGATTATAATATAATGTCAACAACACACAAGTGGATTTGTCTGTAGGGTTTATTAGATTATAATAGATTGTAAATAACACACAAGTGGTTTTGTCTGTAGGATTTATTAGATTATAATATAATGTAAATAATACACAGGTGGTTCTGTCTGGATGTATTCCGTAACTCATGGTATACTGTAAGTAATGCAGAGGTGATTCTGCCTGTAGATTATGACGTGCTGTAAAAATGCACAGGTGGTTCTGTCTTTAGGATTTATTAGATTATACTATAATGTAAACAATACACAAGTGGTTTTGTTTGTAGAATTTATTACATTATAATATAATGTAAACAATACCCAAGTGGTTTTGTCTGTATGATTTATTAGATTATAACATAATGTAAACATTACACAATTGGTTTTGTCTGTAGGATTTATTAGATTATAATATAATGTAAATAATTCACAGGTGGTTTTGTCTGAAGGATTTATTAGATTATAATATAATGTAAACAATACACAACTGGTTTTGTCTGTAGGATTTATTACATTATAATATAATGTAAACAATACGCAAGTGGTTTTGTCTGTAGGATTTATTAGATTATACTGGAATGTAAACAATACACAAGTGTTTTTTGTCTGTAGGATTTATTAGATTATAATATAATGTAAATAATACACAGGTGGTTCTGTCTGGATGTATTCCGTAACTCATGGTATACTGTAAGTAATGCAGAGGTGATTCTGCCTGTAGATCATGACGTGCTGTAAAAATGCACAGGTGGTTCTGTCTTTAGGATTTATTAGATTATACTATAATGTAAACAATACACAAGTGGTTTTGTTTGTAGGATTTATTAGATTATACTATAATGTAAACAATACACAAGTGGTTCTGTATGTAGGTGTTCCGTAACTCATGGTATACTGTAATTAATGCAGAGGTGATTCTGCCTGTAGGGATCCCATAAATCATGACGTGCTGTAAGAACGCACAGGTGATTCTGTCTTTAGGATTTATTAGATTATAATACAATGTAAACAATACACAAGTCTATTTGTCTGTAGGATTTATTCGATTATAGTATAATCTAAACAATACACAAGTGGTTTTGTCTGCTGGATTTATTAGATTATAATATAATGTAAATAATATACAGGTGGTTTTGTCTGTATGTAGTCTGTAACTCATGGTATACTGTAAGTAATGCAGAGGTGATTATGTCTGTAGAAATCCTGTAGATCATAACGTGCTGTAAGAATGCACAGGTGGTTCTGTCTTTAGGATTTATTAGATTATAATATAATGTAAACAATACACAAGTGGTTTTGTCTGCAGGATTTATTAGATTATAATATAATGTAAATAATACACAGGTGGTTCTGTCTGTATGTATTCTGTAACTCATGGTATACTGTAAGTTATGCAGAAGTGATTCTGTCTGTAAAAACCCTGTAGATCATGGCGTGCTGTAAGAATGCACAGGTGGGTCTTTCTTTAGGATTTATTAGATTATAGTATAATGTAAACAATACACAAGTGGTTTTGTCTGTAGGATTTATTAGATTATAATATAATGTAAATAATAGACAAGTGGTTCTGTCTGTATGTATTCTGTAATTCATAGTATACTGTAAGCAATGCAGAGGTGATTCTTTCTGTAGAGATCCTGTAGATCATGACGTGCTGTAAGAATGCACAGGTGGTTCTGTCTTTAGGATTTTTTAGATTATAATATAATGTAAACAATATACAAGTGGTTTTGTCTGTAGGATTTATTAGATTATAATATAATGTAAATAATACACAGGTGGTTCTGTATGTAGGTATTATGTAACTCATGGTATACTGTAAGTATTGTAGAGGTGATTCTGTCTCTAGAGATCCTGTAGATCATGATGTGCTGTAAGAATGCACAGGTGGTTCTGTCTTTAGGATTTATTAGATTATAATATAATGTAAACAATACACAAGTGGTTTTGTCTGTAGGGTTTTTTAGATTATAATATAATGTAAATAATACACAGGTGGTTGTGTCTGTAGGTATTCCGTAACTCATGGTATACTGTAATTAATGCACAGGTGATTCTGCCAGTAGGGATCCTGTAGATCATGACATGCTGTAAGAATGCACAGGTGGTTCTGTCTTTAGGATTTATTAGATTATAATATAAAGTAAACAATACACAAGTGTTATTGTTTGTAGGATTTATTAGATTATAATTTAATGTAAACAATACACAGATAATTTTGTCTGTAGGATTTATTAGATTATACTATAATGTAACAATACACAAGTGGTTTTGTCTGCAGAATTTATTAGAGTATAATATAATGTAAATAATACACAGGTGGTTCTGTCTGTATGTATTCTGTAACTCATGGTATACTGTAAGTAATGCAGAAGTTATTCTGTCTGTAAAGATCCTGTAGATCATGCTGTGCTGTAAGAATGCACAGGTGGTTCTTTCTTTAGGATTTATTAGATTATAATATAATGTAAATAATACACAAGTGGTTTTGTTTGTAGGATTTATTAGATTATAATATAATGTAAACACTACACAAGTGTTCTGTCTTTGGGATTTATTAGACTATAATATAATGTAAACAATACACAAGTGGTTTTGTATGTAGGATTTATTAGATTATAATATAATGTAAGTAATACACAGGTGGTTCTGTCTGTATGTATTCTGTAACTCATGGTATACTGTAAGTAATGCAGAGGTGATTCTGTCTGTAGAGATCCTGTAACACATGACATGCTGTAAGAATGCACAGGTAGTTCTGTCTTTAGGATTTATTAGATTATAATATAATGTAAACAATACACAAGTGGTTTTGTCTGTAGGATTTATTAGATTATAATAGGCGCAGTGGTAGCATTGTCGCCTCACAGCAGGAGGTTCTCCAGTTCGAGTCTCAGCTGTAGTGCCTTCTGTGTGGAGTCTGCATGTCCTCGCTGCGTTCGTGTGGGTTTCCTCCCAGTGCTTCGGATTCTGCCCATGTACAAAGATTTGCATCTGGAGGATTTTTCCCCGTGCCTCCGCTGAAAATTGGATTTGTTCCAAGTCTGACTTTCCCGGTTAACAAATGATAAACAAATAAATAAATATAAATAATAAACAAGTGGTTTTGTCTGTAGGATTTATTAGATTATAATATAATTTAAGCAATACACAAATGTTTTTTTTGTAGGATTTATTATATTATAATATAATGTAAACAATACAAAAGTTGTTTTTCTGTAGGATTTATTAGATTATAATATAATTAAATAATACACAGGTGGTTCTGTCTGGTTGTATTCTGTAACTCATGGTATACTGTAAGTAATGCAGAAGTAACTCTGTAGCTATCCTATAGATCATCACGTGCTGTAATAATACACAGGTGGTTCTGTCTTTAGGATTTATTAGATTATAATATAATGTAAACAATACACAAGTGGTTTTGTCTGTAGGGTTTATTAGATTATAATATAATGTAAATAATACACAGGTGGTTCTGTATGTAGGTATTCTGTAACACATGGTAAACTGTAATTAATGCAGAGGTGATTCTGCCTGTAAGAATTCTGTAGATCATGACGTGCTGTAAGAATGCACAGGTGGTTCTGTCTTTAGGATTTATTAGATTATATTATAATGTAAACAATACACAAGTGGTTTTGTCTGTAGGATTTATTAGATTATAATAGAATGTAAACAATACACAAATTATTTTGTCTGTAGTGCTTATTGGATTATAATATAGTGTAAATAATACTCAGGTGGTTCTGTCTGTATGTGTTCTGTAACTCATAGTATACTGTAAGTAATGCAGAGGTGATTCTGTCTGTAGGGATCCTGTAGATCATAACATCCTGTAAGAATGCTCAAGTGGTCCTTTCTTTAGGATTTATTAGATTATAATATAATGTAAACAATACACAAGTAGTTTTGTTTGTAGGATTTATTAGATCATAATATAATGTAAACACTACAAAGTGGTTCTGTCTTTAGTATTTATTAGATTATAATATAATGTAAACAATACACAAGTGGTATTGTATGTAGGAGTTATAAGATTATAATGTAATGTAAATAATACACAGGTGGTTCTGTCTGTATGTATTCTGTAACTCATAGTATACTGCAAGTAATGCAGAGGTGATTCTGTCTGTAGAGATCCTGTAGATCATGACATGGTGTAAGAATGCACAGGTGGTTCTGTCTTTAGCATTTATTAGATTTTAATATAATGTAAACAATACACAAGTGGTTTTGTCTGTAGGATTTATTAGATTATAATATAATGTAAATAATACACAAGTAGTTTTGTCTGTAGGATTTATTAGATTATAATAGGTGCAGCGGTAGCATTGTCGCTTAACACAGCAGGAGGTTCTCCAGTTCGAATCTTGGCTGGGGTGCCTTCAGTGTGGAGTCTGTATGTCCTCGCTGCGTTTGTGTGGGTTTCCTCTGGGTGCTTCGGATTCCTCCCACGTACAAAGACATGCATCTGGAGGATTTTTCCCCGTGCCTCCACTGAAAATTGGATTTGTTCCAAGGTGGACTTTCCTGGTTAACAGATGATAAACAAATAAATAAATAAATGTAAATAATAAACAAGTGGTTTGGTTTGTAGGATTTATTAGATTATAATATAATGTAAACAATACACAAATTTTTTTTGTAGGATTTATTATATTATAATGTAAACAATACAAAAGTTGTTTTTCTGTAGGATTTATTAGTTCATAATGTAATGTAAATAATACACAGCTGGTTCTGTCTGGATGTATTCTGTAATGCATGGTATACTGTAAGTGTGCAGAGGTGATTCTGTCTGTAGATATCCTGTAGATCATGACGTGCTGTAAAATACACAGGTGGTTCTGTATTTAGGATTTATTAGATTATACTATAATGTAAACAATACGCAAGTCATTTTGTTTGTAGAATTTATTAAATTATAATATAATGTAAACAATACCCAAGTGGTTT
The DNA here is from genome assembly GCF_019279795.1 of Protopterus annectens. Classification (NCBI taxonomy): domain Eukaryota; kingdom Metazoa; phylum Chordata; order Ceratodontiformes; family Protopteridae; genus Protopterus; species Protopterus annectens. The sequence continues at coordinate 92,651,442 of NC_056739.1, read as the reverse complement.
TGTCTGTATGATTTATTAGATTATAACATAATGTAAATATTAGATTATAACATAATGTAAACAATACACAATTGGTTTTATCTGTAGGATTTATTAGATTATAATATAATGTTAACAATACCAAGTGGTTTTGTCTGTAGAATTTATTACATTATAATATAATGTAAACAATACAAATGTGGTTTTGTCTGTAGGATTTATTAGATTATACTATAATGTAAACAATACACAAGTGGTTTTGTCTGTAGGATTTATTAGATTATAATATAGTGTAAATAATACACATTTGGTTCTGTATGTAGGTATTCCGTAACTCATGGTATACTGTAATTAATGCAGAGGTGATTCTGCCTGTAGGGATCCCGTAAATCATGACGTGCTGTAAGAATGCACAATTGGTTCTGTCTTTAGGATTTATTAGATTATAATACAGTGTAAACAATACACAAGAGGATTTGTCTGTAGGATTTATTAGATTATAATATAATGTAACCAATACACAAGTGGTTTTGTCTATAGGATTTATTAGATTATAATATAATGTAAATAATATACAGGGGGTTTTGTCTGTATGTATTCTGTAACTCATGGTATACTGTAAGCAATGAAGAGGTGATTCTCTCTTTAGAGATCCTTTAGATTATGACGTGCTGTAAGAATGCACAGGTGGTTCTGTCTTTAGGATTTATTAGATTATAATATAATGTAAACAATACACAAGTGGTTTTGTTTGTAGGATTTATTAGATTTTAATATAATGTAAATAATACACAGGTCATTCTGTTTGTATGTGTTCTGTAACTCATGGTATACTGTAAGTAATGCAGAGGTGATTCTGTCGGTTGGGATCCTGCAGGTCATGACGTGCTATAAGAATCCGCAGGTGGTTTTGTCTTTAGGATGTTTTAGATTATAATATAATGTAAACAATACACAGGTGGTTCTGTCTGTATGTATTCTGTAACTGATAATATACTGTAAGTAATGCAGAGGTAACTCTCTCTGTAGAGATCTTGTAGATCATGACGTGCTTCAAGAATGCACAGGTGGTTCTGTCTTTAGGATTTATTAGATTATAATATAATGTAAACAATATACAATTGGTTTTGTCTGTAGCATTTATTAGATTATAATATAATGTAAATAATACACAGGTGGTTCTGTATGTAGGTATTCTGTAAGTCATGGTATACTGTAAGTATTGCAGAGGTGATTATGTCCATAGAGATCCTGTAGATCAGGATGGGCTGTAAGAATGCACATGTGGTTCTGTCTTTAGGATTTATTAGATTATAATATAATGTCAACAACAGACAAGTGGATTTGTCTGTAGGGTTTATTAGATTATAATAGATTGTAAATAACACACAAGTGGTTTTGTCTGTAGGATTTATTAGATTATAATATAATGTAAATAATACACAGGTGCTTCTGTCTGGATGTATTCCGTAACTCATGGTATACTGTAAGTAATGCAGAGGTGATTCTGCCTGTATATCATGACGTGCTGTAAAAATGCACAGGTGGTTCTGTCTTTAGGATTTATTAGATTATACTATAATGTAAACAATACACAAGTGGTTTTGTTTGTAGAATTTATTACATTATAATATAATGTAAACAATACCCAAGTGGTTTTGTCTGTATGATTTATTAGATTATAACATAATGTAAACAATACACAATTGGTTTTGTCTGTAGGATTTATTAGATTATAATATAATGTAAATAATTCACAGGTGGTTTTGTCTGAAGGATTTATTAGATTATAATATAATGTAAACAATACACAACTGGTTTTGTCTGTAGGATTTATTACATTATAATATAATGTAAACAATACACAAGTGGTTTTGTCTGTAGGATTTATTAGATTATACTGGAATGTAAACAATACACAAGTGTTTTTGTCTGTAGGATTTATTAGATTATAATATAATGTAAATAATACACAAGTAGTTCTGTATGTAGGTGTTCCGTAACTCATGGTATACTGTAATTAATGCAGAGATGATTCTGCCTGTAGGGATCCCATAAATCATGACGTGCTGTAAGAACGCACAGGTGATTCTGTCTTTAGGATTTATTAGATTATAATACAATGTAAACAATACACAAGTCTATTTGTCTGTAGGATTTATTCGATTATAGTATAAACTAAACAATACACAAGTGGTTTTGTCTTTAGGATTTATTAGATTATAATATAATGTAAATAATATACAGGTGGTTTTGTCTGTATGTAGTCTGTAACTCATGGTATACTGTAAGTAATGCAGAGGTGATTATGTCTGTAGAAATCCTGTAGATTATAACGTGCTGTAAGAATGCACAGGTGGTTCTGTCTTTAGGATTTATTAGATTATAATATAATGTAAACAATACACAAGTGGTTTTGTCTTCAGGATTTATTAGATTATAATATAATGTAAATAATACACAGGTGGTTCTGTCTGTATGTATTCTGTAATTCATAGTATACTGTAAGCAATGCAGAGGTGATTCTTTCTGTAGAGATCCTGTAGATCATGACGTGCTGTAAGAATGCACAGGTGGTTCTGTCTTTAGGATTTTTTAGATTATAATATAATGTAAACAATATACAAGTGGTTTTGTCTGTAGGATTTATTAGATTATAATATAATGTAAATAATACACAGGTGGTTCTGTATGTAGGTATTCTGTAACTCATGGTATACTGTAAGTATTGTAGAGGTGATTCTGTCTCTAGAGATCCTGTAGATCATGATGTGCTGTAAGAATGCACAGGTGGTTCTGTCTTTAGGATTTATTAGATTATAATATAATGTAAACAATACACAAGTGGTTTTGTCTGTAGGGTTTTTTAGATTATAATATAATGTAAATAATACACAGGTGGTTGTGTCTGTAGGTATTCCATAACTCATGGTATACTGTAATTAATGCAGAGGTGATTCTGCCAGTAGGGATCCTGTAGATCATGACGTGCTGTAAGAATGCACAGGTGGTTCTGTCTTTAGGATTTATTAGATTATAATATAAAGTAAACAATACACAAGTGTTATTGTTTGTAGGATTTATTAGATTATAATATAATGTAAACAATACACAGATAATTTTGTCTGTAGGATTTATTAGATTATACTATAATGTAACAATACACAAGTGGTTTTGTCTGTAGAATTTATTAGAGTATAATATAATGTAAGTAACACACAGGTGGTTCTGTCTGTATGTATTCTGTAACTCATGGTATACTGTAAGTAATGCAGAAGTTATTCTGTCTGTAAAGATCCTGTAGATCATGCTGTGCTGTAAGAATGCACAGGTGGTTCTTTCTTTAGGATTTATTAGATTATAATATAATGTAAACAATACAGAAGTGGTTTTGTTTGTAGGATTTATTAGATTATAATATAATGTAAACACTACACAAGTGTTCTGTCTTTAGGATTTATTAGACTATAATATAATGTAAACAATACACAAGTGGTTTTGTATGTAGGATTTATTAGATTATAATATAATGTAAGTAATACACAGGTGGTTCTGTCTGTATGTATTCTGTAACTCATGGTATACTGTAAGTAATGCAGAGGTGATTCTGTCTGTAGAGATCCTGTAACACATGACATGCTGTAAGAATGCACAGGTAGTTCTGTCTTTAGGATTTATTAGATTATAATATAATGTAAACAATACACAAGTGGTTTTGTCTGTATGATTTATTAGATTATAATAGGTGCAGTCGTAGCATTGTTGCCTCACAGCAGGGGGTTCTCCAGTTCGAATCTCAGCTGTAGTGCCTTCTGTGTGGAGTCTGCATGTCCTCGCTGCGTTCGTGTGGGTTTCCTCCCAGTGCTTCGGATTCCTCCCATGTACAAAGATTTGCATCTGGAGGATTTTTCCCCGTGCCTCCGCTGAAAATTGGATTTGTTCCAAGTCTGACTTTCCCGGTTAACAAATGATAAACAAATAAATAAATATAAATAATAAACAAGTGGTTTTGTCTGTAGGATTTATTAGATTATAATATAATTTAAGCAATACACAAATGTTTTTTTTGTACGATTTATTATATTATAATATAATGTAAACAATACAAAAGTTGTTTTTCTGTAGGATTTATTAGATTATAATATAATTAAATAATACACAGGTGGTTCTGTCTGGTTGAATTCTGTAACTCATGGTATACTGTAAGTAATGCAGAAGTAACTCTGTAGCTATCCTATAGATCATCACGTGCTGTAATAATACACAGGTGGTTCTCTGTTTAGGATTTATTACATTATACTATAATGTAAACAATACACAAGTCGATTTGATTGTAGAATTTATTAGATTATAATATAATGTAAACAATACCCAAGTGGTTTTGTCTGCATGATTTATTAGATTATAACATAATGTAAACAACACACAATTGGTTTTATCTGTAGGATTTATTAGATTATAATATAATTTAAATAATACCCAGGTGGTTTTGTCTGCAGGATTTATTAGGTTATAATATAATGTAAACAATACACAAGTGGTTTTGTCTGTAGGATTTATTAGATTATACTATAATGTAAACAATACACAAGTGGTTTTGTCTGTAGGATTTATTAGATTATAATATAGTGTAAATAATACAGAGGTGGTTCTGTATGTAGGTATCCATAACTCATGGTATACTGTAATTAATGCAGAGGTGATTCTGCCTGTAGGGATCCAATAAATAATGACGTGCTGTAAGAAGGTGCAGGTGGTTCTGTCTTTAGGATTTATTAGATTATAATACAATGTAAACAATACACAAGTGGTTTTGTCTGTAGGGTTTATTAGTTTATAATATAATGTAAATAATACACAGTTGGTTCTGTCTGTATGTATTCTGTAACTCATGTTATACTGTAAGTTATGCAGAAGTGATTCTGCCTGTAGACATCCTGTCGATCATGACGTGCTGTAAGAATGCACAGGTGGTTCTTTCTTTGGGATTTATTAGATTATAATATAATGTAAACAATATACAAGTGGTTTTGTCTGCAGGATTTATTAGATTATAATATAATGTAAACAATACACAAGTGGTTTTGTCTGTAGCATTTATTAGATTATAATATAATGTAAATAATACACAAGTGGTTTTGTCTGTATGTATTCTGTAACTCATGGAATACTGCAAGCAATGCAGAGGTGATTCTGTCTGTAGAGATCCTGTAGATCATGATGTGCTGTAAGAATGCACAGAAGTTCTTTCTTTATAATTTATTAGATTATAAAATAATGTAAACAATACACAAGTGGTTTTATCTGTAAGATTTATTTGGTTATAATATAATGTAAATAATACACAGGTGGTTCTGTCTGTATGTATTCTGTAATTCATAGTATACTGTAAGCAATGCAGAGGTGATTCTGTCTGTAGAGATCCTGTAGATCATCACATGCTGTAAGAATGCACAGAAGTTATTTCTTTTTGATTTATTAGATTATAATATTATGTAAACAATACACAAGTGGTTTTGTCTGTAGGGTTTATTAGATTATAATATAATGTAAATAATACACAAGTGGTTTTGTCTGTAGGATTTATTAGATTATAATATAATGTAAATAATAACCAAGTGGTTTTGTCTGTAGGGTTTATTATATTATAATATAATGTAAACAATACACAAGTAGTTTTGTCTGTAGGATATATTAGATTATAATATAATGTAAATAATACACAGGTGGTTTTGTGTGTAGGATTTATTAGATTATAACATAATGTAAACAATACACAAATGGTTTTGTCTGTAGGATTTATTAGATTATAATATAATGTAAATAATACACAGGTTGTTCTGTATGTAGGTATTCTGTAACTCATTGTATGCTGTAATTAATGCAGAGGTGATTCTGCCTGTAGGGATCCTGTAGATCATGACGTGCTGTAAGAATGTACAGGTGGTTCTGTCTTTAGGCTTTATTAGATTATAATATAATGTAAACAATACACAAGTGGTTTTGTCGTAGGATTTAGTAGATTATAATATAATGTAAACAATACACAATTAGTTTTGTCTGTAGGATATGTTGAATTATAATATAATGTAAATAAGACACAGGTGGTTCTGTCTGTATGTATTGTGTAACTCATGGTATACTGTAACTAATGCAGAGGTGATTCTGCCTGTAGAGATCCTGTAGATCATGACGTGCTGTAAGAATGCACAAAAATTCTTTCTTTAGGATTTATTAGATTATAATATAATGTAAACAATACAAACGTGGTTTTGTCTGTAAGATTTATTTGGTTATAATATAATGTAAATAATACACAGGTGGTTCTGTCTGTATGTATTCTGTAATTCATAGTACACTGTAAGCAATGCAGAGGTGATTCTGTCTGTTGAGATCCTGTATATCATGATGTCCTGTAAGAATGCACAGGTGGTTTTGTCTTTAGGATTTATTACATTATAATATAATGTAAACAATACGCAAGTGGTTTTGCCTGTAGGATTTATTAGATTATAATATAATGTAAGTAATACACAGGTGGTTTTGTATGTAGGTATTCCTTAACTCATGGCATACTGTAATTAATGCAGAGGTGATTCTAGCTGTAGGGATCCGATAGATCATGACGTGATGTAAGAGTGCACAGGTGGTGCTGTCTTTAGGATTTATTAGATTATAATATAATGTAAACAATACACAAGTGGATTTGTCTGTAGGATTTATTAGATTATAATATAATGTAAACAATACACAAGTGGTTTTGTCTGTGGGATGTATTAGATTATAATATGATGTAAATAATAAACAAGTGGTTTTGTCTGTAGGGTTTATTAGATTATAATATAATGTAAACAATACACAAGTGGTTTTGTCTGTAGGATATATTAAATTGTAATATAATGTAAATAATACACAGGTTGTTCTGTATGTAGGTATTCTGTAACTCATGGTATACTGTAATTAATGCAGAGGTGATTCTGTCTGTAGGGATCCTGTAGATCATGACGTGCTTTAAGAATGCACAGGTGGTTCTGTCTTTAGGCTTTATTAGATTATAATATAATGTAAACAATACACAAGTGGTTTTGTCATAGGATTTAGTAGATTATAATATAATGTAAATAATACACAATTGGTTTTGTCTCTAGGATGTGTTGGATTATAATATAATGTAAATAATACACAGGTGGTTCTGTCTGTATCTATTCTGTAACTCGTGGTATACTGTAAGTCATGCAGAGGTGATTCTGTCTGGAGGGATCCTGTAGATCATGACGTGCTGTAAGAATGCACAGGTGTTTCTTTTTTTAGGATTTATTAGATTGTAATAGAATGTAAACATTACACAAGTGGTTTTGTTTGTAGGATTTATTAGATTATAATATAATGTAAACAATACACAAGTGGTTTTGTCTGTAGGGTTTATTAGTTTATAATATAATGTAAATAATACATAGGTGGTTCTGTCTGTATGTATTCTGTAACTCATGGTATACTGTAAGTAATGCAGAGGGTATTCTGTCTGTAGAGATCCTGTAGATCATGGTGTGCTATAAGAATGCACAGCTGGTTCTGTCGTTATGATTTATTAGATTAGCATATAATATAAACAATACTCAAGTGGTTTTATCTGTAGAATTTATTAGATTATAGTATAATGTAAACACTACACACTTGGTTCTGTCTGTATGTATTCTGTAACTCATGCTATATGGTGAGTAATGCAGAGGTGATTCTGTCTGTTGAGATCCTGTATATCATGATGTCCTGTAAGAATGCACAGGTGGTTCTGTCTTTAGGATTTATTAGATTATAATATAATGTAAACAATACGCAAGTGGTTTTGTCTGTAGGATTTATTAGATTATAATATAATGTAAGTAATACACAGGTGGTTTTGTATGTAGGTATTCCTTAACTCATGGCATATTGTCATTAATGCAGAGGTGATTCTAGCTGTAGGGATCCGATAGATCATGACGTGCTGTAAGAATGCACAGGTGGTTCTGTCTTTAGGATTTATTAGATTATAATATAATGTAAACAATACACAAGTGGATTTGTCTGTAGGATTTATTAGATTATAATATAATGTAAACAATACACAAGTGGTTTTGTCTGTCGAATTTATTAGATTATAATATAATGTAAATAATACACAGTTGGTTCTGTCTGTATGTATTCTGTAACTCATGGTATACTGTAAGTAGTGCAGAGGTAATTCTGTCTGTAGAGATCCTGTAGATCATGATGTGCTGTAAGGATGCACAGGTGGTTCTGTCTTTAGGATTTATTAGATTATAATATAATGTAAACAATACACAAGTGATTTTGTCTGTAGGATTTATTAGATCACAATATAATGTAAATAATACACAGGTGGTTCTGTATGTAGGTATTTCATAAGTCATGGCATACTCCAAGTATTGCAGAGGTGATTCTGCCTATAATGATCCTGTAGATCATGACGTGCTGTATGAATGCACAGGTGGTTCTGCCTTTAAGTATTCTGATATCATGGCATGCTGTAAACAATGCATGGGTAGATCTGTCTGTAGGGATTCTGTACATCATATCACAGTGTAAGTAAAGCACAGGCATTTCTTTACGTGTGGATTCCTTTGATCACAACATGCTATAAGTAATGCACAGGTGGTTCTATATGTAGGGATTATGCAAACCATGATGTACCATAGGTAACATAGAGGTTGTTTTGACGTATTAATGCTTTGTCCTCACAGGTTGAATACCACTGTCCGAGACTATTACACAACTGTATCCAGATGGTTCTGTCTGTAAAAATTCTTTTATCATAAGATGTTATAAGTAATGTACAAGTTGTTCTGTCTGTGGGATTTTATAATGACATACTGCAAGTAATGCACTGATGATTTTCCCTGTAGAAATTCTATATATCATGACATGCTATAAGTAATGCACATATGATTTTGTCAAGGGGAGATTCTGTAAATCATGACATACTGTGATAAATGCATAGCTAATTCTGCCTGGATAGATTCTTTAGCTCATGACATGCTGTAAATTATGTTCTTACCTGTAGAGTATGACATGCTGTAAGTAAATCACAGGTATTTCTTTTAATACAGATTTTTGAGATCACAACATGCTGTAAGTAATGGGCATGGGGTTCTGTGTATGGGGATTCATATATCATCACACACTGGAAGCAATGCAGAGGTAATTCTGTCTGTAAGGCATTCTGTAGATCGTGACATGCTATAAGGATGCATTGTTTTTCTATCTGTAGGGATAATGTGGATCATGATATACTGTAAAAAATATACAGGATGTTTTGTCTGCTGTGATTTTCTAGAAGGTAATATACTATAAGTAATATACAGGATGTTCTGTTTGTAGAGATTCTGTAGATCATGGTGCACTGTAAGTAATATACAGGTTGTTCTGTTTGTAGGGATTCTGTAGATTGTGGTGCACTGTAAGTAATATACAGGTTGTTCTGTTTGTAGGGATTCTGTAGATTGTGGTGCACTGTAAGTAATATACAGGTTGTTCTGTTTGTAGGTATTTTGTAGATTGTGGTGCACTGTAAGTAATATACAGGTTGATCTGTTTGTAGGGATTCTGTAGATTGTGGTGCACTGTAAGTAATATACAGGTTGTTCTGTTTGAAGGGATTCTGCAAATTGTGGTGCACTATAAGTAATATACAGGTTGAAATGTTTGTAGGGATTCTGTAGATCATGGTGCACTGTAAGTAATATACAGGTTGTTCTGTTTGTATGGATTCTGTAGATTGTGGTGCACTGTAATTAATATACAGGTTGTTCTGTTTGTAGAGATTCTGTAGATTGTGGTGCACTGTAAGTAATATACAGGTTGTTCTGTTTGTAGGGATCCTGTAGATTGTGGTGCACTGTAAGTAATATACAGGTTGCTCTGTTTGTAGAGATTCTGTAGATCATGGTGCACTGTAAGTAATATACAGGTTGTTCTGTTTGTAGGGATTTTGTAGATTGTGGTGCACTGTAAGTAATATACAGGTTGTTCTGTTTGTAGAGATTCTGTAGATTGTGGTGCACTGTAAGTAATATACAGGTTGTTCTGTTTGTAGGGATTTTATAGCTTGTGGTGCACTGTAAGTAATACACAGGTTGTTCTGTTTGTAGTGATTCTGTAGATTATGGTGCACTGTAAGTAATATACAGGTTGTTCTGTTTGTAGGGATTCTGTAGATCATGGTGCACTCTAAGTAATATACAGGTTGTTCTGTTTGTATGGATTCTGTAGATTGTGGTGCACTGTAAGTAATATACAGGTTGTTCTGTTTGTAGAGATTCTGTAGATTGTGGTGCACTGTAAGTAATATACAGGTTGTTCTGTTTGTAGGGATTCTGTAGATTGTGGTGCACTGTAAGTAATATACAGGTTGCTCTGTTTGTAGAGATTCTGTAGATCATGGTGCACTGTAAGTAATATACAGGTTGTTCTGTTTGCAGGGATTCTGTAGATTGTGGTGCTTTGTAAGTAATATACAGGTTGTTCTGTTTGTAGGGATTCTGTAGATTGTGGTGCACTGTAACTAATATACAGGTTGTTCTGTTTGTAGGGATTCTGTAGATTGTGGTGCACTGTAAGTAATATACAGGTTGTTCTGTTTGTAGGGATTCTGTAGATTGTGGTGCACTGTAAGTAATACAGTTTGTTATGTTTGTAGGGATTCTGTAGAAGGTAATACCTTATAAGTAATATACAAGATGTTCTGTTTGTAGGGATTCTCTAGAAGGTAATATACTATAAGTAATTTACAGGATGTTCTGTCTGTAGGGATTCAGTAGATTGTGGTGCACTGTAAGTAATACAGGTTGTTCTGTTTGTAGGCATTCTGTAGATTGTGGTGCACTGTAAGTAATATACAGGTTGTTCTGTTTGTAGGGTTCTGTAGATTGTGGTGCACTGTAAGTAATATACAGGTTGTTCTGTTTTTAGGGATTCCGTAGAAGGTAATACACTATAAGTAATATACAGGATGTTCTGTTTGCAGGGATTCTGTAGAAGGTAATATACTATAAGTAATATACAGGATGTTCTGTTTGTAGGGATTCTGTAGATTGTGGTGCACTGTAAGTGATATACAGGTTGTTCTAATTGTAGGGATTCTGTAGATTATGGTGCACTGTAAGTAATATAAAGGTCATTCTGTTTGTAGGGATTCTGTAGATTGTGGTGCACTGTAAGTAATATACAGGTTGTTCTGTTTGTATGGATTCTGTAGATTGTGGTGCACTGTAAGTAATATTCAGGTTGTTCTGTCTGCAGGCATTCTGCAGATCGTGGTGCACTGTAAGTAATATACAGGTTGATGTCCTTCCATATCACTGTTGCAGTATTCCTTACATAAGGGATCTCCTGCCAAGGATAGCCCAACATCCGGCTAGTATAGCAAAGCCTTTAGAATTTATAACCGTCATATGTCATATGTATGCCACCCACACAAAGCTTTGGGCTTAAAGATGACATATGGCTGTACACATCTCAGAACTTCTTTACCAACAGTCCAAATGCCATCATTGAACATTGGCATGAACATTCTTTTTTTGTGCTGGTTACCGAACCATTTTCAGATAACTGTCCCTTTGGGGTTCTTTCTTATCTTCTCTTTTATTTTTGTTGTTGTGAGTTTGCATGTCATCCAGAAATGGAAAATGTCACTGCGGGAGGCAGAGTCCCCATAAGAATCATCATGAAGGGTGTCTCTTCTGTTTGAGTGCTTCTCAGGACCATATGCAGTGCTCTATTTGCCAAGCTTTTGTCCCTAAGACCCTATATAGTTGTCTTTCCTCCTTGTCTGTTTACCTAGAAAACACAAGGTGTCAATCCTGCATGGGTTTCTAAAGGGCTGTTCAGTGCCTGCCTCCTCCCAGGTTTTCTCTTGAGCTTTTTTTCTCTCCCTTATGTAAGGAATACTGCAACAGTGATATGGAGGGACATAGTACAGTTGTGCAAAATCTTACCAAACAGGAAATGTCCTCTTCACTATTGCACTATTCACTCCCTCCATCCTCCCCTTTCTGCTCTGCCCTATTCCTCTTGCCTTCCTGGCCAGGAATTTTTCCTCCTTCTGGATGCACATGTTCCTCCTAGTCCCTAGGGAAACTCTGCTCCTCCTGGGGCTTTTCAGTTCTGAGTTGTGTATGTTCATACATCACCTTTATGCTGTATGCATTGCACGGGCACCATACATGGTGATGTACAGTGTCTATAAATTCTAAAGACTTTGATATACTGGCCAGACATTAGGCTAACCTTGACAGGAAATCCCTTACATAAGGAATACTGCAACGGTGAAGAGAAGGACATCTACTGTTACTGTAAGATTTTACACAACTGTACTTTCTGTATGTAGGTATACTGAAGATCATAATACACTGTAACTAATATACAGGTTGCTGTATCTCTAAGCATACTTTAGGTTATGATATACTGCAATAAGATACAGGTTGTTGTATCTGTAAGGATACTGTAGGTCATGATATACTGTAAATAAGATACTGGTTGTTGTATCTGTAAGGATACTGTAGGTCATGGTATACTGTAATGAGATACAGGTTGTTCTATCTGTAAGGATGCTGTAGGTCATGATATACTGTAAGTAATATACAGGTTGTTGTATCTGTAAGGATACTGTAAGTCATGATATGCTGTAAGTAAGATACAGGTTTTCTGTATGTAGAGATTCTGTAGATCACGACATAATGTGAATAAATCTTTAAAGGCAGCTCTGTCTGTAAAGATTCACATGGCATGCTGTAAATAATGCGCAGGTTGTTCTATATGTGGGAATTCTATATTTTTAGCATTCTTTTAGTAATATACAGTTGTTATACCTGTGTTGGATTCAGTAAATCATGACATGTTGAAAGTAATGCACATCTAGTTTCATGTATAGGAGCACTGTATATCATTACATGGTGTAAGTTATGAACATGTGATTCTGCTGAGGTGTGTTTGTGTATATCTTGACATCCTGCAAATATTGCAGATGTGATTCTGTGCGGATAGATTATTTAGCTCATGACATGCTGTAAATAATTGCCAGATATTTTTTATTTGCAGAGCATGACATGCTGTTACTAAAGAATAGGGGGTCCCCTTCGAATGGTCGACATTTCACAATGTCGACATTCATATGGCCGAGACCATATGATCGACATTTGAAATGTCGACAATGGGGAACTGGCATCTCCCTACAGTGCGGAATGGAAAGATTTTCACTTTCGCAGTGTAGTGAGATCTCAGAGTTGGTATATTTAAGATCTGGGGGGGGAGGGACGTGACGGAGCCCCCCACGAGGAGGCGCAGGGGGGCAAAGCCCCCCCTGCTAGCAGTGTTAAGGTAAGATTTTTTTTTTGTTTTTTATGTTCTACTTGTATGGTCGACATTTCAAATGTCGATCATATGGTCTCGGCGATATGAATTTCGACATTGTGAAATGTCAACCATATGAAGTAGACCCAGAATAGGTGTTTCTTTCAGTATGGATTTTTTAGATTATAATGTACTATCAGTAATGGGCATGGGGTTCTATGTATGGGGATTTGGTATATCATAACATAGTACAAGTAATGCACATGTTGATAATCTAAACTTTGATCGCCATGTGTCTGTAGTGGTAAGGAAAGCCTTCTACATTGCGCATCTCATAAGTAAGGCATCACATCCAAGACTAAAGGAGTTATAACTCCACTGTACTCAACTCTTATCGGACCACTAATTGAGTACAATGCTCCCTTCTGTATTTATCTCACCAGACACCGGCAGTAACTGGGGGGACCACAGAGGTTTCTAACCAATAGAATCCAGAGCCTCCAAAACGTGACTTACATGAAAAGAATGTCACTGTACTCTGTATCATACAGGCTGCTGAGAGGCGATCTGTGCCTGGCCTACAGAGCAGTCGTTGACTCTTCCCTAATGGAAATGCTGCACATCTGCAAATCAGATGGGACAAGACTCACTTGCTCCAGGAATCTAAACCCAGCCTCTGACATTAACAAAGCATATTGGATTGACAGATATATCTCCCAGAAATTGCCACTCCTCTGGAATAAGCTCCCACTTCATGTGAAGCTTTGCTCATCAATGATCCTGTTTAAGCGCAGCCTTGACAATTGGATGGGCAACTACAAATTCATCCCAGGGGGCACCCATGTCCCTCATGGACAGCAGTAGTCAGTGCTGCTCATAGAATTGCTCTGCTAACAACGACCATCTAACTATGATCAGTTAGGGTACATGGGTTTTTACATGGCTAGGCTTGTAAAGGCCCTAGGGCCATTAGTCTAGTAACCTCCTATTCACCTATGAACCTATAAACAGGTTGTTCTGTCAATAGGGATTCTTTATATCATGAGATAATGTAAGTAATACACAGGTGGTTTTGCTTGTAAGAGTTTCTGTAAATCATGACCCTGTGTAAGTAATGCACAGTTGTCTGTGTCTGTAAGGGATTCTGTAAATCATGATACAATGTAAGTAATTTATTTTTATTTATTTTATTTTACATTTGTTAACTGGGAAAGTCCATTTTCAGCAGAAGTCCGGGGAGAAAAGCTCCATAGATACATACATACAGACAGTGTGACTTTGACAATTGAACACTTTTGTACAAGAAGTTACATACTTTGACACATATACTTTTTGCAGAAACTCTTGCAGAAAGCTATTCCGGTTATGCCAGAATATATAACAGGCTTGAGAATTATGAACTTTTATGCACGAACATAGTAATTTTAGTTGTACATAGATCTGTAAGTTCTCTTATAGTTCAGGAGTACACTAACTAATCAAACATCTGAATCAGTTGATGTATAAGAGCTATGGTTATGATAGTCTGAACATGAGGCCAAGTTTTAAGTGATAAATAGTAAACAGAGAAGGGGTTAGTCAGGGTTTGTACAGGGGCATAGCCAATGTATTTTTAAGTGTTTTTTAAGAGCTGTTTTAAATTGAGTTAAAGAGGGGACTGCAGTGAGTTCAGCAGGAAGTAAGTTCCAGATTTTTCAAACAGAGTTGGTAAATAGAGAGACACCAGCTAAGTTGTTGGCTTTAACAGTTTGAACTAGCATTCTATTTGAGGAGCGGAGAGTTTTTAGTTGCTGTATGGGATGATGATATTTTTATGTATGGGTGTGATTTCTGGTTGATAGAGAATTTTGTGTGCAACTATTAACTGATTATACTGAATTTGACAGGGTAGTTCTAGCCAGCCTAGAACCTGAAGGTTTAGACAATGGTGTTGTCTATATGGCGAACCTGTGGCAAACCTGGCAAGGCTATTGTAGCAGCTAGCGAGTTTATTTAGGTCAAATTTACTTAGATTTGTAAGAATAGGAGAGGCATATAGCAGGTTTGAAAGTAAATGAGTTTGGGCAATCACAGTCCTAGCAGATGGGGTAAGGAACTGTTTAATCTTATATAAAGAGCCAAGTTTCTTATTTACTGTCTTAATGGTTCGGTCAATGTGAGCATCGAACTTGAGATTGTTGTCGATTAATACGCCTAATAGCTTAGTTGTAGGTTCTGGAGAAATTATGGTTGCATTGTTGGATTTTATGGTAAGTGATGGGAAAGGAATTTTATGAGTTGGGGTGAAGACTAACAGCTTTGTTTTATTTGGATTTAATAGGAGACGCCGGTGAGTTAGCCAGTTTTCCACCTTATTAAAGGTGCTTTGTGATAAATTCTGTAAATCTGTGGGCGAGGTAACAGAACAGATAAGGGTAGAGTCTTCCACGTACTGACTACAAGTTGCATTTGGGATGACCGTATTCAAATCATTAATGAAAATGGAGAAAAGGAGTGGCCTTAATATGGACCCCTGAGGGCCTCCCAGGGTGATTGGTAATAGGGTGGATAGATTCCTCTTTCATAATACAGCTTGTTGTCTACCAATTAGATAGGACTGAAACCAGAGAACTGCTTGGTTATCTAGTTTGAGTGTTTTTAGTGTACATAGTAATAGCTGGTGGTTTACCATGTCTAACGCCTTGAAATGTTCTAAGAAAAGGGCAGAGGAGAGCTTGTTGTTATTACGGTTTTGATTTATTGTATGAGAGAAGGAAAGGGGGGCTGAGGTCATACTATGGTATGGTCTGACACCATGCTGGGTGGAGGCTAGAAGATTGTTTGTATTGAGATAGGGTAGAGTTGTTTATGGATACATTTTTCCATAATTTTTGCCAAGGGTGACAGTATGGCTATGGGTCTATAGTTTGAAAATTCAGTGGAAGTACCCCCTTAATGAAGATAAATAATGTGGGAGATCTTCCATATGTAGGGGATATAGTCATCGACAATAGTTCTATTGATTAGTATTGAAATGGGGTGTGCTAATTCATATACGGCTTTTTGAAGATACTGTGCTGGGAGTAGGTCAGCCGATAGGGTGGTCAGCTTTACTTTCTTAATTAGTGACTTGCTAAGTGATGTTGGTACTGGTTGAAAGCTGAAGGACAGATGTGATTTTGGGAGTGGGTTAAATAGTACGTGGGCTACTGGGGACTAGGTTGTTGGCGAGGGATTGAATTGTTCTGTGAAGAAGGCATTAAAGGTGTTAGCCACATTTTCTGGAGGTTTTTGTAGGGTAGTCAAGGGGATAAGCGTAGTGGAATATCCTGCGTGGAGGATGTTATTCAAAGTAGACCAGAATTTCTGTGGGCGATTTTGGTGTTTCTATTGCAGGTGACAGTAATAGTTTTGTTTTTTTTGTCTAATGTAATGGACTTCTTTGTATCATTCTTAAGTTGTTTGTAAAAAGTTGGTATTTTGGAGATTTGGTGGTCCTCCATGAGGCCCAGACTTTATTCCTTTTTATGATTTATGTTAAAGTAAGCAACTGCTTCATCTAGAGAGAGCTGTATTAGTTTAGACCAGTCACATGATTTGAGCTAGCTTTGGAATTTAGTTTGATTAAAGTTCTTGTTGCTCCTTATAGTTTTAAAGGTGGGTAGCTGAGGGATGTCATTTTTTTCCTAAGTATATAGGTGAGGTAGTGATCACTTATATTCTCGGGTTGGGTGCCTGTTTTATCCATGTGGGGGTGGTTATTTATGAGAATCCAGTCTAGAATGCTTTCTTTGTTATAGGGCTTACTGATTCTGGTGGGGGAGGATATAACCTGGGTAAAGTTATACAAATTTAAGTGGGTGGTAGGGGAGTCTGAGGAACACATGTTCCAGTCGATGTTAAAGTCCCCGAGCACTATGGTTTCTTGCGTGCAGTTTATGGATAGCCATCGAAGGATGTCCTCTAGGGTATTTGTGTTATTACCTGGAGGAATATAAATGCAAACAATATTTATAGATTTATGTTTCTTAATTTGTAGTTTTGTAATAAGTATTTCTGCATTATTAGTTTGGAGAGCATGTGGAGGACTAGATATAGTTACATCTAGTGTGGACTTATATATTACAGCTACTCCTCCTCCCTTGCTAGAGGTGCGGTCTAATCTTAATATATTATAGACTGGGGGTATGACCTCACTGTCAGTAGTAGAAGGTTTGAGCCAGGTTTCAGTATATCAGGGGAGTGTATGGCCAGGAGGGTGTGCACATAATGGATTTTATTATTTAAGCTTCTTATATTTAGATGACAGACCAATAGTGAGTTGGAGGATTTGTTTAAGTTTTTCAGGCTAGTAGGGGTATTATTTGTGGGGGAGGTTGTGTCTGGTGGACTAGGGCCAGGGTTAGGGTGTATGTCCCCATCAATTATGAGGTTCAGTTTTAGCCTGAGTATGAGTTTTTGGAGTTTAAGTATTAGTTTTTGATAATGTCTGGTTTTACGGTTAATATATTTGACTCTAATTGGATACTGCATTTTTGCATTGATGGAGTTAGTTGAGAGGGGGGTAGTAGGTCATTAGAGCTCTTAGTTGGATTTGGGGTGCTGATTTGGGACCTTGGATAGTGAGCTCCTAGGAGGTCCTGTTGTTCATATGCTGTGAGAAGATAAGTAATTAACAATAGAGGTATTAGACAGTAGGTAGGCTTTAATTTGGGAGGTAAGGTTGGGGTACATGGATGCATTTTTAGAGGTAGTTTAAGTAAAGCCTGCTGAATATTGGAGAAGGAGGATTCCTTGGTAGTTTAGCGTAAGATATAGAGAGGTGGACTGTGTTACAGTTTGGGTCCTATGCTTGATTAAGGAATTGCTGAGTGGTTCAGATGAGAGGGGTGTGACCAAGTGGCTATAAATTTAGCAGTAGTGGGGGCGGGTGAAATTTTGGGGCAGGGTGGGGCACTGAGCGAGCCCAAGCATAGCGAGGGTGAGCGGAGAGGGGCCAAACCAGACCACAGGATTTTTAAGGTCTGTAGGTCTGTAGGCTATCTGTAAACTAACAACATACAATTTTACAGGGTTTTCTTATATTCCTTTACAATTTATGAGCACAGTAAATCAGGAACATAAAGTGGTAGCTGGTGGGTGGGTCTGTTTTCCTTTAGGCTGATAATGGTTTAGTTTGTTAATACTTTGTTCAGAATAGAGGCCTGTTTGTGCTGGTACTTGTAATCGCTATAAGCGTTGTGCAGGTTTGACATATTTTTAAATAAATATCAACCTTTGCAGTCCTTTACTGAAGCAAGGGACAAAGCAGGAATGTATTTCTTGATGGTATCAGACAGTAGGGTTTCTCTCCAGTGTGATTGAGCCATTCGTGGTAAGGACAGATGGGGTGGAAAGACCTTTGCAGTCCTTTACTGAAGTGAGGGACAAAGAAGGAGTGTATTTTTTGATGGTATCAGACAGTAGGGTTTGTCTCTGACGTGACTGAGCCATTCATGGCAAGGACAGGTGAGGTGAAAAGACGGCGTTTGATGAAATAATCAGCCGACTTGGTCCATAGGCACTAGAGGGTTTTTACATAGGGTAATGCATAGGTCATTCTGTCTATAAGAATTCTGTAGACATTATGTGCCATAATGTACAAGTGTTTCCGTGTACAGTGATTCTGTACAGCATAGCATACTGTATATTATGAAATGCAGTAAGTAATGTACATATAGTTCTTTCTGTATGTATTCTATATATCAAGACATGCAGTAAGTAAGGGAGTTAAGTCTGTATAGATTCTGCATATCCTGGTATACAGTAAGCTATGTACAGATTGTTCTGTTTGTAGGGATTCTGTATATCATGACATGCTTTAAGTAGCACACAGGTGGTTCTACCTGTAAGGATTCTGTATATCCTGATATAAAGTAGGTAATGCACAGGTCATCCCATTTGTAAGAATTATGTATGTCATGACATACTGTAAGTAGTACACATTAGGATCTGTATGTATGTATTATGTAGATTCTGAAATGTTTAAGCAATGGACAGATGTTTCTGTCTGTTAGGATTCTGTATATCCTCCCCTCATTACCAGGACACAGGTCTTTAATACGCTATCAAAGGCAAAAAATACATTCTCCATGGGATCTGACAACATCCCTGTCTGTGTCCTACATGAACTCAGGCATGACCGCTCAGCTCCAATAGGCACCCTAGTCAACCAAAGCCTGAGCACCGGCTTTGTCCTAGCCGAATGGAGGACAGCCACTGTCATCCCTCTACACAAAGGTGGAGCGTCCACTGACCCACGCAGTTATAGGCCCATCAGCCTAACAAGACTGATCTGCAAGGCCATGGAATGCATTATCATGGACCTCTTTAACAAGGACATTGGCAAACTCCAAACACTTGACTCCACACAGTTTGGTTTTGTCAAAGGGAGGTCATACCTGTTAAACTTTGTTGACTTCTTTGAAACAGTCACCAAAGCCATGGACGAGGGGAAGATGGCACACCATCTACCGTGACCTAGCCCAAACCTTTGACACTATTCCCCACTCGAGCATAATAGATAAACTCTCCCAGCTAGGCATCAACCCATATGCTACCAGATGGGTAGCTAACTGGCTCACTGATAGAATCCACTCAGTCAAATAGGGAAAGCCACCTCTAGTAGTAGACCTGTAATGAATGGTGTATGCCAAGGATCAGTCTTGGGGCTTCTGCTGTTTGGGATATACTTCTCTGTGGTGCAAGTCAAAACCAGTGGTCTTTGGCTGACCAAGTTTGCAGATGACTGCAAGCTGGGCTCTGTCTTAAATTCCCCTAGTGATGTGAACATCCTCCAAGAGGGCCTTACCCAAACTAATGACTGGTACCAGAAGTATGGTTTCAAACTGAATGACAAGAAAGGCATCATTATCCCCTTTGGGGAAAATGGTGTCCCCACTAATTATCACATTAATAACAATGTACTAAGCACTCAATCAGTCATAAGGGACTTGGGCACCCAGGTTGATAGCAACCTGCCTTTTGAACACCACATTGCCTCCATTGTACAGAAGACTTTTTACATGGCCCATCACATAAGTAAGGGTATTTCATCCAGGAATAAGGAGGTCATAACATCTCTGTACTCCTCCCTTATCAGACCCATTATTGAGTACAATGCCCCCTTTGGCATGTACCTTTCCAAGCACATGTAGCAGCTGGAGAGACCACAGAAGTCCCTGACTAGGAAAATCTAGGGTCCCAAACACCTCTCCTATACAGATAGGCTAAAAGTCCTGTCCCTCTACTCAGTCTTGTACAGACTGCTCAGAGGTGACCTGGGTCTGGCATACAAGGACATGTCAGACCCAGCCTTGATGGAGTTGCCGCATATCCATAAGTCAAACTCCACTCGTGCAACCTGCACACAAGGCCTCAACCTGGTTTGTGACATTAATGAAACTTGTTGGCGGGATAGATTTGTGTCCCAAAGACTCCCCAATCTGTGGAATAGACTCCCTAACCATGTCAAGTAGAGTACCTCACTAACCCTCTTTAAGAGGAACCTGGATGACTGGATTGGAAACAGAAAATACACCCATGAGATTCCACCTGTGTCCCTGCTGGAAAGGGGAAACAGGTGCTGACTTTGTGGGAATATGGGAAAAATTCTTGGCTAGGCTTATAAGGGCCCCTGGGCCAATAACCTAGTATCATCCTATGAACCTATGAACCTGTTTGAATCCTTGACCTTGCTCTTTGGCAGGGCTGTGTGCAGTCTTTATATTTTATATATGTTATTCCTTTAAAGATATATATCTGATTATAGCTGTTGTCTGTCGTGATGTCCCATCCCAAATGCTTATGTTGAGATCACAGACATCCATTAAAGAGGCTTTCTTTTTAAAATATCTTTTCTATTTAGGGAAGGAACACAAAAATGATAGCCATGGGCAGTGTGCTACTTAACATTTACATTATATAGTATCATATTACATGTGCTTAATGTCTAATGGTAGACAGTTTATATAGTCTGCTCTTTTAAATGTATTTAGCAATCTACTTTTCTTCCATACCTGATTTCCCCTTGCTCTTTTTCCTCTCATCCATGTGAATGCCTCTGTGAATTTACTAATAATAAAAGTTGTAATAATAAAACTTTAACAAGGGGAGCTAGGAATTCATGTCTGCTAATGTCTTATATTCCCCCACTGTTTTTTTAATGATTAGTGCTAAAAAGAACATTTCTAAGTCTCCATAACAATTAAAGAAGTATTGTCAGTTCTTATAGGTTCATAGATAGGTACTAGGCTATCTACCCGAAGGCATTTATAAGCCTAGCCAGAATGTGTTGGCTTTTGCCGCCCCCTTAGATTAGTTCCCTGTGCCTCTGTCCAGCAGAGCCACTGAAGTGATCCCCGGGGTAAACTTTCTGTTTCCCATCCACTCATCAAGGTTTCTGTTGAAGAGTGTTAGTGAGGAGCTCTGCCTAATGTAGATTGGAATCTTGTTCCAAAGCATGGGAAGTCTCTGGGACAGGAATCTATCCCTCCAGAACATCCTATTTATTGTTGTGGTGAGGTTTAGATCCCTAGAGAGTGTGGCTCTAGGGGATATGGTTTTCTTTAGGTGGAGCATGTCCATCAATTCTGGGTTGGACATGGCCTTGTATGTCAGGCAGAGATCACCTCTGAGTAGGCGGTATGCAACCGTGTACAGCTGGTGTTTCTTCAGTCGAGCTGCATAGGGCATCTGTTTGTGGCCAGTGATCCTCTTGGTGAGGTACTTCTCTGGTCTTTCCAGCTGTTGCAGGTGTCTTGTAAGGTACATCCCAAATGGGGTGTTCTATGATGGGTCTGATGAGTGATGAGTAGAGGGGCACAATGACCTCTTTTGATATGGATGCGAACCCTTTTGTGATTACGTAGGCTACATAGAAGGATTTTCTAACCACTTTGGCAATGTGATTATCAAAGGAGAGATTACTATCTACTTGGGTCCCCAGATCTCTTATTATGTCTTCCATATATAGGGGACTACCACCTATGTGGTAGTTTCTAACATAAAGTTAAAAACTTTGACTGTGGGGACCTCTTTGTGGGGTTAGTGTATGTGACCAAGAGACCTGTCTTTTCAGACGAGAACTCTCTTCCTGTGGTCACGGAAGGTCAGATGCACTCACTCATGCTTTATTGACATAACTACTCAGAATTACCTATTATCCTTACCATCACACTGCTTCAACAGGATTTGTCAGGACAGGAAACAGTAATGTGAGTTGCTGCTTCCCTGCTGATTAAAGTAGTTAATAAAGTGCCTTATGGTAATCATTTCAAATTGAGAGTAAACTGTCTTCCACCTCCAGCATTACTTCTCAGTTATCTGCTCTATGACTTTAGCCCATTTCCCTTCAAAAAACAATTCCTGAGGCTTCCCATGTTTCTGTCACTTTCTTGCCAAGAAAGGTGAATTTATTTTTTGATAGTTGTTAATAAGATGTCCTGTTACCAGACTTTGTTTGGGCAGGTGTCTACTGCAGCACAGCTTGCATAACTTAGGGACTAGACGTTCAACAACCAGGTGTCTTTTGGTAGGATATATGAGGAATAGATGTTAATGTCTCAGATGTGAGGATTCATATTAACTCATCAGTTTCCATTTTCATCTCATAAAAAGTGCTCCTTCAAGAAGAATGTTAGCATGTTTTCAGTGGGCTGCACAACTCTGAAGCCCCGAACATAGTGGGCCTCACTCCTGCTTCCCCCTTATTTTAATATAACCACTCCAGGTAGGCATTATATTGCAGGAAGTGAGAGCTATTTTGCCAAAGGCTTTTTCATTTACAGGTAACTCAAAAGCAGACCTTTTTAAGTTTATCAGCTATTGGTTGTGTTCTCCCCAAGTATAAGGTGTACAAATTGCTCCAAGCTTGTTCCCAAAGGGCGAGGGTTAGCATGTTAAATTTTTCAGCTTAAAGGTAAGAAACTTTAGCAGTAGATTGCCTGTATGTTACACAGGAGCCATTAGCTTTCTTCAGTGGTAAGAGGTGATGCTCAGTTGTCTGAAAGAGATATGAGCTTAACAAATTCTATTCAGTGCAGTTTAAAGGACATTAGTATTTAGAGGTAAGTTAAAGGAAAACTCCATCCTGAAACTGAAATAAAAATACATATATTTCATATCTTAATATTCTATGCACAACAGTAACCTTTAATTGTGTATTTTATTATATTTAAACTGTTTTATAGAAGTATTTTGACTTTTCAGTCTATTTTTCTTCCTCCCAGAATGGAGTTGTGGCAAAGTCTGCAGCTCATAAATGTTTTTTTTCTTAGTTTACTTAATAGTAATTGTGCTTTATATCATCGTATCTTGAAAGGAAGAGTCATTGTTTCTGTTTAACTGCATTACTATAACCTATGCTTATTGCAAAATTCTAAAACTCATATGTGATCCACTTGCATTTTCTTTTGTACAAATGAGTTCAAAAAGCAGGGTTTTATGAACTTTTAAAAGTTGTAGCCTTTAAAAAAATCTAAACCATCTGTTTCCCATAAAGCTGCTTAGTTTAATAGTTACCTGTTTGTTAACCAGGTAGGCCCACTGGATTCCCTGAATCAAAAAAGAGTCTTAGGGATTTCCTTCTTCTTCCTCAGCATAAGCCTTTTCAGGGGTGACCAAGGAGCAGTGACTGGTCACACAGTAGGCAAATGAGGGCTAACGGAGTCAAACACTGTACCACAGGAAGTACAGGTCACAGCTTTAACCCTCTGCACCAGCTGTCTGAAAACAAGTTGCCAAGTCTGCTCATTTATCAATGACTATAAGATGCCCCTACAAGAAATCTAGTAAAGCTAATGGCAGCTGCAGTTGTTTTTACATTGTGTTTAATTTTGTAGTTACATAGATAAAAGCAATGTTTTAGTGGCCAAAATTAGAACATTATCACCTTGTTTATGCAGTGTTACAGTGTAACATGTTACTGTTGTTCATATAAAGATCTCCAATAATTGGGTCTATATTAGAACATCGAAATTTCACAACTTCGAATGTTCTAATACTGACCCCTGTTCAGCGAACGCTGACAACATCGAACATGCAGAACAGCGAATTTTTTCCTAGGAAAAAAATGTGCTGTTCCGCAACACATACACACAACACAAGCACACCAAACAAACAGCAATCCACACACATACACCTAAAATCTTACAGCTAACCTTACACTAAACTTTACAAACACCACTAACTATCCACTTACCTTAACCCAAACCCTAACCATAAGGTCCATCACTATCGCACACTCACCTCCCCCATGCCCTAACCCTAACTCACCTACCCCACCCTAACCCGCACGTCCACACTATCGTACACTTACCTGACCCGTGCCCTAACGCTAACTCACCTAACCTGCCCTAACCCTCATGTCCACACAATCGCACACATACCTAACCCGCGCCCTAACCCTAACTCACCTAAACCGCTCTAACCCTCACGTCCACACAATTGCATACATACCTATCCCACTCCCTAACCCTAACTCACCTAAACCATGCCAAATCGCACAATTACCTGAACCCGACCTGTAACTTTCCACCACAGCTCTGAAAATAGCGAAGTGACAGAAACAGACAACCAAATTCTTTCCCCAGGAAAAAATATGGTTTTCTGTCATTTCACTATTTTCAGCATTCACTGAATAGGGGTCGATATTAGGACATTCAAAGTTGTGAAACTTCGATGTTCTAATATAGACCCCCAATAATTAACTATTTATTTGATGTTCTTCATGTTTCACTGTTGCAGTCATTACATTTGGGGTAATCAGTTGGCCTGAATAACAAAGTCTTGGGTCCTGTGTCGGTTGCTGTCTCCTCTTCCATGACGTCAGGTCGTCAGGGGTATAAAACATGCAGCCGACGCCATTTTATTCAGTCTTTCTTGCCGTGCGGTGCACAAAACAGAAGCAGTTTGCAAGTGCCGGTCGGCCGACTCCTGAAATTTTTGTATTCGAGTTTCAGAACCGAAGTCTTCAAACTAAAGCTAAGTACCCCGTTGGGGAAACTTTTTCTTGCTCCTTACCGATGTCAGTAAAAGTTAATAATTGCATTACTTGTGGGAAGTAAATACCTCATAAGGATTTTCATTTGTACTCTATTCCTTGCCTAGGCCCTGATCACAACGTGCCTTGCTGTCGGTTTTGTGCTAGATTTAACCAACGCACTATTAAGCGTTGGTATATTTTGCTTCTAAATATTTTGGTTCAAGATTTAACTATCCTGAAATGTCATCGGTTAGCAATCCGACTACAAGAGTTCACAAAAACGCAAGGAAAAAGACAGAGACAGACCATTGAGGTCCAAAACCGATGACGAAGCTTCTCCCAAGCCAGTCGCCGGTTCGCCAGTACTCAGTGAGGTGCTTTCTCAGCCCCTGATACCTGCTACTTTTGAGTCGCAGGCCTCTACCGAGACCCATTCAGAGTCCGGTAGGCCGCAAGATTCTCAGAGTATTGAACCCGCTGATGTCTCTCCCTTGGATGGGTCTGGAGCCACTGAGCAGACACCAGCTTCTGAGGGTGTTTTCAGGCCTCAACATTTTTATATTAAACCGATGCCAGCAACAAAAACAAGGTCACAAACAACTTCTATGTCTAAAAAACCAACGCATGAGCCACATGCTCAGGCCCCTATGCCTAAAAAACAGATGATCAAAATGGCTGAGGATTTAATTACCTTGATCAGGGGTTCCCAACCCCCCACTGCTAAGAGGCATAGGCAAGGCACTGATTATGAATCTTCAGATCAGGTTTCCATTTCTTCTGATTCCTCTTCTGATCAGGAATTTTCTATTCCACCCTATGAGGATTCTGATGCAGAGGAATCCATCCCATCCACATCTCCTCCTGAGGATTACTCTTTTGGAGAGACTTTGCATACTTTAAGGGAACATTTTCACTGTGAGAGTCAGGACTTCTCTGAATCAAAAAAGAGGCTTAGGGATTTCCTTCTTCTTCCTCAGCATAGGCCTTTGACAATACCTCCTGTATTAGACATTGTTGATGATGTGCTCTCGGAATCAAGCATGGCTCCTGATCCCTGCCTCTGGCTCCTAGTAAGCCAGACATATTACAGGGTTCTTGACTCCCACAAATTTCTTTTCAAAAATCCTGCTGCTGATCCTGAGACTATTTCTCAGGGTCCCAAGGGTGTTAAGACTTCTACAGCCAAAAATCCTACCCCTTCTGATAGAGATTCCAGGGCGCTGGATAGATGGGGTAAGAAGGTTTATACGTCTGCAACCTTGGCAATCAGGGCTTTAAACTACCAGTTTTGTATGCTTAAATATCAACAGCATGTTATGGACTTACTGAAACAGAAAATTATGTTGATTTCTGATTGTGTGGAAAATAAAGAGATTTATTGCATTCAGCAGAACAGGCTGGAAAGCATACTTTGCAATGTGGTTTTGATTCCTTGGAGGCCTCTTGTAGGGCCGCCGTTACTAGATCTGTGATTAGAAGGTATGCCTGGCTCAAGGAGTAAAATCTGCCTGATCATGTTAAAGCTAAATTGTTGGATGCCCCTTTGCAGCATGATACTCTGTTTGGTAATAAGGCAGAAGAGGTTTTAAAGAAAATGGAGGACAAAGCTAAATCTATGCAAACTGTAAAAGATTTCTTGCATGTGCAGCCACCCAGGTTCAGTAGGCACTGGCCTACTAAAAATTGGTCCTTTCCAGTGTCCAACAGAGCCACTCAGGGCAAACCCAGGCACTCAAAAGGCTCTAGATATCAATCACAGGGTTCTTACAGGTCAAAGCAATGGGGTGCCTCCACCTCCAAATCTGGAGGAAACAAAACACAACCCTACAGTAAGCAGTCTCAATGACTTTCCTCTACCATCTCCAAGCACTTATCTTTTGGCAGCCCCTTGGGGAAAACTAGCACTTCATGCTCAAAATTGGCAGTTAATTACCCAGGACAAGTGGGTATTAAACATAGTATCCCAGGGGTACAGATTTCATTTCCATACTTTGCCAGTTCCAAACGGATGGCCGGATCTGCCACAAAATCAGTGGGCAGAGGCTCAGAAACAAGTTATGTCCCTCATGGATATGGGGGCTATTCACCCGGTACCAGAAAAGGAAAAAGGACAAGGATTTTATTCAAGACTTTTCCTGGTACCCAGAAAAGACAATTCATGGTGTCCAATATTGGACTTACCAATTCTGAACACATTTCCGGACATTCCAAAATTCAAAATGCTGACTTTACAACAGCTACTGCCTATGCTAGGCAAGAATGCTTGGTTAGTAACTCTAGACTTAAAAGAGGCATACCTGCATATCCCAGTAAGGGAATCATGCAGAAGATACCTCCGCTTCAAAGCAGGTTTTCTGCATTACCAATTCTCTGCACTTCCCTTTGGCTTATCTACTGCACCCAGGGTCTTTACAAAGTACCTGGCACCAGTAATTGCATTCTGCAGACAAAGAAACATTCAAATTTATCCTTATCTGGACGATTGTCTCATTCAAGCAGTGGACAAAGACACTCTTCTTCAACATCTGGCATTTGTAAAAAGGCTTCTAGCATGCCTAGGGTACACCATAAATGAAAAGAAATCACAACTGGTACCCTCTCAAATAATTACATTCCTGGGTGCAAGCTTGAATACAACTACCCAGATGGCTTACCTCACGCCCTACAAACAAAGGCAACTGACAACATACTTCAAACTAATGGCAACAAAATCCCAGTTATCTGCAAGACAAATTCTGCAGGCTTTGGGGTTCATGGCATCCTGCATTCTACTAATTCCATATGCAAGACTACATATTAGGAAACTTCAATGATACCTAAAAGGTTTATGGAGTCAGCATTGTCACAGCATGGAAACAATGATTCCTCTCATTCCCTGCCTACAACAGGAGTTTCTTTGGTGGGCAGAGACATGTCACCAAAACAAGGGACTGTTAGTCACTCTACCCCCTGCCACCCAAACCCTAACTACAAATGCATCAGCCTATGCTTGGGGGGGCCCACCTGGCAGGGAGATGCATTCAGGGCAAATGGAGCCCAAACCAAATGCATCTGCATATCAACCAGAAAGAAATGCTAGCTGTTCAGAATGCTCTGACATCCTTCAAGGACTTACTTCATCCAGGACAACTACTGATAAAGACGGACAACACCACAGTTATGTGGTACATAAACAAGCAGGGGGGTACACATTCCTACCCCTTTGCAGACTAGCCATGGCCTTGTGGAACACAGCCTTGACTTACCAAATACATCTTCAAGCTCAATTCCTGCCAGGAAAGCAAAATACTCTGGCTGACGACCTAAGCAGAAATCTTATGGACCCGCACAAAGGGAAACTGGATCCACAAATCTTCAGCATGTTAACACAGAAATGGGGGAGCCCAGACGTAGATCTGTTTGCCTCTCCCCAAAATTATTAGTTGGACAAATTCTGCACAAGAACTCATCACAAAAAAGCATGGAAAATGGATGCTCTATCCTTCAGCTGGAAAAACCTTTCAATCTATGCCTTTCCTCCTCTGCCTCTACTCTCCAAGGTCTTACTAAAAGTCAGACAGAAAAAAACAAAAATTATCCTAATTGCTCTGGACTGATCTTGCCAGCACTGGTACCCACTTCTAAGGAATGTCACACCTTCCTCCATGGTACTTGCCTCAAATACCTCACCTACTGTCTCAGCAGAACTATCAAATTCTACACACTCAGCTCCAAACTCTGAATCTTGCAGCATGGCTAATCAACTAATTATTCAAACCACACCTCTCAGTAAATCTGTGATGGATGTCATTTTGGAAGCCAGAAGGCCTAGTACTAGAAAATCTTATGCTGATGAATGCAAGAGATTCTGTGCTTGGAACCAAGCACAGGGAATAGACACAGCAAAGCCCAATATTCCTCAGATTTTACAATACTTAACTGAGATGCTTGACAAGGGCCTATCCTTTTCTTCAATAAAAATCCATGCCTCTGCCATCTCGGCTCATTACAACACAGAGCCTCCCCTCTTTTCTCATCCACTGCTTAAACAGTATCTTGGGGGGGCCAAAATTTTAAGGCCTCCCAGGAGAGCACCAACTCCTGCATGGGACCTCAATTTTGTGCTGGAAAAACTCACCCTGCCTCCTTTTGAACCAGCAACTACTGCGGATATAAAATTTCTATCTTGGAAAACAGCTTTTCTTTTGGCAGTCACTTCAGCAAGAAGGGTTTCAGAACTACAGGCTCTCATGACAGTGGAGCCTTTCATTATATTTTACCCGGACAGGGTGGCCCTCAGGACCAATCCTTCTTTTATGCCTAAGGTGGTATCCAGTGTGGCTCTTAACCAGACCATTCACCTGCCAACATTTTACCCAAATCCACAAAACAAGGTGGAGCGGATTCTGCATTCATTGGACGTACACATACAACTAAGACTCTACTTAAACAGGACCAAATTTCTAAGAAAGTCTGAGCAACTACTGGTAGCATTTGCTGCAGGATCAGAGGGGAAGGCTATATCAAAGCAGACTATTTCTAAATGGATAAGCCACTGCATTCGTTTCTGC
Source organism: Protopterus annectens (assembly GCF_019279795.1). NCBI lineage: Eukaryota > Metazoa > Chordata > Ceratodontiformes > Protopteridae > Protopterus > Protopterus annectens. Next base: position 92,621,565 of record NC_056739.1, on the reverse strand, counting down.
TATTGGCACCATGGTAAACCTGTGCCCAAGGGGATCAGATCACATTCCACCAGGGCTGCCTCTACTTCAGCAGCTTTTCTCAGAGGGGTCCCAAGCAAAGACATTCTAGAAGCTGCTACTTGGAGCTCTGTTCATACCTTCACAAAGCATTATCATTTACCTCTCTTCTCTAAATCCAGGGTAGGCTTTGCCACTGCAGTCCTGCAGGGCCTTATAGCCACTCCTAATGCTGTTTAGTTCCATCCTCCCATCCATAGCTTTGGGATTCTACCCACATGTAATGACTGCAACAGTGAAACACGAAGAACATAGAACAGTTGTGTACACTTACCATAAATGTAGATGTTCGAGTGTATTCACTCTTGCAGTCCGGGTTACCCACCCGCCATCCCCCATTCTATACCTTTTCCTTTCCGTCACTATACTCAAAAGCCTTTGTGGTGTATTTGCTTTTAGTTGAAGGTAAAATTTATGTTTCTAAAAGTGCATCTATATATTTAGAGTTTATTTATATATAGATTTGTGATCCCCATTTGGGGGACACCTGACATCTGGGGCAAAAAAAAAAACTGAATAAAACGGCATCAGCTGCATGTTTTATACCCCTGACGACCTGACGTCATGGAAGAGGAGACAGCAACCGAAGCAGGACCCAAGACTTTGTTATTCAGGCCGACTGAGGGTAACCTGCCAGCAGATTACCCCAAATGTAATGACTGCAACAGTGAATACACTCGAACATCTACATTTATGGTAAGTGTACACAACTGTACTTTTTGTTTACTGGGAAAGTCCAACTGGGCTAAAAGCCCCTGTTAAGTAGTGGCCCAGGAAAAAAAGCTCTAACTTACAACAAATAAGAGAAATTACAATAATACATACTTGCATGATAATGCAAGTAAAATGTAGGTATCTTATACCAATAACAGAGAATAGGAAAGCATGTATAAAACCTGTAATATACATTAACAGAATTTGCACAAGAAATGCATATCAGTATATAAACAGTGTAGAGACTTATTTTTTTATTTAAGTTTGTTTGTCAGAGCAGTATACAGATCACGACAAACCATTTGCAGTCATAGCCTCTTTGTAGGAATAATTAGATTATTTTCATATTAACCTGCTGTCCAGTATGAGTACAGCCCAGTGCTGTGCAGGTGCTGGTTACCCTGCTGTCCAGTATGAGCACAACCCAGTGTTGTTCAGGTGCTAGTTATCCTGCTGTGTAGTATGAGCACAGCCCAGTGTTGTTCAAGTGCTGCATAACCTGCTGTCCAGTATGAGCACAGCCCAGTGCTGTGCAGGTGCTGGTTACTCTGCTGTCCAGTATGAGCACAGCCCAGTGTTGTTCAGGTGCTGGTTAACCTGCTGTCCACTATGTGCACAGCCAGGTGTTGTTCAGGTGCTGGTCAACCTGCTGTCTAGCATAAGGACAGCCAAGTGTTGTCCAGGTGCTGGTTACCCTGCTGTCCAGTATGAGCACAGTCCGGTGTTGTTCAGGTGCTGGTTAACCTGCTGTCCAGTATAAGGACAGCCAAGTGTTGTCCAGGTGCTGGTTAACCTGCTGTCCAGTATGAGCACAGCCCAGTGTTGTTTAGGTGCTGGTTAACCTCCTGCTGAGTATGAGCACAGCCCGGTGCTGTGCAGGTGCTCTTTAACCTGCTGTTGAGTATGAGTACAGCCCAGTGCTGTTCAGTTGCTGGTTACCCTGCTGTCCAGTATGAGTACAGCCCGGGGTTCAGGTGCTGGTTACCCTGCTGTCCAGTATGAGCACAGCCCGGTGTTGTTCAGGTGCAGGTTACCCTGCTGTCCAGTATGAGCACAGCCCGGTGTTGTTCAGGTGCAGGTTACCCTGCTGTCCAGTATGAGCACAGCCCAGTGTTGTTCAAGTGCTGGTTAACCTGCTGTCCAGTATGAGCACAGCCCAGTGCTGTGCAGGTGCTGCTTACCCTGCTGTCCAGTATGAGCACAGCCCGGTGTTGTTCAGGTACTGGTTAACCTGCTGTCCAGTATAAGGGCAGCCAAGTGTTGTCCAGGTGCTGGTTAACCTGCTGTCCAGTATGAGCACAGCCCAGTGTTGGTCAGATGCTGGTTAATCTGCTGCTGAGTATGAGCACAGCCTAGTGCTGTTCAGGTGCTGGTCAACCTGCTCTCCACTATGAGCATAGCCTAGTGCTGTTCAGGTGTTGGTTAACCTGCTGTCCAGTATGAGCACATCCCAGTGTTGTTCAGGTGCTGGTTAGCCTGCTGTCCAGTATGAACACAGCTCGGTGTTGTTCAGGTCCTGGTTAACCTGCTGTCCAGTATGAGCACAGTCCAGTGTTGTTCAGGTGCTGGTTAACCTGCTGTCCAGTCTGAGCACAGCCCGGTGTTGTTCAGGTGCTGGTTAACCTGCTGTCCAGTATAAGGACAGCCAAGTGTAGTCCAGGTGTTGGTTAACCTGCTGTCCAGTATAAGCACAGCCCAGTGTTGTTCAAGTGCTGTTTAACCTGCCGCTGAGTAGGAGCACAACCTAATTCTGTTCAGGTGCTGGTTAACCTGCTGTCCAGTCTGAGCACAGCCCGGTGTTGTTCAGGTGCTGGTTAACCTGCTGTCCAGTATGAGCACAGCCCAGTGTTGTTCAGGTGCTAGTTAGCCTGCTGTCCAGTATAAGCACAGCCTGGTGTTTTTCAGGTGCTGATTAACCTGCTGTCAAGTATGAGCACAGCCCTGTGTTGCTCAGGTGCTGGTTAACCTTCTGTCCAGTATTAGCACAGCCCGGTGTTGTTCAGGTGCTGGTTAACCTGCTGTCCAGTATGAGCACAGCCCAGTGTTGTTCAGGTGCTGGTTAACCTGCTGTCCAGTATGAGCACAGCCCAGTGTTGATCAGGTGCTGGTTAACCTGCTGTCCAGTAGAAGCACAGCCAAGTGTTGTCCAGGTGCTGGTTAACCTGCTGCTGAGTATGACCACAGCCCAGTGTTGTTCAGGGACTGGTTAGCCTGCTGTCCAGTATGAGCACAGCCCAGTGTTGTTCGGGTGCTGGTTACCATACTGTCCAGTATGAGCACCGTCCAGTGTTGTTCGGGTGCTGGTTAACCTGCTGTCCAGTATGAGCACAGCCCAATGTTGTTCAGCTGCTTGTTAACCTGCTGTCCAGTATGAGCACAGCCCAGTGATGTTCATGTGCTGGTTAACCTGCTTTTGGTTATAAGCACAGCCCGGTGTTGTTCATGTGCTGGTTAACCTTCTGTCCAGTAAGAGCACAGCCCAGTGTTGTTCAGGTACTGGTAACCTGCTGTCCAGTATGAACACAGCCCAGTGTTGTTCAGGTGCTGGTAAACTTGCTCTCCAGTATGAGCATAGCCCAGTGCTGTTCAGGTGCTGGTTAACCTGCTGTCCAGTATAAGGACATCCAAGTGTTGTCCAGGTGCTGGTTAACCTGCTGTCCAGTATGAGCTCAGCCCAGTGTTTTTCATGTGCTGGTTAACCTGCTGCTGAGTATGAGCACAACATAGTGCTGTTCAGGTGCTGGTTAACCTGCTGTCCAGTATGAGCACAGCCGAGTATTGTTCAGGTGCTGGTTAGCCTGCTGTCCAGTATGAGCACAGCCCAGTGTTGTTCAGGTGTTAGTTAGCGTGCTGTCCAGTATGAGCACAGCCTGTTGTAGTTCAGGTTCTGGTTAACCTGCTGTCCAGTATGAGCACAGCCCAGTGTTGTTCAGGTGCTGGTTAACCTGCTGTCCAGTATGAGCACAGCCCAGTGTTGATCAGGTGCTGGTTAACCTGCTGTCCAGTAGAAGCACAGCCAAGTGTTGTCCAGGTGCTGGTTAACCTGCTGCTGAGTATGACCACAGCCCAGTGTTGTTCAGGGACTGGTTAGCCTGCTGTCCAGTATGAGCACAGCCCAGTGTTGTTCGGGTGCTGGTTACCGTGCTGTCCAGTATGAGCACAGCCCAATGTTGTTCAGCTGCTTGTTAACCTGCTGTCCAGTGTGAGCACAGCCCAGTGATGTTCATGTGCTGGTTAACCTGCTTTTGGTTAAAAGCACAGCCCGGTGTTGTTCATGTGCTGGTTAACCTGCTGTCCAGTAAGAGCACAGCCCAGTGATGTTCAGGTACTGGTAACCTGCTGTCCAGTATGAACACAGCCCAGTGTTGTTCAGGTGCTGGTAAACTTGCTCTCCAGTATGAGCATAGCCCAGTGCTGTTCAGGTGCTGGTTAACCTGCTGTCCAGTATAAGGACATCCAAGTGTTGTCCAGGTGCTGGTTAATCTGCTGTCCAGTATGAGCTCAGCCCAGTGTTTTTCAAGTACTGGTTAACCTGCTGCTGAGTATGAGCACAACATAGTGCTGTTCAGGTGCTGGTTAACCTGCTGTCCAGTATGAGCACAGCCCAGTATTGTTCAGGTGCTGGTTAGCCTGCTGTCCAGTATGAGCACAGCCCAGTGTTGTTCAGGTGCTAGATAGCCTGCTGTCCAGTATGAGCACAGCCTGTTGTAGTTCAGGTGCTGGTTAACCTGCTGTCCAGTATGAGCACAGCCCAGTGTTGTTCAGGTGCTGGTTAACCTACTATCCAGTATGAGCACAGCCCAGTGTTGTTCAGGTGCTGGTTAACCTGCTGTTCAGTATGAGCACAGCCCAGTGTTGTTCAGGTGCTGGTTAACCTGCTGTCCAGTGTGAGCACAGCCAAGTATTGTCCAGGTGCTGGTTAACCTGCTGCTGAGTATGACCACAGCCCAGTGGTGTTCAGGTGCTGGCTAACCTGCTGTCCAGTATGAGCAAAGCCCAGTGTTGTTCATGTGTTGGTTAACCTTCTGTCCAGTATGAGCACAGCCCAGTGTTGTTCGGGTGCTGTTTACCGTGCTGTCCAGTATGAGCACAGCCCAATGTTGTTCAGGTGCTGGTTAACCTGCTGTCCAGTATAAGCACAGCCAAGTATTGTCCAGGTGCTGGTTAACCTGCTGCTGAGTATGACCACAGCCCAGTGGTGTTCAGGTGCAGGTTAACCTACTGTCCAGTATGAGCACAACCCAGTGTTGTTCATGTGCTGGTTAACCTTCTGTCCAGTATGAGCACAGCCCGGTGATGTTCATGTGCTGGTTATCCTGCTTTTGTTCATGAGCACAGCCCAGTGTTGTTCAGGTGCTGGTTAACCTGTTGTCCAGTAAGAGCACAGCCCAGTGTTGTTCAGGTGCTGGTTAACCTGCTGTCCAGTATGAGCACAGCCCAGTGTTGTACGGGTGCTGGTAAACTTGCTCTCCAGTATGAGCATAGCACAGTGCTGTTCAGGTGCTGGTTAACCTGCTGTCCAGTGTGACCATAGCCCAGTGTTGTTCAGGTGCTGGTTAACCTGCTGTCAAATATGAGCACATCCTGGTGTTGTTCGGGTGCTGGTTACCGTGCTGTCCAGTATGAGCACACCCCAGTGTTGTTCAGGTGCTGGTTAACCTGCTGACCAGTAATTTCACAGCCCAGTGTTGTTCAGGTGCTGGTTAACCTGCTGTCCAGTATGAGCACAGCCCAGTGTTGTTCAGGTGCTGGTAAACTTGCTCTCCAGTATGAGCATAGCCCAGTGCTGTTCAAGTGCTGGTTAACCTGCTGTCCAGTATGAGCACAGCCCAGTGTTGTTCAGGTGCTGGTGAACCTGCTGTCCAGTATGAGCACAGCCAAGTGTTGTTCAAGTGCTGGTTATCCTGCTGTCCATTATGAACACAGCCCATTGTTGTTCAGGTGCTGGTTAACCTGCTGTCAAGTATGAGCAAATCCTGGTGTTGTTCAGGTTGAGGTTAACCTGCTGTCCAATATGAGCACAGCCCTGTGTTGTTCAGGTGATGGTTAACCTGGTGTCCAGTATGAGCACAGCCCAGTGTTGTCCAGGTGCTGGTTAACCTGCTGTCCAGTATGAGCACAGCCCAGTGTTGTGCAGGTGCTGGTTATCCTGCTGTCCAGTATGACAACAGCCCAGTGTTGTTCAGGTGCTGGTTAACCTGCTGTCAAGTATGAGCACATCCTGGTGTTGTTCAGGTGCTGGTTAACCTGCTGTTGGTTATGAGCACAGCCCAGTGTGGTTCAGGTGCGGGTTAATCTGCTATCCAGTATGAGCACAACCTGGTGTTGTTCAGGTGTTGGTTAACCTGCTGTCCAGTATGAGCACAGCCCAGTGTTGTTCATGTGCTGGTTAACCTGCTGCTGAGTATGAGTGCAGCCCGGTGCTGTGCAGATGCTGGTTAACCTGCTGTCCAGTATGAGAACAGCCCAGTGCTGCTCAGGTGCTGGTTAGCCTGCTGTCCTGTATGAGCACAGACCGGTGTTGTTCAGTTGCTGGATAACCTGCTGTCCAGTATGAGCACAGCCCAGTGTTGTTCAGGTAGTGGTTAACCTGCTGTCCAGTATGAGCACAGCCAAGTGTTGTTCAATGCTGGTTAACCTGCTGTCCAGTATGAGCACAGCCCGGTGTTGTTCAGCTGCTGTTTAACCTTCTGTTCAATATGAGCAACAGTCCAGTGTTGTTCGGTGCTGGTTTCCATGCTGTCCAGTATGAGCACACCCCAGTGTTGTTCAGGTGCTGGTTAATCTACTGTCCAGTATAAGCACAGCCCGGTGATGTTCATCTGCTGGTTAACCTGCTTTTGGTTATGAGCACAGCCCAGTGTTGTTCAGGTGCTGGTTAACCTGCTGTCCAGTAAGAGCGCAGCCCAGTGTTGTTCAGGTGCTGGTAACCTGCTGTCCAGTATGAGCACAGCCCAGTGTTTTCAGGTGCTTGTTATTCTGCTGTCCAGTATGAGCATAGCCCAGTGCTGTTCAGGTGCTGGTTAACCTGCTGTTCAATATGTGTACAGCCCGGTGTTGTTCAGGTGCTGGTTAACCTGTTGACCATTATGAGCACAGCCCAGTGTTGTTCAGGTGCTGGTTAACCGCTGTCCAGTATGAGCACAGCCAAGTGTTGTTCAAGTGCTGGTTATCCTGCTGTCCAGTAGGAGCACAGCCCAGTGTTGTTCAGGTGCTGGTTAACCTGCTGTCCAGTATAAGCCCATCCTGATGTTATTCAGGTGCTGGTTAACCTGCTGTTGGTTATGAGCACAGCCCAGTGTGGTTCAGGTGCTGGTTAACCTGCTGTCTAGTATGAGCACAGCTCTGTGTTGTTCCAGTGATGGTTAACCTGGTGTCCAATATGAGCACAGCCCAGTGTTGTTCAGGTGCTGGTTAACCTGCTGTCCAGTATGAGCACAGCCCAGTGTTGCTCTGGTGCTGGTTAACCTGCTGCTGAGTATGAGCACAGCCTGGTACTGTTCAGGTATTGGTTAACCTGCTATCCAGTATGAGCACAGCCTGGTGCTGTTCAGGTGCTGGTTAACCTGCTGTCCAGTATGAGCACAGCCCAGTCTTGTTCATGTGCTGGTTAACCTGCTGCTGAGTATGAGCACAGCCCGAGCTGTGCAGGTGCTGGTTAACATGCTGTCAGTATGAGAACAGCCGAGTGCTGTTCAGGTGCTGATTAGCCTGCTGTCCTGTATGAGCACAGCCTGGTATTGTTCAGGTGCTGGATAACCTGCTGTGCAGTATGAGCACAGCCCGGTACTGGTTAACCTGCTGTCCAGTATGAGCACAGCCAAGTGTTGCTCTAGGCTGGTTAACCTGCTGTCCAGTATTAGCACAGCCCAGTGTTGTTCAGGTGCTGGTTAACCTACTGCCCAGTTTGAGCACAGCCCAGTGTTGTTCAGGTGCTGGTTAACCTGCTCTCCAGTATGAGCATAGCCCAGTGCTGTTCAGGTGCTGGTTAACCTGCTGTCCAGTGTGACCACAGCCCAGTGTTGTTCAGGTGCTGGTTAACCTGCTGTCAAGTATGAGCACATCCTGGTGTTGTTCGGGTGCTGGTTACCGTGCTGTCCAGTATGAGCACCGTCCAGTGTTGTTCGGGTGCTGGTTACCGTGCTGTCCAGTATGAGCACACCCCAGTGTTGTTCAGGTGCTGGTTAACCTGCTGACCAGTAAGAGCACAGCCCAGTGTTGTTCAGGTGCTGGTTAACCTGCTGTCCAGTATGAGCACAGTCCAGTGTTGTTCAGGTGCTGGTAAACTTGCTCTCCAGTATGAGCATAGCCCAGTGCTGTTCAAGTGCTGGTTAACCTGCTGTCCAGTATGAGCACAGCCCAGTGTTGTTCAGGTGCTGGTGAACCTGCTGTCCAGTATGAGCACAGCCAAGTGTTGTTCAAGTGCTGGTTATCCTGCTGTCCATTATGAACACAGCCCATTGTTGTTCAGGTGCTGGTTAACCTGCTGTCAAGTATGAGCAAATCCTGGTGTTGTTCAGGTTGAGGTTAACCTGCTGTCCAATATGAGCACAGCCCTGTGTTGTTCAGGTGATGGTTAACCTGGTGTCCAGTATGAGCACAGCCCAGTGTTGTTCAGGTGCTGGTTAACCTGCTGTCCAGTATGAGCACAGCCCAGTGTTGTGCAGGTGCTGGTTATCCTGCTGTCCAGTATGACAACAGCCCAGTGTTGTTCAGGTGCTGGTTAACCTGCTGTCAAGTATGAGCACATCCTGGTGTTGTTCAGGTGCTGGTTAACCTGCTGTTGGTTATGAGCACAGCCCAGTGTGGTTCAGGTGCGGGTTAATCTGCTATCCAGTATGAGCACAACCTGGTGTTGTTCAGGTGTTGGTTAACCTGCTGTCCAGTATGAGCACAGCCCAGTGTTGTTCATGTGCTGGTTAACCTGCTGCTGAGTATGAGTGCAGCCCGGTGCTGTGCAGATGCTGGTTAACCTGCTGTCCAGTATGAGAACAGCCCAGTGCTGCTCAGGTGCTGGTTAGCCTGCTGTCCTGTATGAGCACAGACCGGTGTTGTTCAGTTGCTGGATAACCTGCTGTCCAGTATGAGCACAGCCCAGTGTTGTTCAGGTAGTGGTTAACCTGCTGTCCAGTATGAGCACAGCCAAGTGTTGTTCAATGCTGGTTAACCTGCTGTCCAGTATGAGCACAGCCCGGTGTTGTTCAGCTGCTGTTTAACCTTCTGTTCAATATGAGCAACAGTCCAGTGTTGTTCGGGTGCTGGTTTCCATGCTGTCCAGTATGAGCACACCCCAGTGTTGTTCAGGTGCTGGTTAATCTACTGTCCAGTATAAGCACAGCCCGGTGATGTTCATCTGCTGGTTAACCTGCTTTTGGTTATGAGCACAGCCCAGTGTTGTTCAGGTGCTGGTTAACCTGCTGTCCAGTAAGAGCGCAGCCCAGTGTTGTTCAGGTGCTGGTAATCTGCTGTCCAGTATGAGCACAGCCCAGTGTTTTCAGGTGCTTGTTATTCTGCTGTCCAGTATGAGCATAGCCCAGTGCTGTTCAGGTGCTGGTTAACCTGCTGTTCAATATGTGTACAGCCCGGTGTTGTTCAGGTGCTGGTTAACCTGTTGACCATTATGAGCACAGCCCAGTGTTGTTCAGGTGCTGGTTAACCGGCTGTCCAGTATGAGCACAGCCAAGTGTTGTTCAAGTGCTGGTTATCCTGCTGTCCAGTAGGAGCACAGCCCAGTGTTGTTCAGGTGCTGGTTAACCTGCTGTCCAGTATAAGCCCATCCTGATGTTATTCAGGTGCTGGTTAACCTGCTGTTGGTTATGAGCACAGCCCAGTGTGGTTCAGGTGCTGGTTAACCTGCTGTCTAGTATGAGCACAGCTCTGTGTTGTTCCAGTGATGGTTAACCTGGTGTCCAATATGAGCACAGCCCAGTGTTGTTCAGGTGCTGGTTAACCTGCTGTCCAGTATGAGCACAGCCCAGTGTTGCTCTGGTGCTGGTTAACCTGCTGCTGAGTATGAGCACAGCCTGGTACTGTTCAGGTATTGGTTAACCTGCTATCCAGTATGAGCACAGCCTGGTGCTGTTCAGGTGCTGGTTAACCTGCTGTCCAGTATGAGCACAGCCCAGTCTTGTTCATGTGCTGGTTAACCTGCTGCTGAGTATGAGCACAGCCCGGAGCTGTGCAGGTGCTGGTTAACATGCTGTCCAGTATGAGAACAGCCGAGTGCTGTTCAGGTGCTGATTAGCCTGCTGTCCTGTATGAGCACAGCCTGGTATTGTTCAGGTGCTGGATAACCTGCTGTGCAGTATGAGCACAGCCCGGTACTGGTTAACCTGCTGTCCAGTATGAGCACAGCCAAGTGTTGCTCTAGGCTGGTTAACCTGCTGTCCAGTATTAGCACAGCCCAGTGTTGTTCTGGTGCTGGTTAACCTACTGCCCAGTTTGAGCACAGCCCAGTGTTGTTCAGGTGCTGGTTAACCTGCTCTCCAGTATGAGCATAGCCCAGTGCTGTTCAGGTGCTGGTTAACCTGCTGTCCAGTGTGACCACAGCCCAGTGTTGTTTAGGTGCTGGTTAACCTGCCGTCAAGTATGAGCACATCCTGGTGTTGTTCGGGTGCTGGTTACCGTGCTGTCCAGTATGAGCACCGTCCAGTGTTGTTCGGGTGCTGGTTACCGTGCTGTCCAGTATGAGCACACCCCAGTGTTGTTCAGGTGCTGGTTAACCTGCTGACCAGTAAGAGCACAGCCCAGTGTTGTTCAGGTGCTGGTTAACCTGCTGTCCAGTATGAGCACAGTCCAGTGTTGTTCAGGTGCTGGTAAACTTGCTCTCCAGTATGAGCATAGCCCAGTGCTGTTCAAGTGCTGGTTAACCTGCTGTCCAGTATGAGCACAGCCCAGTGTTGTTCAGGTGCTGGTGAACCTGCTGTCCAGTATGAGCACAGCCAAGTGTTGTTCAAGTGCTGGTTATCCTGCTGTCCATTATGAACACAGCCCATTGTTGTTCAGGTGCTGGTTAACCTGCTGTCAAGTATGAGCAAATCCTGGTGTTGTTCAGGTTGCGGTTAACCTGCTGTCCAATATGAGCACAGCCCTGTGTTGTTCAGGTGATGGTTAACCTGGTGTCCAGTATGAGCACAGCCCAGTGTTGTTCAGGTGCTGGTTAACCTGCTGTCCAGTATGAGCACAGCCCAGTGTTGTTCAGGTGCTGGTTAACCTGCTGCTGAGTATGAGCACAGCCTGGTGCTGTTCAGGTGCTGGTTAACCTGCTATCCAGTATGAGCACAGTCTGGTGTTGTTCAGGTGCTGGTTAACCTGCTGTCCAGTATGAGCACAGCCCAGACTTGTTCAGGTGCTGGTTAACCTGCTGCTGGGTATGAGCACAGCCCGGTGCTGTGCAGGTGCTGGTTAACCTGCTGTGCAGTATGAGAACAGCCCAGTGCTGTTCAGGTGCTGGTTAGCCTGCTGTCCTCTATGAGCACAGCCCGGTGTTGTTTAGGTGCTGGATAACCTGCTGTCCAGTATGAGCACAGCCCGGTGTTGTTCAGGTACTGGTTAACCTGCTGTCCAGTATGAGCACAGCCAAGTGTTGTTCAAGGCTGGTTAACCTGCTGTCCAGTATGAGCACAGCCCGGTGTTGTTCAGGTGCTGGTTAACCTGCTGTCCAGTATGAGCACAGCCCGGTGTTGTTCATGTGCTGGTTAACCTTCTGTCCAGTATGAGCACAGTCCAGTGTTGATCGGGTGCTGGTTATCATGCTGTCCAGTAGGAGCACAGCCCAATGTTGTTCAGGTGCTTGTTAATCTGTTATCCGGTATGAGCACAGCCCAGTGCCGTTCAGGCGCTGGTTACCCTGCTGTCCAGTATGAGCACAGCCCGGTGTTGTTCACATACTGGTAAACCTGCTGTCCAGTATAAGGACAGCTAAGTGTTGTCCAGGTGCTGGTTAACCTGCTGTCCAGTATGAGCACAGCCCAGTGTTGTGCAGGTGCTGGTTATCCTGCTGTCCAGTATGACAACAGCCCAGTGTTGTTCAGGTGCTGGTTAACCTGCTGTCAAGTATGAGCACATCCTGGTGTTGTTCAGGTGCTGGTTAACCTGCTGTTGGTTATGAGCACAGCCCAGTGTGGTTCAGGTGCGGGTTAATCTGCTATCCAGTATGAGCACAACCTGGTGTTGTTCAGGTGTTGGTTAACCTGCTGTCCAGTATGAGCACAGCCCAGTATTGTTCATGTGCTGGTTAACCTGCTGCTGAGTATGAATGCAGCACGGTGCTGTGCAGATTCTGGTTAACCTGCTTTCCAGTATGAGAACAGCCCAGTGCTGCTCAGGTGCTGGTTAGCCTGCTGTCCTGTATGAGCACAGACCAGTGTTGTTCAGTTGCTGTATAACCTGCTGTCCAGTATGAGCACAGCCCAGTGTTGTTCAGGTAGTGGTTAACCTGCTGTCCAGTATGAGCACAGCCAAGTGTTGTTCAATGCTGGTTAACCTGCTGTCCAGTATGAGCACAGCCCGGTGTTATTCAGGTGCTGGTTAACCTTCTGTCCAATATGAGCAACAGTCCAGTGTTGTTCGGGTGCTGGTTTCCATGCTGTCCAGTATGAGCACACCCCAGTGTTGTTCAGGTGCTGGTTAATCTACTGTCCAGTATAAGCACAGCCCGGTGATGTTCATCTGCTGGTTAACCTGCTTTTGGTTATGAGCACAGCCCAGTGTTGTTCAGGTGCTGGTTAACCTGCTGTCCAGTAAGAGCGCAGCCCAGTGTTGTTCAGGTGCTGGTAACCTGCTGTCCAGTATGAGCACAGCCCAGTGTTTTCAGGTGCTTGTTATTCTGCTGTCCAGTATAAGCATAGCCCAGTGCTGTTCAGGTGCTGGTTAACCTGCTGTTCAATATGTGTACAGCCCAGTGTTGTTCAGGTGCTGGTTAACCTGTTGACCATTATGAGCACAGCCCAGTGTTGTTCAGGTGCTGGTTAACCGGCTGTCCAGTATGAGCACAGCCAAGTTTTGTTCAGGTGATGGTTATCCTGCTGTCCAGTAGGAGCACAGCCCAGTGTTGTTCAGGTGCTGGTTAACCTGCTGTCCAGTATAAGCCCATCCTGATGTTATTCAGGTGCTGGTTAACCTGCTGTTGGTTATGAGCACAGCCCAGTGTGGTTCAGGTGCTGGTTAACCTGCTGTCTAGTATGAGCACAGCTCTGTGTTGTTCCAGTGATGGTTAACCTGGTGTCCAATATGAGCACAGCCCAGTGTTGTTCAGGTGCTGGTTAACCTGCTGTCCAGTATGAGCACAGCCCAGTGTTGCTCTGGTGCTGGTTAACCTGCTGCTGAGTATGAGCACAGCCTGGTACTGTTCAGGTGCTGGTTAACCTGCTATCCAGTATGAGCACAGCCTGGTGCTCTTCAGGTGCTGGTTAACCTGCTGTCCAGTATGAGCACAGCCCAGTGTTGTTCATGTGCTGGTTAACCTGCTGCTGAGTATGAGCACAGCCCGGAGCTGTGCAGGTGCTGGTTAACCTGCTGTCCAGTATGAGAACAGCCGAGTGCTGTTCAGGTGCTGATTAGCCTGCTGTCCTGTATGAGCACAGCCCGGTATTGTTCAGGTGCTGGATAACCTGCTGTGCAGTATGAGCACAGCCCGGTACTGGTTAACCTGCTGTCCAGTATGAGCACAGCCAAGTGTTGCTCTAGGCTGGTTAACCTGCTGTCCAGTATTAGCACAGCCCAGTGTTGTTCAGGTGCTGGTTAACCTGCTGTTGGTTATGAGCACAGCCCAGTGTTGTTCAGGTGCTGGGTAACCTGCTGTCCAGTATGAGCACAGCCCTGTGTTGTTCACATGATGGTTAACCTGGTGTCCAGTATGAGCACAGCCCAGTGTTGTTCAGGTGCTGGTTAACCTACTGCCCAGTATGAGCACAGCTCAGTGTTGTTCAGGTGCTGGTTAACCTGCTGTTCAGTATTAGCACAGCCCAGTGTTTTCTGGTGCTAGTTAAACGGCTGACCAGTATGAGCACAGCCCGGTGTAGTTCAGGTGCTGGTTTACCTGATGTCCAGTATGAGCACAGCTCAGTTTTGTTCAGGTGCTTGTTATTCTGCTGTCCAGTATGAGCACAGCCCGGTGATGTTCATGTGATGGTTATCCTGCTTTTGGTTATGAGCACAGCCCAGTGTTGTTCAGGTGCTGGTTAACCTGCTGTCCAGTATGAGCACAGCCCAGTGTTGTTCAGGTGCTGTTTAACCTGCTCTCCAGTATGAGCACAGCCCAGTGTTGTTCAGGTGCTGGTTAACCTGCTGTCCAGTATGAGCACAGCCAAGTGTTGTTCAAGTGCTGGTTACCATGCTGTCCAGTGTGAGCACACCCCAGTGTTGTTCAGGTGCTGGATAATCTGCTGTCCAGTATAAGCACAGCCCGGTGATGTTCATCTGCTGGTTAACCTGCTTTTGGTTATGAGCACAGCCCAGTGTTGTTCAGGTGCTGGTTAACCTGCTGTCCAGTAAGAATGCAGCCCAGTGTTGTTCAGGTGCTGGTTAACCTGCTGTCCAGTATGAGCACAGCCCAGTGTTGTTCAGGTGCTTGTTATTCTGCTGTCCAGTATGAGCATAGCCCAGTGCTGTTCAGGTGCTGGTTAACCTGCTGTTCATTATGTGTACAGCCCGGTGTTGTTCAGGTGCTGGTTAACCTGCTGTCCAATGTGAGCACAGCCCAGTGTTGTTCAGGTGCTGGTTACCCTGGTGTCCAGTATGAGCACAGCCCGGTGTTGTTCAGGTGTTGGCTACCCTGCCGTCCAGTATGAGCGCAGCCAAGCGTTGTTCAGGTGCTGGTTACCCTGCTGCTGAGTATGAGCAGAGCCCGGTGTTGTTCTGATGCTGGTTAACCTGCTGTTGAGTATGAGCACAGCCCAGTGTTCTTCTGGTGCTGGTTAACCCGCTGATGAGTTTGAGCACAGCCCGGTGTTGTTCAGGTGCTGGTTTAGATTGGGTTTGAATGATTGGTCTGTATCTGTTTGTCTCAGAGCCACAGGTGTGGAGCTCCAGAGCTTATAGTCCTGATAAGAATGAGTGACTCCTCAGTGGTATTGTTGAATTTACTTATGGTGAGAAGATGCTTGTCACCTGAGAGTAAAGTGTGCATGTGTGACTTTTGCTTAATGGTGTATTTTAGCCCAGGACAGTTTTCTAGCTTTTAGACACGATTATGGGTTCATTAACAGTTGTGAGTAGGTTAAGTGATTAGGAAGTTCAGTCCAGCTTAGTTGTTTCAGGACTAGTTAGTAATGTGTCTTGTAGCACACAAATCTAGCAGTTTATTCATTTGAGAGGCTTGTAGATTAGGAAACATTGGAGATGCCTAGGGAAGAATTGAGGGCATATGAGCAGTGACAAATACTTTGGAAATTAGTTTCAATGTAGTTGTGTAGAGCACTTTAGTGACATCATAAAGGTATTTTATCACCTTCTAAAGTTGTGTGTAGTGACAGCATTGAAAACTACAGTAGTTTTTGCTTTCCAGCACATATTATGCAGACCAAGTCAAATGTCTTTCTAAAACAAAGAGAGATTAAAAAAGTGATGAGATCTTCTTGATCTGTGGCAGAATAATAGGTAGAAAGGAGATTATTGTCTGGAGAAAACTAACCTCTGGGACAAGGTTAACTACATGCGGTGGGTGGAGTTATCCTTAATGGTAAAAACTGGTATGGAAGATTTAGATATGGGCTGTAATGGCCCAAACCCTGTAGTTCTGTTGGATTTATAGTGGTGGAGATTTGCCATTTGTTCAGTAACCAAAGCTTTTGCAGAACAGTACCATACACTTGTTTGGACCTATATTGTGGCATAAATTAAACTACCATCAGAACAGAATACAATGCAACCAAAGCATTGCGTCCTCAATCAGTGGAAAACATTAAAATCTACAAACGAGAGTGTTTCTGTTGTTGGTGGGGGGCTGGGGGGGATATGTCTTGTGCATTTCTATAATACTGACTGTCTGCATATACTCATGCTGAGATTGCACAGGAGTGGACATCGAGGGAATGTCCTTAGGCCCCCTGATACACATTCTTAATGATGTTACAATGTCATATTTTGATAAAACAAGAAGTCTTTTTTTCTGCGTCAGTGCATTCCACTTAAGTCAGAGAATATATCTGTCATCACTCTAAAATATAAAAACTTAGCTATCATCTTCCACAAATAGTCAAAATTAACAATGCAGTTCTTCAACTACTGCCGGTACAAAATTAAATGCAAAATTAAATTACAGGAGTTCAAAATTACAAAGTAAAGGAAAGAGCTACTAAGCAGTTTTTGTAGAGAGGCAGCCCACCTTCATTCTTACTTACCCACATTTCTATGTATATGGATGATAAAATCACACAGCCCTGAAGATAAAGGGAAATTTATGTCACTGTAGTTAAATCAAAAGGTGCTTCAACAAAGTATTAGTTTAAGGGTGTGCACACTTATGCAACCAGCATATTGTACATTTTTTGTTTCTTATATTTTTCCCTAACAGATTTGTTTGTTTTTCAATTGAATTGTACAGGTTATAGGTCAGATTAAAGGTGGGAAAAGTTCTGAAATGATTTATTGTGGTCTCATTTTTTTATATCACAAAAACCTGGCATTTTAACAGGGGTGTATACACTTTTTATATCTACTGTATATATATATATATATATATATATATATATATATATATATATATATATATATATATATATATATATATATATATATATAGTTACCATTCATATAGTCAAATGGCCAGAATGTCGACTCCCAGAACATTGAGACGACAAAGTCGCAAATTCACAACAGCGAAATCCCGGAACATCGAGTCCCACCTCTGGGAAAGTAACCACTTGGCCTCCACTGCTGACCTTTGACCTTTTTTCCACTGTAGTATGATCTTGGAGTTGGAATATTTAAGTAGGGGTGTGTGAGGGGGTGAAACCCCCCACTACATTGGATTTAATGTGTGTAAGTTGTTGTTTTAGGGAATTCTGGCTAAGTGGTTACATTCCTGGAGGTGGGACTTGATGTTCCGAGATTTCACTGTTGTGAATGTGCAATGTTGTCATCTCGATGTTCCAGGAGTATCACACACACATGCACATACACGCACCTCATAGTATCTGCCATTATGGTGCCTGAAATGCTACAATAAAAAAAGCTGAATTGCAACTTGAGCAGGATCAAGACCGTCCAAAAAAAAAAAAGATGAAGTGTAATCTGATTTTAGTGAGTCTGTTAGTGCAGCACTGAAGTGTGATCTGAAAAGGCCTAATCTCTCCATCCAAACAAGACCATGCTTTTCTGATTTGAGTTTCAAAGTTTCACTCATTGGCTTAACTGCTCAGAGAAGCATGGTAGACTGAAGTGTCGCCCACAGAGATGGTAATTTGTAGATTGGAGGGTGCACGCAGAGAGTGTAATTGGGATTTCTGTTTTATTTTTATGGGCAGCCCATGCCCCCAGCCAACAGTGAGCCCTAAGCAGCTGCTTAGTTTGCCCTGTGCTGGATCCAGCCCTGACAGAAATGGGCCCCATTCCTAAGTCAAAGTATGATTAAAATTCATGAAATTAGTATTGTTTCAGTCTTTGATGGTAGCCAAAAGTGCTCTTCAGAACACCAACAGTGTGAACAGAATTGACTCCTTCTGCAATTCATATGGAGTTATATTTATTGGTAGCTTATCTAAATATGGACGTAAATTATTTATTTATTTTTATGAGACCCCATTGCTCTTACTACTGTTAGAGCTGTCTGGGTATTCTTCTTCCACATTACCCTCATTTTTGTCTGCAAATCCTGGTATTTTATGACTTTGTGTCTCTTGTACATAAGACACTACAATCACTGTGTGCAATTTCAGTGATCATTGCTACTTTTGTCTTGTTTTCATGAACTACTATATCTGGTTTTCATAGATTCATAGTCTGGTGCTAGGCTAATGACCCAGGGGACCTTTCTAAGCCTAGTCAAGTTTTCCTGAAAGAATAATGATGTCCTGTATCCAAATAGGACATTGAGGGCCAGGCATAAGCTGCCTCCATGCATAAGGGACATGGGTGCCAGGCCTGGTGTAAATTTATTATTTGCCATCCACTGGTCTAGGTTGCATTTAAACTGGTTAATAGACAAACTCAGCTTCACATGGATGGGAAGCCTGTTCCATAGGAGTGGCAGTCTCTGGGATACATATCAGTCTCTCCAGCATGTACTGCTTAATTCACAGAGAACATTCAGGTCCCTAGACCATTGTTTTTTGAACTGTTGGTAATGGGTGATCCCATGTGACATAAACGTCATCATTCTCTATAATGTTTTGTGGCTCATGTTTCCAATGCTTCTCAGCTGCTTTAGCACTATAATACTTGAATAATCCCTAATGCAAAAGTTTTGTCACATTATTATGTCTTTCAGTATACAGGCCCCCTGCCATTTGTGTATCACACCTAGCAACAATATGTACGACAATTTCCATTTCTGTTTTACAGAACCTGCATTTGCCTGTTTCTCTCACATGTTCAATGGACTTTGTAAACCAACACATACATAGTCCACCATCCTGGGACGCCAGTATTAACCTTTCATCTTTTGGGTTAAATTCACCTCTCCTTAACCATTCCTGCATCAGCTCCTGAACGACATGAAGTTGTTCCAGGAGTTTTCTGTACTTGCAACGTATTTATGCCTTTCCACATTTCTTGCCTTCTCGTGTGATCCTTCTCCTTATATTCTTTCCTTTGTTTTTTGGCACATTAACTTGCTGCCTGATTTTTGTGCATTTCTATTTTGATTTCCATTTCTGCTTGACACCAATATGCTTCTGCTAAACTAAGCAGGGGAAGTCATCTTAGACTTGTTCTCCTCATGTTTTAAAACTTTTGCTATGTTTGAATCTGAAGTCAGCAGATATGTATGCAGCCCTGTGATTGCAGATTTATACCTATAAGCAATTTCGAGGAGGCCCATATCTCCTTCAGAATGAGGAATATATAATCTTGGTATACACTGAATTTATATATCATTTGATAAGCCTGAAGGATTTTTCTTGTTTCCTGTACAGCTATTCAAGTACCTCTTGGAGTCAGTCAATCACCCCAAAACTTTAAGTTAGAACAGAAAGAGCAAATTGTTTTATAACTTGGACTTTGTTCCCAGATCTCAGAGTTGTTTTTCAGTATTAATTTTAGTTTTCTAAAATATACCTTACTGAGATTGTTTGCACTTGCTCATGTTGTACTACAGATCCATCATCATCATCAGCCCCCATTTTTTTCTACATGGAGTCGAGGTATTGTGTTAACTATCACCAGCTCTTTCAGTTCAGTGCCACACTCCTGCCCTCTTCAGCAGTTATGCTTGACTCTCACAGCTCTTCTTTCACACAATACATCCACCTCTTTGCCGGACATCCTCGCTTCCTCTTACTTTTTCTTGTCTGTCCCAAATCTTCCTCACCAGATTGTCTTCTGCTTTTCTACATGTGTTCAAACCACCGTGATCTATTCTCTTTGATCTTTTCTGCAGTTGGAGCTACTTTGGCTTCTGCTCTTATGTCCTCATTTCTTCATCTGTCCCACAGTGTGCATCCTATCAATCTTCTCAGGCACTTCATTTTCATCACCACTAGCTTCTCCAACTGTTCTGCCTTTACTTCCCAGGTTTTTGTAACATACAGTAGTACTGGTCGCACCCCTGTCTTGTACACCTTACTTGTTCAGCTTCTTTGGCATTCTTCTGTCATAGACTGTACCTGACACTCTATGCCAGTTGGCTGCAACTCCTCTGATACTAGCTTTGACCTCTTCATTCAGACTTCCCTTCTCCTCATCCACTCCTCCTAGATACTTGAAGCTGTTTACCTGTTCCATTATCTTCCCTTCTATCTCTATTCTCAGCTTCTCCTGATTTCCCCAATTTGCTGCCATTACCACTGTCTTATCTGTGCTTAATTTTATCCTGTGTGCCTTGAGTTTTGCATTCCATTCTCTTATACTTTTCTAAAGTTCTTACTCAGACTCTGCCTGTAATGCCACATTGCCTGCAAACAGCAACTTTGTTGATCTGCCCCCTCTGATCTGTGTGCTAATGTAGTCCATCACCAGTATGAACAGAAGTGGGCGGAGAGCTGAACCTTGGTGTACCCCCCACTCCCAATGGGAATCCCTCTGTGAGGCCGAACACTGTTCGTACTTGAGTCATTGGGTCCTTGTACATATCCTGCATTAATTCTTCCAGTGTTTCTGGGACTTCAAGCCACCACAGTACTGCCCAGATCTGCTTTCTTGGGACCTTGTCATATGCTTTCTCCAAGTCTAGGAATGCCCAGTCGGACTCTCTCCTCATCTCTAACTTCTTCTCAAGTATCTGCCCCACTGCAAACATCGGGTCAGTTGTACTACATCCTGATCTGAATCTGAACTGCTCATTTCCCATCTTACATTCTACTATGCTGCATATCCATTTATCAATCACCCTTTCCAGAACTTTCATGCAATGTGATAGGAGTTTGATGTCTCTGTACTGCCCACAGTTGTGGATGTCCCCTTTGTTCTTGTACACTGGCACAAGTATGTTTATTCTCCAGTCATCTGGAATACACCTTTCTGTCCACACTGCTATGAGTACCCTCAGGGGCCATTTCTCCCCTATCTCCCTCAGCATCTTTATCATATCTGCTGTAACCTCATCTGAGCCTGCTACTTCCCCTGACTTTATTTTCATCTTCATCTTCATTTTCCTTAGTGCTGTACTTACTTTCTCTAGGGTGGACTACTCTTCTTTGCTCATTGTAGGCTGTTTCTGGGGCAGTACAGCTTCTGTGAGGTTTTCTTCATTCAGAAGCTGCTGGAAATACTCCTTCCATCTGCCTTTGATGTCATATGGACTGGTGAGCAGGTTGTTGATGGCATCCCTTATGAAGGGTGTCTGACTATCTTCTTTATCTTTCTGTCTTTGCCTTGCAACGTGATATAGTTTCTTTGTGCCACTTACTGAGTCACTTTTCAGAAGTTGGTAGAGTGCCTCCAACGCCCTATTCTTTGCTATTGGAGATGCATCATCATTTCCCATATATTTATCCACTCCCTCCTGCTCAGGTTCCTTTATATCACATTCCTCTCCCAGAGTGATATTTACTTGATGCTGCAGCTTTCATGCTTTAAATGTTGCTTTTTCTACATTTATCAAGACCAAATTACATTTTTATATAATCTGAGAAAGTTTTGACCTCTTGCAGTTGTGCTTTTAGCTCCTCATCTGATGAACTATACAGTTTTAAATCATCCACAAAAAAAAGTTGAGAAGTCTTTATACTGTTGTTTTCTGGGAGCCAAATTGTAACCATGACCTTATTTTAGGGACTAATTGTTCCATTATGCTGTGACATAACCTATGTTATACATTCTGCACTAAATGCTTCACTTCACAGGTATTCCATAACTTCAGCTTTTATTTGTTTAATGTCTGCTTTACTAATTTGTTCTATGTTCCACCATTGTGATCATATTTTTTGTATTGTGAAATTTTCCATATCTGGGTGCCTTTGCCTGTATTTCTCTTCAGATATCTTTGTATCTGCTTTTTTATATTGATTAGTTTGGCTTTCAACTTTGCATAAATACTGCACCATATCAGATCTCTCTTTCTTTCTCATGTTCATATGTCTTTTCTATACCTTACAAAAATCTGTAGATTTGTTCTTTATATTTTTTGCACTTCCTCTGTCACATCTTTTTCCAAACATCTCAGCGTTTCTTGGTCTATATAATGTTTTTCATGGATCTGTTGTACTTATGAACACAAATCTGCATTTGAAGCTTTTGACAGTTTTTCCTTGTGCAAGTATTTTTCTTTCTGCTAATTTCTTTCTTAATCTTTTTGAATATCTTCTATAAGAAATTCTGGGCTTCTTGCGTAATAGTAACAATACTCAATGTCTTCCTTATCCTCAATAGTCCACTCTATCATCTTTATGGCTCTTTTTAGGCCTGCCATTTTTGATTTTGTTTTGTGGACTACTACTTACTTCTACAATACGGGGGGGGGGGGTCATACTCCCCCTGAGCCTGGCCTAACCCCACTGCAGGATTTTTTCCTTCTCTTCTATATTGTCATTTTTTCCATTCCAAGCAACAGTGAATATACCCAAATTTGGGCACTTTTTTACCCTGGGATTTGTGCACCCAGCTGTCTTTTTTATTTTTAACCTACTTTTCTCCATGATATATGCTGTATAACATACATTTTATATATCAGTGTTGTCTTGGTGAGACTTTGTAGAAACAGGGTCTACCTTATGAAGGTGATCACCAAGACTTGAGGATGAATTCAGATCCAGCAGTACTGCTCTCCTTTGCTTTCTGGTTTTAGCAACTCTCCATTTGGACTTCAAGTTCCAGTCTCTAATGTTTAAAAAAAGATCAATTTCAACTGCTGGGTAGGCTGGATATCCCAGGAATGCAGTCCTTTTTGTGGCAGTAAAAGGGAAGAGATTTTATTCAAGATTCTTCCTGGTACCACAAAATGAAAAATCTTGGGAGGGCCATTTGGGATATGACAAATATGAAAAAGATTGCCAGAACAGTCCAGAAACTTGATATTACAAATTTCATACATTTCTTAAGGCAGAATAAATTTTTTGGTAACTTTGAACTTCCAGGATGTCTGCATTTGCATTCCCATAGCTCACAGGCAATTTCTTAGGTTTCAGGAGGGACACTCCCATTATGAATTCACCTCCTTGCCATTTGGCCTTTCTACTATTCTGTGGTACTTACCAACTGCTAGTTTCAGTTTTCCTCATGTAAGACTGTTGTGTATTCACATCTCTTCTATCTTAAATAACTGCCTAATTTGGGCAAATTGTTTGCAGAAACTACAACAAGACATTTAGTAGATAGTGAATTTCCTTCAGAATTTAGGGTTTTTTTGCAGCTACCAGAAATCAGCTCTGACTCTTTCCAGACCATAAGATTTCTGGGGTTATAATGGTCACCAACATTTTGCAATATAACCCTTCTGCTTGACAGTCTGACTGATGATGGATTTTACTTTGTATCTGTCATCAGAACCTTGCTGAAGTCTGTGGGTTGCATATTTTCTTTCATTTTCAGTGTTCCCAGCTGCAGACAGCAAATAAAAGAAGATAAGAATTATAATTATGCAGCCTTTAGAACCAAAGCTCACAGTCTCCAGAAGATGGTCCACCACTGATTATCACTCTGATGAAGGAGACGCAGTCTTGGTACAACTGGAATACATTCAGTCTCAGTCAGACTCTACTTTTTAGTTCCTCCACTTCTAGACCAGAGGCTCACCACAGATGACTTACACTATCCTTGGGAAGTGCATTTACAGAATCTCACAGTAAAAAGATTGTGGACCAGATTCAGTAAAGCCTTCACTAAGTGTACACGATATGTATTCAATAAAATTCTTATCACATTTTTTATGCTTTCTAGTCACTCAGAAAGATTACATTAAGTATACATATAGTCTACACTCTGTGGTAACCTTTATGAATACCTGTCAGTATTTAAAGCTGCAAAAAATCAGTAGGAAAACTAAAATTAGGGGGAAGAAGGTGTAAGTTATGTCTGTGTTGCCTGTTCACTCAGAACAGTATACACTTAGTGTAGGTGTTATTGAATCCCATGGTATGTTTTTCTTTTCAGATGAAATAGCATATTAACTTCAGAGAGAGATGCTGGCTATGCATCTTGTCTTGATAGCCTTTAACTAGCTGTAAGTCATGGATCTTAACAGACTGTCACAGACCACACCACTATAGAGTGGTATGTTAGCATGTGGAGGTAGACCAATTTCTACTCCATCTGCAGACTGGCCGTGAGCATCTGGGGACAAATAATGTAAATGAAGTGTAATCATTCCAAGCCAGGAAGATATGCCAACAAAACATTCTAAGCAAAGTCATTTCAATGCCTTACAAGTCAAAACTGAAAAGAAGCACTTCTTATCATACCAATGGAAAGATAAAGGCACCTAAACGTAGGGCGTCATTTCCTTTAATCTAAATCAATACTATTTTTCTTCTACACACTTTTTTGCAGCCTGGCAGCTGTCACCAGTGGATTTTCCATCATTTGGAGTCAGAATCTACTGTATGGATTTCCTTTAACTCCTCTAATTCAGATGTTGCTCTCAAAGCCCTTAATGAGCAAAATGTCCATAGTTCAGTAAACTGACATGACTGTCAATGTCTTATCTTATTACCACTTTGCACAGGCATTTATCTCACTGGGAAGGTGAAGTACTACATTTGTCAGTTTGCTGAAATCATTTTAGCTTGAGAGGTTTCCAGGTTAATTTCTTGGAACTATCTGTTTTCTACAGAAGTATTATTCATTTCATGACAATTTCAAAAGCCTACTATCAGAAAGTTGTATAATTCTAAATCAACTAGACTTTCTCACTTCCGAGACCAAAGCCATACAAGCCTGGGTAGTGGCTTAGATGGGTAAAGCTCTGACTGAACTATTCTCTGTCTCATATCGCCTACTTAAAGGTGATCTCTGCTTGACTTACAAAGCCATGTCTGACCCAGATCTGTTAGAAATGCTACATCTAAAGAAATCCCAATCCCTCCGCACCACACACTCCAGAGACCTCAACCTCATTACCACAATCAACGGAACAAGCTGGAGGGACAGGTTCATAACCCAGAGACTGCCCATGCTATGGAACAGACTTCCCATACATGTCAAACAGAGCACCAAACTGGCCCTCTTCAAAAGAAATCTTGATGAGTGGATGAGAAATAGAAAATTCACCCCGGGGATCACTCCAGTGGCTCTGCTCGACAGAGGCACTGGGAACTAAGGTCGGCTGGCATGAAGCCAGGGTAATCCTATGGGCTAGGCTTGTAAAGGCTCCAGGGCCATTAGCCTAGTACACACATATGCACCTATGAACCTATGACTGTGACCCAGAGGAAGAAGATTCATTCAGTGACCTGGACATGGAGGATCTGAACAGCTTTCAGGAACAGAGCTTTATGCATTGCTTAATTATTTAGTTATTATGAAAAAAGACTATTTTATTAACAGAATTTATATGGCATTCCAAGAAAAACCTGACCTGTTTTTCAAGTGGACAGGATTTGGAAGTTTTAGTGTCTTAATTGTTGCCTTCCTGGCTTCTGCATTATCTCATATGTTTCATGCCAGTCTTGTATTTTTCTTCTCTTAGGTTCCCTCATTGTGTTTTTTCTTTTTAAAATTAAGGTGGTATTATCATTTAACTTTTGATGGTGTTTTACAAAAATAGAATGTTCCCTATAATGACCATTTGCTTTGTGCTCAAAACTGTCTGAGATACTAGTCACTGTAACCGTAAATTTTTCTGAGGTACTGTTGTCATATTTTTACACAAAGCCACGACAAGACTATGTTAGATATTAAGGATATCTGCAAGCAGCTTATCTAGAAAAAAGAGCATATAGTTATATTAAACTCTTAAATTATTTATCTGTTTTGCCAAACAATGGCAAGACAGAATATCTAAGCAGGTTGTCTCTGCATGGCTCTTCAATTGTAATATTTTTTCCTATTCCTAATTGTGGGAAAACCTTGCTTGAGGAAGTTAACATTAACTCTACCAGGGCTTGTTGGTTTCAGCTATTTTTTTTTCTTTTTCCCCAGGTATACAGACACTGATGATTTTTGTATTCTTCCCACTTTGTCCTAAATACATACCTGCCTGAAGCACTGTAACCTAGACCTGCCTGCCAATGTGGGAGGTTTGCGCTGAGCATGGCATGCCATAGGATTTTGGCCTGATTCTCTTTTCCTTTTCTGTGAAGACATGCTGAGATAGTGACAGTTAATGATATCCCTCCTTATCACTGTTCCAGTATTCATTACAACTGGGATATCCTGCTGAAGGTAGCCAAACATCCGGCCAGCATACCAGAGCCTTTATACTACCATGTGCTATATATCAGACATATGTCCTATATCTGGGCATAAGGCACATATGTGATGTATGATAGCCTAAACTCAGAACTTCTTTGCCGCCAGTTCGAACGCTACCTTGAATTCAGTCTGCAAGATGTTCGCCAAGTTGGTTCAGCTACCGCGGGTGTTGAAGATAAGTGCCCCATTGGGGTCTCTTCCTTTTTTCTTTTTTTCTTTTAATAAGTATATATTTATTTCCTGAAGGTAAAAACATACATCACATATGCAGTCCACTTTCATGGTGCACTGTTATCCACTGGTGTTTGGTGCTTTCACTACAGCATTCCATTTTGTTCAAAGATAATCTGATACAATAGGCTTATCCCAGAACCAGCAGTTACAACACATCAATATAATGAAATTACTTGCCAGAGTATTTACTGGGACTAATTATTGTACTTCATGTACCTTAGTTCATTAAAGTTTTTGTCAGTAATAACCTTACTTATTTAAAACCTTGCTGGTTCCTAATAATTTCCTGTGGTGAGGTGTTCCTTGTCTAACCCCACGTTGACTGATGTTTCGTGACAGCTTCTTCCTCTTGGATTGTCCTTTCCTCTCTTCTATTGTTCTAATGTTCGTTATCCTTCTCCCTTCTGATGTCTTAATCTTGATCTATTTCCTCCTTTATGTGCCATGTCCACATATGGTATCTACTGATATGCCCTTTAGGACTAACTAGCTCAGTCTCTTTAACTGACTTCATTATTGCTGGAATATCACCTATAGACAGCTCAGCTTGCGTTTTCCAGTTTTTGCTGATCAGTTTTGTCGTCACTATTTTAAACTTGCTTGTATAATCAAATAAGTGCCACTAAGTGCTTTTCAATACAATTCACTCCCATTTGCTGGCGGTGTCCCAAGAGATAATCATTCTCATTCTCTATCCAATCTCTCCCTAATATTCACTTTACTAAATGTTTCATCTCTGTTCAGAAGCTGATAAGTTTCCCACAGTCCCAAAACATGTCTTTCTAAGTGCCCACTTTTGAGCCAAAACAACTCCATCTCCAATCCACCTCTGGGAAGATCTTGTTTAACTTATCTGGGGTATAAAAATATTTATGCATACATTTCCAGGCAAAAATCTGGAATTTTCTTGCCTTAGTAATCTTGGCTGGTATGATACAAATCTCTTTCCATCTTTCCAGAATAATCATTTCACTTAGTACATCCTGACATTTTGTTAACAGTTTAGCAATGTTTTTCCCCTTCTTAGCATCCCTAAGCAGCTTTTCCTTCTTTCTCGCCTCCTCTATTCTGGCTTCTATAAAAATTTGTATTAGTTGTGTCTTTTCTTTATACATGGTTTCTCTTCTCTCTCTCATATTTTTCCTCTATACTAAATAGCTCACTGTGTTTTAACCATTGTCTCGGGTGCACTTTGTCATAGTCTACTTTTTCTGGCTGGGTCATGTTCCTACCCCTGTCCTTAATTGTTCTCAGTACAACAAGGTTTCATTATGTAGATGCCAATCCTTCACTGTCACAACATCAAATTGCTAATCCAATGTTCGCATTTTTATAGGTTTCAGCTCAGAATTCCTCCACTCCCCAAATTACTTCTCAGTTTCTCTGTCATTTCTAAGTAATTGCCTTTAATAGGTCTCTCTTTTAAGTGCAGCCACGTTTTAATTCCTGACTCTCGTGATTCTTCTCCATTAGCAGTTATTTCTGTTTTGAGGTATAATTGTTATTTTACATCAAATAAATTAGCCTCATGTGGGCAGCCCTAAAATAATCCTCCAGGTCTGGTATCTGCAAACCACCTTCCCCTTTTGGCCTTCTAAGACATATCTTGAAACCAGCTATCTTATAGTATCCTAGTCCCATTTATCTGTCATATACATGAACTCCTGTGCAAAATAAAGAATTATTGGGACTAAAAACATTTTTCTTGCCTGAGTTCTTTGGTCTAGGTCTTTTTGTATGGTTCCCCTTTATTTAGCATCCTCTTTATATACTGGTAATACACTGTTTCCATGCTCCCCTGGGATAATCTTTTGCTTTGTTTCTTAATAATACTCCTAGATACTTCATTTTATAGTGTCACCATAGATATGGGTATAATTCATGGGAGGACTGTAGTTTATAACTAATGCTGTGGATTTTTCTTTTGTTATCTTAAAGCCTGCTATCTATCTGAAACCTCTCATAATCTCAAATAATAAATGTATGTCCCGGTTTGTCAGAAATACTATAATGTTATCTGCAGATAAGGCCAATTTATACTGTCTACCCCCTTTTTGCCATCCCTGCATTTCAGATTGCCTAATCTTTATGGCTAAGGGTACAAAATACATAGCAAACAGCAAGAGGAACAGTGGTCAACCCTCTTTTTACCTTGTCAAATTTGAAATTCTCCTAACATCCTGCCATTTGCTTTAACTCTTCCTTGGGATCCCAAGTACATGTTCTGCAGTATCTCTATCGTTTGTAGTGGGAAGCTTATACTGTCAAATATCTCCCATAGGTAGGCCCAATTTACCCTATCAAATGCTTTCTCTGCATCAAGTCCAATCATTACTAGTGGTTTCTTCTTTTGCATCTCTGCCAAAATCATATTTGCCAGAAGAATATTGTTGAATGTTTGCCTATGCCTGACAAACCCACACTGATCTTGTTGAAGAAGTCCTGGCAGAATACATGCTGTTCTGCTTGCTAGAATCAAAGCAAAGATTTTATAATCATGATTTAGAACTGTTATTGGTCTGTATGACCTGGGGAGGCACAGAGCTTTGCCTTCCTTAAGGATGACCGATGTTACTACATCCAACCAAGATTTTTTTGTAGTTATGATAGCAACCCATTTAAGTGTTAACTGGTCACCCACAAGCTTCTACATTTCAGTTACAATTCCATCCCAGTCTTGTGTTTTGCCACTTGTTTGCTTTTTAATATTCTCTGCTTTTTCTTGACC
The DNA here is from genome assembly GCF_019279795.1 of Protopterus annectens. NCBI lineage: Eukaryota > Metazoa > Chordata > Ceratodontiformes > Protopteridae > Protopterus > Protopterus annectens. The sequence goes on along the minus strand of NC_056739.1, from coordinate 92,592,887 downwards.
TGTTATAAGACTAAATGATTTATGCCTTTCTTCTCATGTCAGTCTAGGTATCTCAAATCCCTTTACAAACTTCTTTAGTTACAAATCCAATTCTCTTCTTCAACAGTACTAGCATATAGACGCCTGTAGAAGCCATGGAACACCTTACCGATTTGCTCTGGATCTGTCGTTATTCTATCATGCCTTGAAATCCTAATATTAATTACACATCTTTCCACCTTCTGTTGCCTTACTTTTGGGGATAATATTCTTTGGAGCCCAGGAGTATTTAAGAAATACCTCAGTTTTACTACTGCCAAATGTGTTTCTATATCTTCTTCAAGGTTTTGCTCTCATTTTTCTTTTAGCCTCCCTATCTCCCTTTCTTCTTTTCCCTTGGTTATCTTTCTTATTTTTACAGTATTTTTTATCCTTTACAGAGTAGCTTTCTGTATTTTTATTCTATTCTTTCAGACTTCTTTCTCCTGTTCTTCCCATTTCAGTTTAAGCTTAGTCTTTACTTCATCCCATTTATTTGTGTCACTTCTCCTGGAGAGCCACTACCTCCAAAATCTCCATACGGAACATTTTTTTTTTTTGCCAGGATTTTTCCATCAGCTTACCCCTGCTTTCCAATGTCTTTCTAGGGAGATTAATGAGGGGTTTCTTAATCTAGTTTCTACAAGAAAGTGATCTGAAATTAGCCATGGATGGGTTATTACCTGTAAAACCGAGTGTCCGTGCTCCTCCAAGATATACAGCTGATCCAGTCTGGATAAATTCCCTATTCCCTTCTCTTTCTTCTTGAAAAGTTATACTCTCTCTCTCTCTCTCTCTCTCTGTAGCCCAAACTGGACTCCTTTATTTCACCATCCATAATATTATCATATTTGTCCACTTTCTTTCCAATAGGATATCTGTTTTTCTCGGACCCCGGTTACATCTCTTTTATCTGTTATCACATTCCAGCCCCTCCCATAACTAGTAGTTCCTGTTGATACTCAAACAGTTCTTCAAGCACCTCCTTTGTTTCTTGGTTTTTTTAGTTTTTGGGGACATATAAAAGTTTCCCGCAGTGATCCATTTATTATTCCAGTAGCCCCTTAATATCAAGTACCTGCCAGATTTATCTGGTTTCTGTTCTTCCACTACAGTATTGGCACTACCATGTACCACTGTCAGTACTCGCCTCTTCCTGTCTGCAACTGCCTCAACAAAATATCCTTTCCCCTGCTATCATTTTGTGAAGGCTTCACATTCAACCTTTTTTAAAGCTGTTTCCTGTAACAACATCACTACATTTAAATTTAGCCTATTTATATAGTGCAGCTCTTTACATCTTTTTGAATCATCTGTGAGGAAGCTGAGTTTTAAATAGCTATTTTAAGCAACATATCGTAGAACTATTGCACAATCTCTGTCTAACCACCCCTGTTTGACATACTGCTTGGGAATCACATTTGTTTATTTTGCCCCCACCCTGTTATGCTGTTGTACCCTGCTTAGTGGACTGGCGACACTAATGAGCTTTTATTTATCCAAAGTCGCAGAGCCGTAATGAACAAACAACATTTCAAATGTCACCCAAGCAGAAAACACAACTATGTACAAATCTCCTTGCTCCAACCCTAGAATCGTTCTTTTTATGCTTCTCTACTGCAATGAACAAGTGCTCTTTGATAGCACTTGCAGTGTTGCATCCCAAACTCCTGCCCTCCTTCCTGTTTGATTCCTGCCTTTGTCCTCTTTGCACTTATGCCTTTACTTAATGTGATGCTATTAATCCTTTCATAATCATTGCTCATCTTTCTTTCCCTGTCAGCCTGTTGTAGTCTGTGTCCTACTCTCCCAGCTTCCAAATGTTTCATGGCTTTACAAGCTCATGGGATGATGTGGTCCATCTGTCTTTCTTGCCTGTAGTCTGGACAAGCACTCTCTATATATTGCATTTGCAGGTGATTTTGTCTCCTGACTCACCACCACTTAAGACAAAGACTAGTTGTTGTGGAATTAACCTTTTTGTAATTACTAACACTTCTATTTATCTAAGCATGATGACCCATTTTCCTTTGCTCATTCTTTCACTGTATATTTACTCTATCTACCCATTCATTTAGCATACTCATTGTCTGTCTTGCGGGCTTCATAACCTACAACTTCCTAAGCTGAGCCTTTAATTAGTTAATAGAGTCTGCTAAGAAACATAATTGGAGTGTTACAGCCCGGCTTCTCATTCGTCAGCCTCATTCACAATGCTCATTGGAATGCTCCACTCACTTATCCACATGACTTTGTGACTCTCAGTCTTGTAACAATGTTCTTAACCCCTGTTTAATGTATGGAGTGATATTTGTGTTTACTGTCAACCTTTTAATAAAATTAGAGGGTTATTAATCTGTTGTTAGAGCTTCAGAGGAACATTGTTTATAGTGACTCTCCCAGTAACCATTTGAAATATTGGGACCTGCTAGAGCAAGTCCTGAAATATGGATACTGAATGGCTGAAAGAGCAGACTTACCAAGTCAGAGATGCCATTTCTGGGAATATTCCTTTTTATCCCAGGTATGTCAATCTTGGAGTCAGTTTATATAAGTTTGGGGGAGGCAGGGGGTGTGGGGGGTAGCTTACCCCCTACAAGAAGAAGTTTAAAGGAGATGAGTGAGTTTCAAAATTCTCTCTTCTGTGCTTTTGGTCTTTTTTTTCAGCTTGTCGGCACTCAGCATTTTGAGTGTCGACATTTCAATAGGGAGCTGACTCTCCCATATATGTGCTTGTCTCTGTTGAAAACATTTATACAACTTTTCAGTAGTCAAAACATTTAAAACACTCTTCTGTTGGATACTGACATTATGAATCCTTCAACATCAAGCTCAGCCTTTTTTCTTGTACCACATTGCAAGCTCTCTTTTATGCTAAAAGTCTAATTTTGTTTAAGTTGTTTTGACAACACATATCACTTACCCTTGCCACTTTCTTTTCTTCACTCCAGTAATCTAATGGAACATCACATGCTGCTGGTGGCCAAAACACCATAGGTTCATAGGTTGGTATTAGGCTATCGGCAATAGGGTCTATACAAGCCTAGCCATAACAATTCCCTGGCTATTTCTTCCCAATGTATTTACTTCCCTGGACACCACAAAAAGAAAACAATACGTAATATGTTGCGGTATTTATGCAAAGGAGAAACCAAAACTAATTAGGACAAAAAAGCACCAAAGATATTTGACAAGAAATACAGGCAACATCATCCAGATATGGAAAATTTTACAATGCAAAGCATAAGAAAACAAAGGGGAAAGTTGAAAAGAGGATTAGTAATGGAGACGTTAAAGAAATAGAAACTGAAGTTATGGATTACTTTAGTGTAGAAATTCATCTTTGGTTAACATCACAGCACAGTGGAATGATGAGCCCCTAAATTAAGGAGAATGGGGAGCATCTGATTATTTGCTGCATAAAGATACTCTGGTGCCTTCAGTGGGATGCCAGTGCATAAGTTCAGTTGGAGTTGCACAGCAAGGGAAGGAGCAGAAAATGGTGACAAATCTGACACAGTCAATGTTGTGGAGTGATAAGCCAGTGAGTTCCCATATGAAAGACCAACAGATGAGGCAGGGTGCATCTGAAGAAAATATGTCACAGGAAGATGTTCTGGAACTTTCTGGAGAATGCCTGCAGGAAACAGTTTAGCAGAAAAAGATCTAAGGGAAGAGTTACTTCATTTAATAGAGATGGATAGACATATTAAGATCAATGAAAAAAACAGATTACAGAAAGTCAGTAAGACCCAAAATGTTAGAAGTCTGATAAAACAAATGAACACAGTAACCAACACTATTCATAGAATTCCATGTGATATAACAGAAGTAAATAGGACAGCTAGATTAATAATAGATAAAGTTTTACCACATCAATACAGGGCAATAATAGATAGGAAGTAAAGACATCAAATGCTATCATGGAAGTAATGAACAGAGAAAATTATAAAGCAATTAAGACAAGAAGTGGCACTGTCAGAAGTGTAGAAAAGAGGGAGCAGATCAACAAAAATGCGTAGAAAAATAGACATGACAAAAGCAAGATTCAATATCAGAGAAGACCAGGATTTATTGTACATAACTGCAAATAATAAACTAAAGATATCAACAGAGGCAGAAAACTTAGAAGACATACAGATAACTATAAAGCAAAAATTCAGCTCCAACTTTACCCCTTTCTCCCACTCAACCTTCCCTCAGGAAATATCATCAAATATAACTCCCCCTACTATCACTAGGGAACAGGTCCTTACCTCTCTGCCTAAGACCAAGAATACTGCATCAATGGGCCCAGACAATATCCCAGGATGCCTTCTAAATAGCATGAAACATGACCTGCCAGGGTCTCTGGAATTACTACTTAACTGTAGCCTCCAAACAGGTTTTGTGCCTCCGAAATGAAGAAAGGCAACAGTCATCCCTCTGCACAAAACTGATCCAATTACAGACTCTGGAAACCACAGACCCATAAGTCTCACTAGTCATATATGTAAAGCCATGGAAAGAATTATCATGGAGATGAACCTCCAGACACTGGTTCCAGCTCAGTTTAGTCTTGTCAAGGGCAGATCATGCCTACTCAACCTGGTGGACTTCTTTGAGAAGGTCACCAAAGCAATGGATGAGGGCAAAATTGTTCCTGGCTAAGGCATTTGACACACTATCCCACTTGGGCATTGTTGATAAACTCAAGAGGTTAGGTACAAACATACCTATCATTGAGTACAATGCCCCCCTTGATATGTACCTAACCAGGCATATCCAACATTTCTTGATGGACCTTGGACATTATATTGAACAGACCGTTGGTCAAGGGGATGTTTCTACTGACATGTTTGTAACTTTAGATGTCAAAAATCTTTTTACTAGCATACCCAATGAGTATGGTATACAAGCGGTTAGGGATATTTTAAAATGTAAGAGTAGGTACACTGATAGCAATATCATGGTTATATGTACCTTACTAGAATTAGTTTTGGAACATAATGTTTTTATGTTTGGTGGAAAGTTATTTTTACAAAGATGAGGGGTTGCCATGGGTAACTCTTATGCAAATCTGGTAATGGATTATTGGGAACAAGAACATGTATTTCATCATCTGATTTCTCCAGTCACATCAAATTATATTGACGCTTTGTGGATGATGTGTTTATATTGTGGGATGGCAGTCGATTTGAGTTGTAAGAGTTTTTTAAATATGTTAATGATGTCACTGATTTTTTTATCTTTTACACACGCACACACACACACACACACACACACACACACACACACACACACACACACACACACACACACACACACACACACACACACACACACACACACACACACACACACACACACACACACACACACACAGTATCTGATTCAAATATCGATTTTTTGGATGTGAAAGTAACCAAGAATATACATGGACAGATACACACTACTATCTTTAGGAAAGCCTGCTGGAGAAGCTGTCTGTTAGTACATGACAGTATGCACCCTAGGTACGCATTCCCCAATGTTGCTCAGAGTCAATTTATTAGATTGTCCAGACTGTGTACTGAACCAATGGATTGTGTTTCTAATATGGAATTGCTATCCACCCAGTTTAGAGCTAGGGGGTATGTAATGAGTGACATTGAGCCAACCAAGGAAAGGGTTATGTCAAATAGGGGAATTACCACTAGACCATATATTTTTTAATAGACTGTACAGTAATAAGAGAAGGAAGTGGGTGAACAAAGAAGTGAGGTTTTTTACCAAGTTTACCAATGATGTATATTTGGTTCGTGACATTATTCAAAAGAATTGGAGTCTATTAACTATTGATAATAAAACAGCAGGTATTGTTGGATCCAAACCCAAATTTGGGTTCAGGAATTCCAAGAATTTGAAACAATTGTTGTCTGGCCAAATCCCTTTCATATAGGTTGGGTACGATCCCTTGTCATAGGTGCAAGCTATTCCCTATGATTAGTAAACAGCAGAGATTTGACCATCCGAACTTTGAATTTACATTTGAACTGAAAATTTATGCAGACTGTCACACCCACAATGTGGTCTATCTTGCTACTTGTAGAGCCTGCACCAGTTTCTATGTGGGTAGGTAAGACGGTGCAAAAATTAAAAGACAGAATTTGAGGACATCAACATGACATTAAGGTTTTAAACAGTCAAAATGCTTTAGCCAAACATGTTAAAGAAAATCCAGGGCATGGCTTTTTATTTAGAGTTTGGCAATGTGCGAAGGCCAACCCCAGGGGGGCAATTTAAATGATTATGTGGAAAGTTTAGAGTTATACTGGATACTTAAGTTGCAGGCTAATAAGTACCCAGGGTTAAATGCTGCTGTCTGTCTCAAACCAGCTTTAAAGAGAAGAAGGAGGAAGTAGTTGTGTGATGTCATCGGGGGAGGTTTTTTAGCCCTTTGATGATTGGTTTTTGTTTTATTTAAATTTGAAATTGTTTTTATATGTTTGTACTCTGTTTGCATCTGAAGAAATGTTTATCCTGGATTTATCAAATATACATTTTTTTTTTACTTTTTATATAGTCTTGGTAGCCTTGCATTGGTCTTTATTTGTTATACAGTGTGTCCAGCATAGGCTTTTACATGTTTTGGAGCCTTTTTTGCTATTTATAAAAACTTTAGACCAATAACCTGCCTTCCAACAATGTATAAACAATATACTGGAATTGGTGCTGACGGAGTTTACAGACATTTTGAAGAAAACTAAATCATGGGAATAGAACAAAAGGGTAACCAAGGAAAGTCTTGTGAAACAAATGATCATTTGTTGTTTAATAAACTTATAATGGAGAACTGTAAACAGAGGAAGAATCTAGGTATGGCATTAATAGATTACAGAAAAGCATTTGAGCTCATCCTACATTCATGGATCAAGGAGTGCATACAGATGTATATAAAACACTCTGCATTGATTTATTACATTACAGCAGCCATGAAACAGTGGCAAATCACTTTACAGCTAAGCTATGATAAAGGACATATTATTACCTCAGGAATAAAAATTCAAAGGGGGATGTTCCAGGGTGACTCTGTCACCACTGCTCTTTTGTCTTGCTCTTAACCTATTAAACTGTTTACTTAACAGATTAAGTCATGGTTACAATTTGGCTCTCAGAAAACATCAAAGTATAAAGACTTCCCATCTTCTCTTAAGAATGATTTAAAATTGTATAGTTCATCAGATGAGGAACTGAAAGCACAACTGCAAATGATGAAAGCTTTCTCAGATGATATAAGAATGTAATTTTGTCTTGATAAGTGTGCAAAAGCAGCATTTAAAGCAAGTAAGCTGCAGCATCAAGAAAATATCAATCTGGGACAGGAATATGAAATAAAGGAAGTTGATCAGGAGGGAGTTTATAAATATTTGGGAATTGATGAATGTTCAACAATAAAATATGAACAAATTCATCAAAACTCAGTAAGGAATATTTTAGAAGACTAAAATTAATACTGAAAACAGTCCCGGCATCTAGGAGCAAAGTCCAAGCCATAAAACAAGGAACAAAGTCCAAGCCATAAAACAATCTGTTTTTACTATTCTAACTTACAGTTTTAGGGTGATTTACTAGCTCCAAAAGACATTGGCTCAGTTGGACAGGAAAACAAGAAAAATGCTTCACTTTTATCAAATGATATATAAAATCATTGTATACCAAGATTATATGTTCCTTGTTCTGAAGGAGTTATGGGCCTCCTCAAAATTGATTACATGCATAAATCTGCAGTTGTAGGACTGCGTACATATCTACTAACTTCACTAGATTCAAACATAGTAAAAGCATTAAAACATGAGGAGACAAAGTCTAAGATGCTTTCCTTTTAAGTTTAGCAAAAGCATATTGGTATCAAGCGGGAATGGAAACCAAACCAGAAGTAAGCAAAAATCAGGTAGCAATTGAATGTGCCAAAAAAACAAAAGAAAGAATATAAGGAGAAGGATCAGCTGAAAAGGCAGGGAATGTGGAAAGGCATAAATATAACTGCAAGTACAGAAAACTCTTGGAACAACCTCATGTCTATCAGGATCTGATGCAGAAATGGTTAAGGAGAGGTGAATTTAGCCCAAAAGATTAAAGGTGAATATTAGCAGCCCATGATAGTGGACTATGTACATGTTGGTTTACAAAGTCCATTGAAAGTGTGAAAGAAACAGACAAATGCAAGTTCTGTAAAGCAAAACTGGAAACAGTTGCACATCTTGTTGCTGGGTGAAATACTCTAATGGCAGATGGCCTGTATACTGAAAGTCATAATAACGTGGCAAGACTAGCATTTGGGATTGTGCAAACATCACAAAATTAAAGTAGCTGAGAAGAGTTGAAAACGTGAGCCACAAAGCATTATAGAGAATGATGAAGTTTATACCACATGGATTACCTATTACCAACAGTTCAAAAAGAATAGACGCTAAAAAACAGATATAGCAGTCCATGAAAAGAAGACAAAAGTGTCATTGATCATTGAAATTGCTACACCCAGTGATTACAGTGTCTTACATACAGAGAAACACAAAGTCATACAATACCAGGATTCGTAGGCAGAAATGAGTGCAATGTGGAAGAAGGCTATCCAGATAGTTTTAATAGTAGTAGGAACAATGGCTCTCATAAAAAAAATAATATACAAGTCTTGTTTAGATATGCTATTGATACATTTAACTCTGTACGAATTGCAGAAGTCAGTTCTGGGCATTTTGTAGGTGCTGCAAAGAGTATTTCTGGCTAACATCAAAAAATGAAACAATAATAATTTCACAAACTTAAATCATACTTTCACTTGGAATGGGGTCCATTCCCATCATGTATTAAAAATCCAAATGACATGGAGAAATTAATGCAAAACACAATTGTTAACCACCTCATGGCCAGTATAATTTTCCTTATAAAGCAGAGCCACGTGACCAAACAATCCACATGCAGATGTGCACAGTGATTAGCAATGAATCCTCCATATAGTTTTTGACAGTCACATACTCTCGAAGGTGAATATGCCAATATCAAAACATGTAGCCATTTCAGATTGCCAAGTAATTCCCCCCATCTAGCCTTCATCTCCCATGGCCCATCTTTAACGGTTAAGGCAAAGTTAGTAACTGTTCTTGGCCACGTACCACATTTATTGCTCCTTTCTGCTGCTCTCTTCATCTGAATCCCTGGTGTTCCCTGCTTCTTGTAGATGCTGACTGCCTCTGTGCTGCACAGCATGTCATTGTGCCACCTTCCATCTCTTGTACATGTGCCGTTGAAAGACTGGGAATGGTTTAAGGAGCCATATTTCCTTTGGTGTACTCTTCTTCATCTGTACCTTCTTTCCTCATTTTTCCCTCACCCTGTCTGGGCCATGCATTCTGGTTTCTTTAAATTGGTTGAGGGCTTCCCAGACCTGGGATGGATCAGCAAAATATTTTATGCGAAGAGTGAAAACAATATCTGGAAAATCACTGGATAATGTAAGCAAAATCGTAGTTGTAAGCTTCTGCACTCTGAAATAGGGAATGAACCTGTTATGTTTCAGTCTAATCCCCACAGAAAAGTCTTATTCCACATATAGTCTTTGCCCTCCTGCTTTCAAAATGTTCCCCTTTACCCAAAGGAGGCTTTATAGACATTCATGGAGCAAAAATTCTGGCATTTGATCACTATTGGGTGTGGGTATCCATTTGAGGGTCATGAAGGGGAGTAAACTCTATGTGCCCTTTCTATGAGTTCATCCATTTCCATCTCTGTCCATTTAATAAGCAGGATTTTACATAGGGACTGTTATGGCTGTAAAGCCCCCTCAGTGATTATCTGTGCCTGCTTTTGTTCTCTGATCTTCTACTCCTTCCAAATGTCCAGGGAAATATGATTCCTCTGAACAAGCGTTGGATTTAGACTCTGGTGGGGAGTCACTGGTGTACCCTTCTTAAATCCACTCTCCTCTTTCCTGGGGTCTGAAGAAGAGGATTCACTTACTTCTGATTCCCTAGTGGAGGAATTGTCCTTTGGGGATACTGTGAGTCATATGATGTAACACTTTCAGCTGAATTGTTCACAGGTTTCTGGCATTCAAAGAGGTACAATGGACTCTTGCAAATATAGTTTCCTAGGTCTTCTGCTGTCCCTCCAATTTTGAATGCCCTTTCGAATAGTTTATCTTCAGATTCTTAGGCCCCTGATCCCAGTCTTCTGCCCCTAAGAAGCCTGACAGGTTCTATACATTTCCTGAAGCTGAAACCTTTTTTGTATAAAAGGCATTCCTCTGATATGAATGTTATTTCTGAGTCTACTGATAAGCCATCTAAGTTGCTGCCCTCCTCTAAGATTTTACTTTCTGGTAAAGACAGTCTTTCTATTGAAAGGTAAGGAAAAAAGTGAAAAGTGCACACTTCTGCTGCCTTAGCTTTCAGGGGCATTAACTACTAGACACCTATGATTGGTATGTTCTTGCACTTCGTTCTAAGCATGGAGACATTCTGACTGATATGCCTGACTCTGAGGTAAAGAATTCTGCTATTTCTCTTTTGAGTTCTGCTTTTCAGGTGCCTCATCATTCTATTAAATATAGCTATGGTGCTGCTGATGCCTTATCCAGGGCTGCTGTATCAGATTCTGTGATGAGGACGTACTCTTGGTTGTGCCTGCAGGCTCTTCCTGAGGCCATCAAGGCTAAATTACTGAATTCGCCTTTGGACAATCAGAATCTCTTTGGCACTGCAGCTGCTGAGCTCTTTAAGGCCCTGCTAGATAAGGGTAAAATTATGCAGGATCTGAAATAAATCTTTATTTCTCCAGTCCCTACATTTCAGAGAAATTATCTTTCTAAGCCTTCCATTCTCTGTAGGCAAACTAGACAGCCTTCTAGAGATAAATGGGCTTCCAAGGGAGTTTTTCCGACAAGCCTTCTCAGGGTACTGTGGGCAAAAAGCCTGCTTCCCCTGACAAATCTACTCCATTTGACATTCAATCACTTCTTCCCCTTGGCCAGATTCCTGTGTTCCTCCAGTTGCATCTGTCCTTTTTTTTTGTCTGGCAACAGATCACCACAGATGTTTGGGTACTTTCCATCATCCAAAAGCATTATTTTATGGTTTGGAAGTCCTTCCCCCTTTTTCAGGCCTTTCTTAACCTCCTCCCTGCCAGCTGCCTAAATTCCCTGTGGATCTTCAGGATCTTTTGGTAAAGGGAGCCATCCAGCCTGTTTACCCTTCTCAGCAGGGCAAAGATTTTTACTTCAGGATGTTTCTGTTCCAGCAAAGTAAGGGCCTTGGAGGCCCATTCTAAAGTTCTTGTTTCTTAACACTTTTTCTAAAAGTTCCTTCCTTCAGGATGTTGTCTCTGTAGACACTGTTTCTTCTGTTGCATCCCCAGGCTTTTGTGTCCCTGGATTTGAAGGGTGTTTATCTACACATTCCTAGTCATCATCTCTTCAGGAAGTTTTTATATTTCTTCATTTCTTCCTCACATTTTCAGTTCTCTGCTTTGCCTTTTGGTCTTTCTACAGCTCTGAGGGTCTTTACCAAATGTCTGGTCCCAGTGGTAACCTTTTACAGATTTTAGGGAGTTCAAATATTCCCTTATTTGGATGACCTTTGGCTTCAGGCCTCGTCCCAGCACCTCCTGCTTTAGGATTTACTTCACTGTGCTTCTTCTTGTTCACAGTGTGGCGTTCACCCTCAATCTCAAAAAGTCTGTGTTGGCCACCTCTCAGGACCAAGTGTTTCCGGCATGCAAGATTCAGACCATACCAATGATGGCTTGTCTCCTAACCCCCAAAGTCCTCTTTTAGACTGCTTATTTTCAGTCCTCTCTCTCTCTCCCTCTTCCACTCCTTCCTGCAGGGGAATTTCTGTGAGCAGTGGGATACATGGCGTAAACTATTCCCATGGTTCCCTTTGCCAAACTCCATATGAGGAAGTTTCACTGGTATCTCAGGACTGTTTGGCTTCTGCACTGCCATCCTCTGGACTTTCCTCTTCCCCTCTTGCTCTGCCTTATGCTCAAGCTTCATTGGTGGATTCATCAGATTTCCCAGAATCCATGTTTATCTTTTCAGGTTCCTCTTCCCATCCAAGAGCTGTACATGGATGCATTCAATCAAGGTTGGGGAGCTTCCTCCAACAACTTCAGTGTCCTGAGACTTTGGTCTCTTTAACAACGGGAAGACCATATTAACATCAACAATAAGGAGATGAGAACACTCATTCTGGCCCTTCATGCCTTCCAGTATCTTTAGGCTCCAGGCCCTCTAAAGATTTTCACAGACAGTGCCACAGTCATGTGGAACATCAACAAACAAAGGGGCAGAAAGTCTTTCCTTCTTTGCAGACTGGCACTTCAGGCTTGGGATTTTGCCATCCACCATCAATTGTTTCTTCAGGTGGTTTACATTCCCTTGGAGTGCAGTGTTGCGGCAGACACTTTGAGCAGGTCCAGAACAGGACTTCGTGATTGGATGCTTCAATGGGAGGTGTTTCTGGACATAGTACATCAGAGGGGTACTTCTCAAGTAGATAGTTTTGCCTCCTCTCTGATTAGACAACTTCCCAAGTTCTGTTCCAGAACACCAAGTCCTGTAGCTTGGAAAGTGGATACTCTTGTCTTTTTTTGGAAGGTGATGATTCTGTATAGCTATTCCCCCTTTTCCTCTGCTACATAAAGTCCTGCACAAAATCATGTGATACAGGCCCAAAATCTTGTTGATGACTCCGTTTTGGCCCAGATACCAAAGGTTCCCACATCTATTTCATCTGGCCAGGGTAGTCATTACAAGTTACCTCACAGGATGGATCTTCTCACACAGGACAAGGGATCTCTCATTCACCCTCACTTGCACGTTCTTCATTTGACATTTTGGGAGATGGGTTTTGATTCCTTTTAGACACCAATTTTCTGAGGATGTGCTTTCAGTTTTGCAGGAGGCCAGAAAACCTACTTGTAGAAAATCCTTTGTGGCTAAATGGCAGCATGAGCTGGACTGTTGCTCTGTGAGTCTTGCCGTTGTCCTTTCTATTTGTCAGGATTGCTTACTTCTGGACTGGCATGTTCTTCTGTTAAAGCTCATTTCTCAGCCATTTCTGCTTGTCTGCCTTTGAATCCACCTCTTACTTCTTGCCTTGAAGTGAAACGATTTTTGAATGGTATCTTTCATATTAGGCACTTAAGGAAACCTTTTCTTCCTTCTTGGGACCTTAATTTTGTTCTTACAAAATTATCTGTGTTTCCCTTTGAGCCTGCAGTTTCCTCTTCCTTGTTGCACTATACTTGAAAGACTGTATTGTTGGCAGCTCTAACTTCTGCTAAAGGAGCCTCTGAATTTCTGACGTTCATAGTGGTCCCACCTTTTTTGTTTTTTCACAAAGACAGGGTCTGACTATGTGCTAATCCTTCTTTTATGCCCAAGGTGGTTAATGATTTGTTCTTAAATCAAACTATTCATCTTTCTTCTCCTCCCAGCACAGAATGCTAGTGAGGGGATTCTTCACAACTTACATTTACATAGACAGCTCAGGTATTACCAAGACAAGAGATATCAGGAAATCGGAGCAACTTTTTTTTTTTTCATTCCAAGAAATTGAGTATGTCTGTTTCTAAAAAACAAAAAAAATCTCCTGGATCTCTAACACCATTTCCTTTTGCTATTCCCTTCATAGTGAACAGCTTTCTTCTGTTTATATTCATTGCAGGGCGGTTGCCTCTTCTGCTGCTTTTTTCAAGGGTTTGGATACTAGATCCATTTTGGAAGCTGCTACTTGGTCTTCTGTGCACACCTTTACCTAACATAAGTTAAATGTCACTTCTAGTGCCCGGGCAGGTTTTTCTAGGGGCATCCTTCATGGATTTTTGGGGGACGTCCCTATGGCTTCCGCCTCTCATTCTCTCTATCAGGTTTTGTACTCTCCCAGCTGTAACAAATACTGCAGCAGTGATTAGGAAGGACATAGTACATCTGTGCAGGATTTTATCATAACAGGTAGATGTCTTATTTCTCACTGTTGCAGTGTTTGGTCCGCTCCTCCTTCCCCAGATTCAACTCTCTTGCCTTCCTTCTGGCTGAGGGGTCTTTTTTGCATCTTTTTCTCCTTCTTCTATTCCTTGCTGTACATGTTCTTACTTTCCTTTTGGGTTGCTGTGGTTATTTTGGGGCATTTCAGATCTGAGGATTAGATACTCGTACATCGCATAAATACCTTATATCTTGGATGAAGAACATACATCTGACATACAGCACCTGTGAGGTGTAAAGGCTTTGGTCTGCTGACCGAAAGTTCAGCTATCCTCAGCAGGATATTCCAGTTTTAACAAGTAATGCGACAGCGAGAAGCAGGACATCTGTTGTTCTGGTAAGATCTTGCACAACTGTACTTTTCTTCTTTGCCAGCACCAGTATTTTCTTCCTGTGTCAGCATGAGATAAGATAAAACAGTTTTTAAGAAGGAGTGCTTTGAGGGTTTGTTTGGATAGGCAGGTGGTTCAATGATTAAGATTTCTGACACACATTTTCATGTTCCATGTTGTTATCTGTTCATTGTCTCCATGGACTTTTCATATTCTTCCTGTGTCCATTTGTTTTTGTTACTCTGGTTTTCTTCCACCTCCCTCAAATACACTTGTTGAGCTAACTACTCTACTACACACACACACACAAACACGCACACACACACATATATATATATATATATATATATATATATATATAGGTTTACTATCAAAATTTCGAACCGTACTCCGTCAACTGTACTATTATCGAACACGGAAGTTCGAAAACAGTAATATCGATATCAAAAAACCAATCAAGGAACGGGTTTTAACATGGGTCGAGGTAGGGGAGATGTTTGTAGTTCGGCATAATACTGAACACACACGAAAGAATCTTGAATATAAGAAGGAAGTTGTTTGAATTCCTTCAACAGTATACCATGCAAGATAACCCCCAAATTATGCAAAAAATATTTACAGGCAGAGACAATAGGGCGACCTGGTGGATTAATAATATCCTTGTGGGTTTTCGGTAAACAGTACAAATATGCTGGACCTGTATCATCACATAATAATTTGTTCTTGACATCCTTATCACACCAGTAGCCCAGTCTCAAGCCCCTTTGAATTAACAAAGCATAATTTTTCTTCGCTTGCTCTATCAAATCATAGCTAACTTTCTTATATACTATTTCAACTTCTAATAAATCAAGACACATCTTTAAGTATTGGGTATAATGCATTATTATATTATTATTATTCGCAGACGACTGCAAACTGGGCACCATAATCGACTCTCCAGCCGACACAAGCATCCTCCAAAAGGGCCTCATAGAAACAGACAACTGGTGCCAGAGCCATGGCCTCAAGCTAAACGCCAAAAAGTGTATAGTCATCCCCTTTGGCAAAAACAAAGTGCTCACAAATTACCACATAGGTGGTAATCCATTAAGTACAGTAGAAATAATTAGGGACCTGAGGACCCAAGTTGATAGCAATCTCTTATTTGACAACCACGTGGCCAAAGTGTTTAGAAAAACATTTTATATAGCCCACCTAATCATGAAGGGATTCACATCTAGATCAGGGGAGGTCATCGTGCCTCTTTACTCATCCCTCATCAGGCCCATAATTGAGTACAATGCCCCTTTTGGGATGTACCTTACCAGACACCTGCAGCAACTGGAAAGACCCCAAAAGTACCTCACCAAGAGGATCAAAGGGCTCAAACAGATGCCATATGCTGCCTGGTTAAAGAAACTCCAGCTCTACTCAATGGCATGCCGCCTGCTCAGAGGCAATCTGTGCCTGACGTATAAAGTCATGTCCAACCCAGAATTAATGGACATGCTGCACCTCAGAAAATCCAAATCCCATCGAGCTATGCGCTCGAGAGACTTGAACCTCAGCACTGAAATAAATAGGACATGCTGGAGGGACAGATTCATAACCCAGAGGCTCCCTTCACTCTGGAATAAAATCCCAGTCCAGGTTAGGCAGAGTCCCTCATTGACTCTCTTCAAGAAGAATCTTGATGTGTGGATGGGAGATCGTAGGTTTACCCCGGGTATCACTTCTGTGTCACTGTTAGACAGAGGCACAGTATACTAACCTCAAAAAAGGGCATAGCAAAATTAATTTAAAATGGGTGGCGAAAGCCAAACACACTCTGGCTAGGCTTATAAATGCCCTAGGGCAGATAGCCTAGTATGAACCTATTATAATTTTGTTACCTTTATCAGATGGTTTAATAATCAACTCTTTTTGTCTAGAAAAATTAATCAAAGCTAACCATTCCTTTTTAGATAAATTATACTTAACTTGTTTCAAATCAAAATTTTTAAATAACATTTCATATTCAAATTCAACCATAGACTGAAATTTCTTAATTCCTTCATGTACAAAAGGTGGCATAACTGTATTATTAATCCCCACTGCAGAGGTATCAATTGTGCAATAAGCATTCAGATCACTATTACATGAGATGTAAGAATCAAAAGAGTCCATATCAGAAAAATACTCATCACTACTAAAAGTGTTGTCACTACATACATTACTTATAACATCAGAACCAGCATGATATTCGAAAAAATGCCACAAGTGCATTTTCCTAATTACTTTAAATAACTCAATTTTACACTCATGTAATTTAGGTATAACAGTTGGTACAAATTTTAATCCAAAATTCAAAACAGAAAAAATACAATAAAGTAGACTATCATAGTATATATGATGGTAGTTAAGATGAATGATAATCTTTGTACAAATGCAATTCATGTTTGTTGAAGTTTTTAACACTGTCCTTAATAAACATCTGTATTTGTGTGATAACAACACTTTGAATGTATGCATCCTGTTTGTATTCGATTTTTTTTACATTTTTTGTAACTGGATCATGACTGAAAACAATGCTATAAATTGTTATTTGCCTACCTATGTAAATAAATAGATTCAGTTAAATAACAGTAACCAGAATTATGTAAAACTGACAGTTTCCCTTATGCCATACTTGCATAAGCTTCATAAAATAACTACTTCAATGAACGGGTATCTCAGCAAGTAGGTGCATTTCATTGACGAGTGATTGTATTGAAGAAATAGACTGCTTCCTTCACATACACCTGAGTGCTATATACCTGTCTGTCTCCTACCATACCCTTCTGTAATACTGAAAGGCAGCAACTTAGCAAGTCAAATGTTTTATCATAAGCAACTAACTTTGTGGACACCAAAATGTATTCTATGAAGTGCATAACACCACTATATGTGTACTGTATTTCATCTATAACATCTACAAACAACAGAAGTATTAATAATTAAAGATTACAACTTCTTCTTAACACCATATATGTTATGTTTAAATTTTATATCTGTGGTAATGAATACCTACCTATGTATTGTACTATCCATGTTACTTTATTTTATCAAATGCGTTACAAAGCTTTTGCAATATTTAGGTGTCATGACCCAGTGAATTGCCTTTTCCTGCATGCAGAGTTATTTAAAAAGTTATTTTTAAGCAGCAGAAGAGGAAGACTTACAGGAACCTGCTTACTGACAAAACTACAGTCTTTGATATCATCTCCTCGAACATCCTCTTGTAAACACTTCAGTTTTATGAACTAAACGGTATCACCTTTCATTCATCTCTGAGCATCTTAAGGTTCCATACTCAGTCATTTATTATGTTTTTATGTTATTATGTTATTATGTTTTTGCCTTTCTGCTGGGGGTGGGAGTTGTTTTATAATGCTGATCTAGTAATCTGATCTTCAGACCAGTCCCTTAAAAGGCATCAACAACTCTCACCTTTGATCTTTGCAAACTACTTGGCTTTACTGATCTAGGTCTTAGTATACATCCAGAAAAGCCAAATTCATGGTCTTTGGAACTCCCTGACAGTTCCATCCCATGCCCAGTGGAAGGAAGCGTAGAACAAACATTCATTTCTGATTACCTGCTTATTTTACTTCAGATTCATGGGGGAACTTGAGTATCTCTTTGCTCACTTAGTGAAAATGTTTAGTTCTATAGCTAGATCCAGAAATTTATTTCAACACCCCAAATGCTATCAGCACATTTTATTCAATATCCACACCCAAAATACTATAAGTACATTTTTAGGATTCACAAATATAAGTTACTGCCTGCATGGTAACAACAATGAAAGGTACAAAATTATTAATAAAACTGTCATTTCAACACTCCAAAATGCCTTACTAATAATAGATCTCACAACACATAGAAATGCATGCAAACTCTATACTTGTCTTATATATCCAAAAAACATCATATACAAACATGTCCAGAACAAAATAAATTTCTCCCCTGAAGTCTTTAAATCCCTCCTGCAACAATGTGACTAGACCCCATTAAAACATCTCCACTTACACTTTGCTGTTCAGTATTTCAATGAAAAAGTCATCAGTATCCTAAACAACCTAGCTCCCCTTAGAAAGATCTGTGCTAAATCTAAACAAATACCATGGCTTACTAATGACACTAAACTGCACCTCAAACAGAGAGACAGAATCTGATCCCAGTATCTTGAGTTCAAAAACCAAGCTCATCTATCGTCAGATAAGAAACCTAGCCAAAAAGTAAATCAAGAGTGTCAAAAAGCTATACCATACCACAATACAACAAAAGCACAAAAGCAATCCAGAGAAATTTTGAGGTTCCATTAAACTACTCCTAAAACCTGGACAGTCACCAACCCCAGCTCCAACCACCACAAATACCGCAGATAGCATTACCACACAATGTAATTCCCACTTCATCAATTCTATAATATCCCTAGTAAAAAAATAACAGCAACACCCCAGTATCTGTTCCTACAATATCTGAAACAAACCTCAGTTCTTTCTTAATCAAACTAATACAAACTAGCACCATTAAAAATCTTCTTTACAAACTAAAGCCCACAGCCCCTGCTGCTGATGTACTCCCTAATGAATGTCTCATATTAGCAGCAGAGACCATCTCCAACCGTATATCTCTCCTAATCAACTGGTATGTTTCTGAGCAATACACCCCCAAGCTCTGGAAAATCTCTTCTTTCACTCCCTCTGCACAAAGCAAGTACCTCTACTGATTTCTCAAACTACAGGCCAATTGCTGTAGTCCCTCCCATAGTCAAGATTCTGGAAAAATGCATGCACACACAATTCCTTGACTATCTACTAAGTAACTACCTCTTATCCAACACTCAGCATGGTTTTAGACCCAAACACAGCACCACTACTGCTCTCGTAAGTTTTACTAAT
Organism: Protopterus annectens; assembly: GCF_019279795.1. Lineage (NCBI taxonomy): Eukaryota > Metazoa > Chordata > Ceratodontiformes > Protopteridae > Protopterus > Protopterus annectens. The sequence continues at coordinate 92,573,622 of NC_056739.1, read as the reverse complement.
ACAATCAACCAGCTCAGAAACAACAGCCAACTTGTCTCATCCATTTTTCTTAATCTGTCAAAGGCTTTTAACACAGTATCCCACCAAAAACTATTCAGTGAACAAGCTTCCTTAAACCTTACCCAACCAGCCCTCTCCTGGTTTTACAGATACTTATCTGACCGCCAACAAGCAGTTAAGTGGCAAAATTAACTCTCTACCCTATTACCTGTCTTAGTAGCTGTGCCTCAAGGCTCAATTCTTGCTCCATTGCTCTTCACCAACAAGCTCTGCTCAGCCACTCACATAGCAACCATTGTTCAATATGCAGATGACAACTCTCTCATATGTTCAGCTCCCTCCCTCCCAGAACTCCTACATATAACCCAAAAACCTTTTCTAGACATTGAAAACTACCTTTCTGACTCCTAACTTGTACTCAGTCCAAATAAAACAACGCTTATGCCCTTCTCTAGTAGCAAAACACCCGATCACCTTCCCCCTTTCGTTATCCACTCTTCCAATAAAACTAAAATTGAACCGGTCGATCACACCAAACTTCTTGGGGTCACAACTGACAGCTGTCTATAATTCAACAAACACTTAGCTCTAACTATCAAAAAGTTCCACATTAAGCTGATCTCACTTTACAGAGTCAAGCCATACCTAACTAACACCACCAGACATTCCCTAGCCAGGAAACATTTACTCTATACCATTCTATACGCCTCACCAATATTCACAATTCTCATAAAAACAGATTTAAACAAACTGGAGTCCTGTTATAATAAAATCACCAGGTTTGCTATAAACCACCCTTACAGATCACAGCACTGCTCTGCACTACACCGACTAAAATGGATCAAACCACCCAATCTTCTATCCTTCAATCAACTCATTTTTGCTCATTCCATCATTCACCACCCCAGTAATTGTCCTGCACTCAAGGACTTAGTTCAGCCCTACTCCATCTGTAGACCCCTAAGATCCTCTGTCAAACTACTGAGTCTGACAATAGTTATGGGGATTCTCTGTTCTCCAACCAAATGCCAAAGTTCTGGAATTCCATTCCTCAGAACATACTAAATACTACAAGCATTTCCAAATTCATACTCCTTAGGGAACACCTAACCAATAACTGGCTTTGCTCCTGCACCAATCCAGGCTGATAATAATGCGCTATTTTCATACCTCCCTTGTTTATTACCATTCTTTGCTATCTTTCACTGCACTCTACATCTATCTACCAATATCCAATTTCCTCCTTCTACCAATCTCTCCTATATGTGCTTAAATAATTGCTATGATATTGCCTAATAAACTGTGGAGGTGATAAGTAATGTATATCTATATGTATATATATTAGTAGTAATACTCAGCTTTATTTTGTCTGTCTTCAGTACTATCTCTGGATGTTTTCTCACATATCACATTACCTCTTTGTTGCATTGACATTGTTGTTTATGTGTAATTGTTTCTATAATGGACTTGTATGTTTTTACTTAAGGTTACTTTTCTTCAATCTCTGTTTTTTGTAGTGGAGTTTTTCTCCCTGGGCCTTTGCTGAAAATGGACCCATGGCACAGTCAGACTTTCCCGGTAAACAAATGTAAAATTAAATAAATAAATACATTAATTAATTAATTAACTAATACAGTTCATGTGTAAGACCCATAGAAATAAATATCACTTTCTAACCATGTTAAAAGCTGTAATGCTTCCCAGTAATCTAACAAGCACATTTCCAAATTCCTATCCATACACGCAAACAAGTTAACTTAAATCACTGCTTACCCACTGCTACATTTTTAATCCCAGAACATACCTCAGAACTTACGCCTGTCAGCTCTATTCCACTTATACATTAATATTTAAAAAGCTATCTTTATTTTTGCTTCCTGCATCTGGAATTCTTTACTCAGCACAGTAACAACTGAAATGACTATAACAATTGTTAACTCACATATGAAACCTTAACATCTTAAATTGTAACGATACCCTTGTCAGTCCACAGCAGCAGCAGAATATCCACACTAAAACATAAAATAAAGCACCTCTTCTGTCCAGTGTAATCAGTCTGCTATAATAGTAAATCCCATCAACATTTCGACTGCATTTATGAACATTTGTCTCTATCATGACAGCCTTTCATCACAACAGTTCTCACTCTGCTAAGTCTTACTGGTCTCTATTAAAAAGCTTGTATCTCGTATAACTCTGCCATGCAGTAGATACATGTGTGGTTAGATTTATTGCACTCCTTCACAAGTTCATGACCCCACTTCCTACTCTTTTGTCACTGGTGGAGTTGCACTATATCCAACACCCCATAACCCTCCTCTCTGGGGGTATGTGAGCTGAGGTTAGCTGGTCATTGTTATCCTTCTCCAGACCAACACCCCATAACCCTCCTCTTTGGTAGTGTGCAACCTGAGGTTAGCTGCTCACTGCCATCCTTCTCCATGCCAGCCCCTCATAATCCTGCTGTCTAGGGGTGTGCAAGCTGAGGTTAGCTGCTCTCTGCCATTCGTCTCCAAACAGTTCAATCCAACACCTGAGCTGTTAATCAATCCCTGGTGTCAGGAATGCCTGTAGACCACTGGACTTGTCCTCTTCCCTTTCCTTTTATTACCTAGGACAAATGTATATAATGTCATTTATATTTAATTGCATTTTTTTTAATGTGGCATATTTTAAAACATTTTTATCCCCATTGACGGTCTGTGACTTTTACATCACAGTACATCATTGAAATAATACTTACCCTGATGACATCTGAGAAATGTAATTGACCTTTGCATCAGTATGTGATGGCAGACTAATTAAAACGGGCCCAACATTGACTGCAGTCTTTATTTAAATGAGGATAAGACCAGGTAGGAGTATCATAAAATGCATTTGGAAGTTTTTTTGTGGCAGTTGAACTTGTGACTGTTTTCTCACCATCATGGATCCCCTCTGGCCAAAGTCCATAGGCACTCGTGTCTACCAGCCGATAACTGGACATTGATTTGGTACCTAACTATTTGAGTGAAAGGAATGCCCTGCTAGCTAGCAGGTGGTTTGATACAAATGTTGGATTTTTGTCCAATAACATTGTGGGTGTCAGGAGGGAGAGAAAATTTTAGAATATGACACAGAAGTGAGGAAGAGAGAAGTGATGGTTGTGTAGCTATGGAAATGCATTCAGAGAGATTTGTGAAGGGAAAGGGGAACTTGTTTACTCCAGTGTGTTTATGCATCCTTTAGGAAACTGCATTTGTGCAGTGATCCTTTCTCACTCACTCAGTTGACCTATACCCCATCACATTATAGGATCCTTTGTGTTGCAGCTCTGAAGTTGTCTAGCATGTAACCATGTATACTATATATATATATATATATATATATATATATATATATATATATATATATACATATGGATTCCATACACTAGATTGAAGGTTCACTACTTCGAAATAGTGTACAGAATGCACACTGCAGCGAAAGTGCACTTAATCGAACAACGAACGGGCGTTGTACTGAACTTCCGTGCAGTACTCACGGACCTTAGCGTTAGGGCATGGGTCATGGTAAGGGGATAGCCTGTAGGGCTATCTCCTTACTATGGCCCGTGTCCTAACCCTAAGGTCCGTGACGACTGCAGCTCAGTGAAGGACATAGCAATGTCCTCCACTATGGTGCGATAGTCACGAACCTTAGGGTTAGGGCATGGGTTAGGGTAAGGGGATAGCTTTACTAACTATCCCCTTACCCTAACCCGTGCCCTAACCCTAACCCTAAGGTCCATGAGTATTGCACCATAGTGGAGGACATAGCTTGTTTTTTGATGTCCTCCAGTGTGCTGCGGTACTTTCGGTGAAGTGCACTTTCGCGGAAGTTCACTTTTGTTAAAGTGAACTTTCGCGTAAGTGAGGTTTCCTATTACAAGTTCGAAGTTGTGAACTTTCATTCTTGTAATAGGAATCCATATATATATATATATATATATATATATATATATGGGTCTCTGTCAGATGAACGAAAGTTCACTTACCCGAATTTCCATTTACACCAAACACTGAATTCAATGGACGTTCACATCACTGGAATTTTAATCTGGGAAGTTGGCTAACATTTAAAAAAACACAGTGAAACATGTCAAACCCACCCAAGTGGGGGGCTTTGCCCCCCCCACCCTCCTAACTAAATATACTAACTTCAAGATTGCACTGTAGTGGGGAAAAAGGCAAATCTCCCATGTTAGCCAACTTTAATTTTTTCACTTATTTATGTAAACATGGGTTTATTTCTTCTTTTTAACCTTTAGTAAGTGTCTTTGCCTATGTAATGTAACATTCCTTTCATTTCTCTTTGCCTCTATAACATTTCCTTTCATTTCTCTGTTTACCGCAAAAAAATTCTTTTTATTACTTGTACATCATTCTTTTCTAAGAAGACAGTTTCCTGGTAATTTTTATGAGCCTTTTTCATTTTGTATGCCACTGTTTTCAGTCTTCATATGCACTTATTTTGCATTTCATTGTATATGCCAGCCACCACAATATACATGTTTTGAAAAGACATATTCCTTTGTGATTTTCCTATAATTCCGTTCCTCTTCAATCTTTCTCAGTTTCAAACTTTCCCTATAAATGCCTTTACCACCTGTTGTAACTTCAACATTCTCTCCCAATGTTTCTCAGATTGCAAAGTGTTCAAAGAATCCAGCCCTTTTTCAAAATCTTTCTCTCTCATAATTTCTGACTAAAGACAATAATCAACTTCTGTTTTATATTATTCCCTCTTATAAATATATTCTGTGTTTTTATTTATTTGCATCTGTTTCTCTTTTATCATTTCTCTAATCATATTTATGTCCTGTGTAATTTTCCCTGCAAATATTGCTACAATTTCAGTTAAGGTCTTTTGTTACTGTTATGTATCCAGATGAACTAATGTGTTTATTTCTTCAAACAATTCAGTTCTTTCTTTTTTGTTTGTTTGAGCACACAGTACAGTTACCCTGAATGGTTTCAAAGTCACTCTTAAATCCAGAATTAATAAACACCCTACTTTCAGTAGTTTCTAATATAATAATATATCAGAATAAGCTAATAAATAATCCAGACACTGAGCATGCTTATATTATTATGAATTCATAAATCAACGCAGTTGCCTTTGAATTTCTGACTAGAATCAAACTTCCACTAAACATGTAATGTCAGCAAAGATTTGCTTTTAGCAAAACTGTAAGTGCTATTGTATCATTTATAACACTGTTTCCATTAATAAGCAATATTACATTATCTTTGAACTTTTATTTCTTCTGTGTCATATGCATTATTTAGCTTTCTTATTTTAACTCTACCTCCAACACATTTTAGTTCTTGGTGTTTATTCCCTAATATTCTGTCACATTCTTTCTCCTTTTCAGTTTATAGAAAATTAATATACCAGATGTCATTACTAGTATTCACAACAAAAAATTTCACGTCCCTTAGTTCAATATTTTTCACATGTGCACATAATAAATGCTTACTTTCTATAAACATTCTAAATCAAGTTACTCAGATTATGATACCAAAATTATTTACTCTACATTACTTTTCTCAAGTTCTTTTTCATTTACAATTTTGTTTGTTCATTTTTTCAGTCAAACCAAAATGACCTGAACAGAAACTGATGTTAAAAGGGACTAAATAGTAAAGCATATATAATATTGGATGATAACTCTGGGAATCAATCAGAAAAGATCAAAAAGGATTGGAAAGAGGAACTGGATAAGCAATTTATAAAAGAACAATGGGAGAACATCTGTATGGTCTCAAGTTTGCAACCAAGTCTAGAAGATTAAAAAATGGAGAAAAACTTCCAAGCTCTGCTGAAGGTGCCAAGACAAAAAAGCAGCAAGAGAGAGAAAAAAGACTTCAAAGCACCACCACGGCAGCAATACAGTTCTTCAGCTTCTGGTATCCCAAATAGACAATCCAATAAAACAAAATATTTATTAACCAAGTTTAACGTTCAAAACAAGTGGAGTACTTGTGGAGTGCTTTGAAGTCTAGAAGATTAAGATTTTTATACTAATACTAATATGTATTTTAATACTTTTATACCTCAGTTAGACTTCAGATACTTTTTCCTCAAGTAGATAGCAATTGCTGGAAGTGTGATGGAGGAGAGAGAGAAAGGTAATTGGAAACACATTTTTTGGGATGTAATGAGTTGGTAGAATTTAAAAATTCTCTGCAGGGCACTTTGTCAGAAATGTTGGGGGAACAAAGGAAATAGAAACTGAATTGCTTAGATATAGTAAGGCCTTACTCTAAGTTTAATGCTATTGGCACCAAAAAAGCAGTTACTAGAAAATCAAAGTCAAAATCTAAAACAGCTATAATTAAATATTGTAAAAGAGCTAAAAGTACTGGAGATAGAATCTTTAGTAAAGTAGCAAATTACATACAATACATATAGAATAATGTTGTGGAGGAGAGAGGTTTAATTGTAGGTAGGAACTTAGCAATTTATGTAACTTATGGATTGAATGACAATTGTTAAAAAGAGAGAAAGAAAACATATATGTAAAATATAATGAATGTAAATGAAAATGTTAATATTGTTTGTTTTATTTTCTGTGGATGAATGTAGACTAAATCTTAAGTGATATTTTAATAAAGGTGTTTATAAACTCAAATGATTAATCTGCACACATGTTTTGCATTTTAGTTAATTTCTACATTTTAATAATTTTTTCAGCCTATCTTTTTCCACTGGGAACATCTTTTCTTATCATGGGCAATTGCCAGCTGATTATCTGATCCATAAAAATAGCGGGTTATTCAGAAACACATAAACTGCACAATCCTGTTTCTAGTAGGATCGCTCACTGTACTATAAAGGAGCAAATGAAACACCACTGTAGTGCTACAGTGGAGTGAAGCGCCAGAAAGTAGTGGTAAAGAGGTCTTGTTAAATATTACTACATCCAAATGTGTCAACCTGGGGGTGTGGCTAATATAAATAGCCATATGCTCTCTTCCACAGCTGTACTCAGTGGCTGAAATAGCAGAGCAGAGTGATTCAAAGATATGCTGTACAAAGTCATTTCAAAATGTATACCAGCTTTTTATGGTATACACCCACGTACATGTCCGTTGAGGGGTTATTAGAGCCACAGCAGGTTAGTACTGTGAGAATCTGTGCACGCACATGTGTGTGCGTGTATGTGTGTAGAGGACTGTAAGAGATATGTGTGTGGGTATCTATCCTGAGAACAACACTTTACATTAAGTGTTCATTTCAGAGACATGCAAATGCTCAGTGTGACTGTTTCATGTCACTGCATCATTTATCATCACTATAGTGGTATTAGAGTTCACCAGCAAAATTCTCACAGTGCTGTGGTGATATTTTGTATGTATACCCCTAATCATTTTCACTTGACTCAGAAATCCACATTTCCTCCTAACGCCAGTGTTTATGAACCTTGGATTATCCATCGGGTTATTGTGTGTCATTTTGCTAGGAAATGTCTGTACATGCCTATTGTTCAACTTAACACTTGAGGTCTGTTTCCCAAAGGAGAGCTGGGGGCATGTCAAAATTAGATGATATAAGCTGTGTCATGCCTTAAATAATTCAGTGTTTTGATGCTGCTACCTCTTTAAGAAGACTTTTCCAATAGTATACTACCCTTTCTATTAAACACCTCATTGTATCTCCCCTGAGCCACTCACTTTTGATGTCATAAACATGTAATATTATATTTCCGATGTCTCAAAATACGATAACATAAGATATGATCATCTGCAGTTCTCTGTTTGTGTAGTCATGCCCCTTGTGTATGGGAAGATAGTGCATATCTGTCGATGAGATACAGATATAACTATCAATTTGTAATTTGTTCACATTCTTGGGGAAATAAATGAGCTCGGGAGCTGTCTCAGCTACGCCTCCATTCTTCTCCTGCAGTTGTGAATTCAGAGGCCATCACTGGTTTCTCATTGCAGAACTGACACAATCTGGAGGTTTGATATTACCAGACAGTGGAGTGCCTTACTCTCTTCTTGTACTCAGTGCAGCAAAGCAAGGAAGAGATAGTGGTGGTTGCATCTTCCTTCAGGTGGAATGAAGGCTTTCTATACACTATCGCACCATTCCTGCTGATTCTGCATCTCATCTCAGAGTTCAAACACAAAAAACAAAAACACACAAAAAATAATTCACACTGCTTTGTGATGGTGGCTGGGCAGTGAGTGCTATAGGAAACTCTGCTGGTCATAGCAACACGTCTCCTGTGTTTAATAACAGTAGCTTCATCTCAAGGCCAGGCTCCTAATGTAGACCTTTCAACCCAACTAGATCTTCCAGTGGTGTTATCTGAAGTGATCGGTGCTGTAATGAAGCCATCATCTCAGCATATATATATATATATATATATATATATATATATATATATACCGGATACCGTACATCAATCCAGTCAGTTGGCTTAAAGACTAAATTGGAAAAATATAGAGTGCCGCTGGTATCAGACAAACCAAAAAAAGTATATGCTGCAGCAAAATAAGTTGTCAATTGCTGAGAGTAGGGTAAAGCACTTTAAATTCTTTAATAGTCCACAAAGAAACAGTATAGGTAAGCGCTTTCGCACGTGCCTGCTTCCTCAGACCTTAATACAAAGACAATTAATCAAGATGTATTTATACATTACTACAGCCAATGATACCAGTTTAGTTAATGAGGCAAATTCCTTTTCCTAAAACAGGATTTAAAGAGACGGCATTGTTCAGACCTGGAGGGGCATATGCTTTAAAATCAATTATCCACCTGATCTGTTTCATTACTCACATCACCTTCTCTTAAGTTTTCTAAGATTTTTTGTAGCACTAAGAATGTAAAACTATGCTTGTCTCCTGCTTCTGAGACATGCTTTGCCAGTGCATTAGTCAATTTCTTATTACGTAAAGGTGTTCCAGTATCCTCTCCAACATCTGATTTAGGTTTTCCAACATAGAAACATTCACATAGTTTACATTTAGCCATATATACTATGTTTCTAGTGGAACAATCTGCATAGAATGAGAGTTCTATAGGCTTCTTAGAATGTTAAAACAGTTTTTATGGATGAGCATAGTGCTTGCAATGATGGCAATGTTTTTAAGAAACCCAGTACTTTTATACCAGACAATTCACCAGCAATGGAAGCTTTTATTCATTTATGTGAAGATGACTTAAGGAAAGATTTTTGTGGAGGTAGTAAATTGAATTTTTTTAACTTGTCTTGTAAGGAATATGTGGCCTTAAATTCATTAGTGAGAGATGGGCACTTGATTATCAGACTGGCAGACAAAGGAGGTGGCATAATGGTTTTAGATAAACAGGTTTATATGGAAAGAATGAACTTTTAAGGAAAGAGATGATCTTTATTTTAAAATATGAAACATTGACCCTAAAGGGTTAAATACTGAGTGTTGTTGGAAAAGTTTGATTTAATACACTGGTTTTAAGTAGATAATTAGATTTATATTTAATTGATTGTTTAATTGAATAACAAGTTGGTAATGGTATATATAGTATGGATGTATGTGAATTGTTACTCCTTGAAGGCTTTTGGTGAGCCGAGGCTAGAGAGAAAATAAAGCGTTATTTTCACTGGTTGTTGTTCCTTTTTTTATATGGAAAGAATGTATGACATGCTTTATGATAGATACAGTTCTACAGAAATATCAGGTGAATGACATTATAAATAGGTTGAATTTCTACCTGTATGATATGCTGATGACCGATTTAATGGATTATTCATTGCACACATACTTCTCTGTTGAGCACCCAACTATACCTGTGATATATGGTTTGCCTAAAGTGCACAAAGATCCTAGACTCCCACCCTTCAGACCCATAGTATTCGGCAGAGGTTGGCTCACGAAGCCAATGTCCATATATGCCGAGAAACAACTTTGATGGGTTCTAGATAAAATAGAAACAGTGTTGAGGGAGAGTAAGCAGTTTTAGAGCCTCTGTTCATTTGGGCAAGGCATAGAAATGAGGAAGCGATCAAAAAAGCTTTTTTGTAACCCTAGATGTCAATTCTCTGTTCACGGTCATTCCTAATGAAGAAGGGGTTGAGAATGTGAGGCAACTTCTTGTACAAGAAACTAGGTAAAGTAATACAAAGATAAATATGATCTGCACTCTGTTAGACATGATTCTAGAAAATAATGCTTTTCTCTTTGAACATGAATATTTCCTTCAGATTGTAAGCGTTGCTATGGGCACAGCATGTGCCAACACATATGCAAATTTGGTTCTTGCAAACTGGGAAAAGGAAATAGTTTTTAACAGTGATAGTTTCAAGGAGAACATCACCTTCTATAAACGCTTTGTGGATGATATTTTTTCATCTGGCATGGTGGATTACTGGAATTGAAAGAATTTGTATAGTTCTTGGAGAGTACCACCGTTTTTTTTGTCCTTTACCCTGCATTATTCTGAAGATGAAATTAGTTTTCTAGATGTGTTGATTACCAAAAACATGTTAGGTAATCTCTCCACCAAGCAGTATAGGGAGGAATGTAGGAAAAATAGTATACTACATCGTACTAGTATGCATCCCAGTCATACTACTAGGAATGTAGTTAAGAATAAGGTACTAAGGTGTAGGAGACTGCATACAGATGCAGAACCCCTAAGGGAAGCTTTGAATAGACTTACATCTGACCGTATGGACAGGGGTTATAAAGCTGAGGAAATAAAAAAGGGTATGGAAGAGGTTGATAAACTGGATAGAACAAAACTAGACCACATTGTTCAGAACAAACTTCCACTGAAGAAGGGAGAGGGATAACATCTAGTATGAAGGTGAAGAATAGGATGTGTCTGACTTATTCAGCAGGGGTTAGTAGAGTTTGTGAGGTAGTGAAAAGAAACTGGCCCATCTTGTTAGTAGATCCTAAAATAAGCATGGTAATAGACTCTATGCCTAGGTTTGGTTTTAAAATCTGTAAAACCTGAAGCAGCGACTTTGTTACAAGCAGAACAGATGCAAGGAACATCTTGTATCACAATGCAGGTGAACTCATGCATGTAGAGCTTGCAAAGCCTGCCCTAGTATTTGGCCAGTTTGTATGGTGATGCATCCCATTTCTAAGAAGCCTATAGAACTCTTATTCTATGCAGATTGTTCCACTAGGAACATAGTATATATGGCTAAATGTAAACTATGTGAATGTTTCTATGTTGGAAAAACTAATCGTATGTTGAAGGAGAGGTTACTGGAACACCTTAATGATATACGTAATAAGAAACTGACTAATGCACTGGTGAAGCATGTCTTAGAAGTAGGAGACTACCATAGTTTTACATTCTTAGTGCTACAAAAAATCTTAGAAAACTTAAGAGAAGGTGATGTGAGTAATGAAACAAAATGTGTGCAACTCAGGTGGATAATTGATTTTAAAGCATATGCCCCATCCAGGTCTGAACAGTGCCGACTCTTTAAAACCTCTTCTAAGGAAAAGGAATTTGCCTCATTAACTAAACTGGTATAATTGGCTGTAGTAATGTATAAATACATGTTGATTATTTGTCTTTGTATTAAGGTCTGAGGAAGCAGGCAAGTGCAAAGCGCTTACCTATACTGCTTGTTTGTGGACTATTAAAGAATTTAAAGTGTTTTACCCTACTCTCAGCAACTGACAACTTTTTTGCTGTGGCTTAAAGACTATCCTGATCTATCTAAATTAGCTGTATAATTTGCACTCCAGCTGTTCTATAGTCAGGGTACAGGTGTCCACTATTTCTGCCCATCACAACCTCATGGAAGGTATGACTGTGACCCAGTACAGGCTGGACAAGCAGTTCTTTACAGACATATTGCATCTCTGTCCTCTGAAGAATCCCCATCCCTTTCTGGGGCTGGAAATTCAATGCTACCAGACTTGACCATGTGCCATACAAACATACCCATTTGTCAGTTCTTAAATTAGTTTCTTTGAGTACACCTTTTCTGGTGGCTTTCACTTCTGTCTGTGGGATGTCAAAGGGTTCTCAACTAAGTAATGGTATTTACTCTTCACATGGATCAGATTTCCCATTGGACTAAGCCATGGTTTCTTCCAAAAGAGGTTTCTGAGTTGTCCATGCACCAGTCCATTTATCCTCTTGCTGTCTTCATGCTGGGGTAGAAACCAGGCAGTGCATGATTTTAGGAAATAAGCTGATCTGTTTTCTCTCTTCTAGGGATGGGGTTTCACCTTTCCCAAGCAAGTATTTCCAAATGGATTGCAAATTGCATCATCTTACTATTAGGTGGTTAACCTTCCACTGGAACATGCTGTGGTCAAAAGCCTGTCTGTAAGGTGTGTACTTGCTTCAGAAATGTCTTCATTGCATTCACTTGATCATTGCTGCATATCTTCAGGTAGCACTACTGTCTCACCTGTGGTGCTAGAGGTAGCCCCTTTTATAGTCTGTTTGTACTTCAGCTCTTAGCCTTCTGGACTTTGGTCTTAGGCTTTCTTCCACATCCTTCCATCCTAAAGATTTTCTGCTTGTGATTTAGTCCAGTAACTGGACCCAATGGGGGGGGTCTCTTTTCTTATTAGTTATAATGGATATGTTGACAGACATTTACCTTGTTCAGCCCCCTTCTTCTCCACTGTTTTCAGTGTACAGTGCAAAACTTTGAACTGGAAGAGGGGGAGACGAAGGGGCTGAACAAGGTAGACAATATGATATATACAATGGAGAGAGAAGATTACAAGTGGAGGCTTATAAACTGGTAAAGAAGAAAAAGTACATGTTGATCTGAAGGAAGGGTAATGGTTAGAATTTATGCAACTGAAATTGGTTATTAAGGCATGGCTAGTAAGTTGAGGTATAATGCAGTCAATACAGGAAGTAGAGATAATTCTTAGTGCTAAACAGGTTGGGGAAATACAATTAGTAGGGAAAAGTAGGAACATTTATACGGGTCTATATTAGATGAACAAATGCTTAAAATGTCAAGTACAACATGCTCATCAGCTTTTAAGTGAACGTTCATCTAGTTGAAACCCCAGAATATCGAAACAAGGAGTTTGAAAAGTTATAGTTAGCCAGCCGTCAGGAAGCCAATGGCTGATGGCTACAATATACTGTACATCATTACAACCCCCCCCCCAAAAATTAACAAACAAAATAAAGTGTGGGGGGGCTTCACCCCACAAACCCCCTACTTAAATGTACCAACTCTGAGATCGCACCACTGAGGGGGACTATCAGAACATGACACAGGGTGAACATCGAGACCGCACCACAGTGGAGGACTGTAAGAACGGTGAGATAGGGTGTGCATTCTGATGTCAGCCGCTGGTTTCCTCATGGCTGGCCAACTGTAACTTTTCAAAACTCCTTGTTTCAACATTCTCTGGTTTTGCTTAGATGAATGTTCGCTTAAAAGCTGTTGAGCATGTTGTACTCAACATTTTAAGCATTCATTCATCTAATAGGGAACCCATTTATACATGGTTAGTGAGAATAAATATGGACAGGTGATGGAAAAATTAAGTAGGAACAGGTGGGGGATTGTGGGAAGTGCAGATGCATCTGAGGAGGACTAGACTAAGGTGTTGAGAAGATATGATTAATGAAAATTTTTACTTACAATCTGTGACCAGTATATGAGATGAGTGCACTGGTGGTTCAGAATTCCAGTTACAGAAATATTGGAATTTTGGGGAATGGAAATGCTGGAGATATGGAGAGAATGCTGCAAGTAACCTCTATATGTTTTGTGAGTGCTAGGCAATGAAGTACATATTGGATGGCTATATAGAGGAATAGGAAAGGGAATGGAAAGCATGCCCCAAAATGTTGTACCTTTATACTCTTGGGTGGAGAGGAAGGGGGCAAGAGAAAGTGCAATTATTTTATCTAGGAGGATACGGAATCAGCCTTGTAACTAATGATAGAAAGACCAGATAAACTGAAGGGAAGAAATGGTAAAGGTCAACATTTGAGCAGTTTGGGGGAGGGGATAAGAAAAGTAGAGACAAGCTGTGGAAGGGATGTGGACTGTCCCAAATAGGTGCAGTTGGTGATAAATGTAAGAAGTGGTTTGTGTTAGGCTTAGGGGAGTAGAGAGGCTGTCACATTCTCTGCATCATGTTGTGTAAGGTCATATGCACGGTGAAGAGGTGGTAGTCTCTCCCAAAAATGGTGGGGCTGGGGAAAACAAATATGGAGATAGGACACTGAAGAAAAGAACAAACCAGAAGTATTTAAATAGTCAATGATAATAAGAATGTCATATTAGGTTTTGTTATTTAAAGTGCATATGTGCATGTAATGTTAGCATGTTCTTAGGGAAAACAGCATAAAAATAAAATGTTTTCATATATGTGATGATGAAATTGTATGTTGTGAAATGTTCAATTAAAATAATAATACAACGTCACTTGAGTTGTGTGGTAGTTCTAAACAAAAAACAGCATTTGTTGTGATTCTGAGTCAGTTTAATGGGCAATATGGAAAGAGTTTTAATAAACAGTCTTTGAGACGGCCACATAACACTCCCCTATTAAAATGCTACAGTATTCACATAAGCTTCTCTTGACAGTAAGAGCTTACTTATTATGATTTTGTTATAGCATCTTAAATATGGCTTACTATATGTGTCTGAATGGCAGTAGGTCGAGTGTGACATTGTCGAAAGGAGTATCATAAAATGCATTTGGAAGTTTTTTTGTGGCAGTTGAACTTGTGACTGTTTTCTCACCATCATGGATCCCCTCTGGCCAAAGTCCATAGGCACTCGTGTCTACCAGCCGATAACTGGACATTGATTTGGTACCTAACTATTTGAGTGAAAGGAATGCCCTGCTAGCTAGCAGGTGGTTTGATACAAATGTTGGATTTTTGTCCAATAACATTGTGGGTGTCAGGAGGGAGAGAAAATTTTAGAATATGACACAGAAGTGAGGAAGAGAGAAGTGATGGTTGTGTAGCTATGGAAATGCATTCAGAGAGATTTGTGAAGGAAAGGGGAACTTGTTTACTCCAGTGTGTTTATGCATCCTTTAGGAAACTGCATTTGTGCAGTGATCCTTTCTCACTCACTCAGTTGACCTATACCCCATCACATTATAGGATCCTTTGTGTTGCAGCTCTGAAGTTGTCTAGCATGTAACCATGTATACTATATATATATATATATATATATATATATATATATATATATATATACATATGGATTCCATACACTAGATTGAAGGTTCACTACTCAAATAGTGTACCGAATGCACACTGCAGCGAAGTGCACTTAATCGAACAACTAACGGGCGTTGTACTGAACTTCCGCAGTACCACGACCTTAGCGCAGGGCATGGGTCATGGTAAGGGATAGCCTGTAGGGCTATCTCCTTACTATGACCCGTGTCCTAACCCTAAGGTCCGTGACTGCAGCTCAGTGAAGGACATAGCAATGTCCTCCACTATGGTGCGATAGTCAACCTTAGGGTTAGGGTTAGGTAGGACAGCTTTACTAACTATCCCCTTACCCTAACCCGTGCCCTAACCCTAACCCTAAGGTCCATGAGTATTGCACCATAGTGGAGGACATAGCTTGTTTTTTGATGTCCTCCACTGTGCTGCGGTACTGGTGAAGTAGACTTCGCTGAAGTTCACTTTGTTAAAGTGAACTCACAGTGAGGTTTCCTATTACAAGTTCAAGTTGTGAACTTTCATTCTTGTAATAGGAATCCATATATATATATATATATATATATATATATATATATATATATATACGGGTCTCTGTCAGATGAACGAAAGTTCACTTACCCGAATTTCCATTTACACCAAACACTGAATTCAATGGACGCTCACATCACTGGAATTTTAATCTGGGAAGTTGGCTAACATTTAAAAACACAGTGAAACATGTCAAACTCCAAGGGGCTTTGCCCCCCCCACCCTCCTAACTAAATATACTAACTTCAAGATTGCACTGTAGTGGGGAAAAAGGCAAATCTCCCCATGTTAGCCAACTTTAATTTTTTCACTTATTTATGTAAACATGGGTTTATTTCTTCTTTTTAACCTTTAGTAAGTGTCTTTGCCTATGTAATGTAACATTCCTTTCATTTCTCTTTGCCTCTATAACATTTCCTTTCATTTCTCTGTTTACCGCAAAAAAATTTTTTATTACTTGTACATCATTCTTTTCTAAGAAGACAGTTTCCTGGTAATTTTTATGAGCCTTTTTCATTTTGTATGCCACTGTTTTTCAGTCTTCATATGCACTTATTTTGCATTTCATTGTATATGCCAGCCACCACAATATACATGTTTTGAAAAAGACATATTCCTTTGTGATTTTCCTATAATTCCGTTCCTCTTCAATCTTTCTCAGTTTCAAACTTTCCCTATAAATGCCTTTACCACAGGGGCGGCTCGTGGCATAGGGCTGCCGGACTGCAGCCCCCTCAAAAACTTAAAAAAAGAAAGAAAAAATAAACGAAAAATAAAAAAAAATTATTTTTTTAAAATTCGCGGACTTCGCGCATAGACCGAGTCCCGACTTATCGGTCTATGCGCATGCGCAAGGCAGCCCGGCCATCCCCATAGGGGGACACAAGGAGACGTCTGTGCACTTTTACAGTGCACAGACCCGCCAGGAGTATAGGACGCGTCCGGCCATCCCCATAGGGGGACACAAGGAGACGTCTGTGCACTATTACAGTGCACAGACCCGCCAGGAGTATAGGACGCTCCGACTGCAAGAGGAGCAGCAGGGACTGGACAGAGCCTTAGGGATCTCGCCGGGCGCGGAAGGAGCATTGGGATCTCATGGGTCTTCAGTGTTGCGCGGGAAGGATGTATGTACGTTAACTGGATGTATTCATTCAGGTAAGGTGCCTTTTAATTTACTATGTTTATTGAGTTTGTGCTTTTTAATTTACAATGTTTATTTGTGTGTGTATGGTGCTTGTGCTTTACTGGAGTTTGTGTATGGTGCTTGTGCTTTACTGGAGTTTGTGTATGGCGGTAAACAAATGTAAAATTAAATAAATAAATACATTAATTAATTAATTAACTAATACAGTTCATGTGTAAGACCCATAGAAATAAATATCACTTTCTAACCATGTTAAAAGCTGTAATGCTTCCCAGTAATCTAACAAGCACATTTCCAAATTCCTATCCATACACTAAACAAGTTAACTTAAATCACTGCTTACCCACTGCTACATTTTTAATCCCAGAACATACCTCAGAACTTACGCCTGTCAGCTCTATTCCACTTATACATTAATATTTAAAAAGCTATCTTTATTTTTGCTTCCTGCATCTGGAATTCTTTACTCAGCACAGTAACAACTGAAATGACTATAACAATTGTTAACTCACATATGAAACCTTAACATCTTAAATTGTAACGATACCCTTGTCAGTCCACAGCAGCAGCAGAATATCCACACTAAAACATAAAATAAAGCACCTCTTCTGTCCAGTGTAATCAGTCTGCTATAATAGTAAATCCCATCAACATTTCGACTGCATTTATGAACATTTGTCTCTATCATGACAGCCTTTCATCACAACAGTTCTCACTCTGCTAAGTCTTACTGGTCTCTATTAAAAAGCTTGTATCTCGTATAACTCTGCCATGCAGTAGATACATGTGTGGTTAGATTTATTGCACTCCTTCACAAGTTCATGACCCCACTTCCTACTCTTTTGTCACTGGTGGAGTTGCACTATATCCAACACCCCATAACCCTCCTCTCTGGGGGTATGTGAGCTGAGGTTAGCTGGTCATTGTTATCCTTCTCAGACCAACACCCCATAACCCTCCTCTTTGGTAGTGTGCAACCTGAGGTTAGCTGCTCACTGCCATCCTTCTCCATGCCAGCCCCTCATAATCCTGCTGTCTAGGGGTGTGCAAGCTGAGGTTAGCTGCTCTCTGCCATTCGTCTCCAAACAGTTCAATCCAACACCTGAGCTGTTAATCAATCCCTGGTGTCAGGAATGCCTGTAGACCACTGGACTTGTCCTCTTCCCTTTCCTTTTATTACCTAGGACAAATGTATATAATGTCATTTATATTTAATTGCATTTTTTTTAATGTGGCATATTTTAAAACATTTTTATCCCCATTGACGGTCTGTGACTTTTACATCACAGTACATCATTGAAATAATACTTACCCTGATGACATCTGAGAAATGTAATTGACCTTTGCATCAGTATGTGATGGCAGACTAATTAAAACGGGCCCAACATTGACTGCAGTCTTTATTTAAATGAGGATAAGACCAGGTAGGAGTATCATAAAATGCATTTGGAAGTTTTTTGTGGCAGTTGAACTTGTGACTGTTTTCTCACCATCATGGATCCCCTCTGGCCAAAGTCCATAGGCACTCGTGTCTACCAGCCGATAACTGGACATTGATTTGGTACCTAACTATTTGAGTGAAAGGAATGCCCTGCTAGCTAGCAGGTGGTTTGATACAAATGTTGGATTTTTGTCCAATAACATTGTGGGTGTCAGGAGGGAGAGAAAATTTTAGAATATGACACAGAAGTGAGGAAGAGAGAAGTGATGGTTGTGTAGCTATGGAAATGCATTCAGAGAGATTTGTGAAGGGAAAGGGGAACTTGTTTACTCCAGTGTGTTTATGCATCCTTTAGGAAACTGCATTTGTGCAGTGATCCTTTCTCACTCACTCAGTTGACCTATACCCCATCACATTATAGGATCCTTTGTGTTGCAGCTCTGAAGTTGTCTAGCATGTAACCATGTATACTATATATATATATATATATATATATATATATATATATATATATGGATTCCATACACTAGATTGAAGGTTCACTACTTCGAAATAGTGTACCGAATGCACACTGCAGCGAAAGTGCACTTAATCGAGACAACGAGCGGGCGTTGTACTGAACTTCCGTGCAGTACTCACGGACCTTAGCGTTAGGGCATGGGTCATGGTAAGGGGATAGCCTGTAGGGCTATCTCCTTACTATGGCCCGTGTCTAACCCTAAGGTCGTGGCGACTGCAGCTCAGTGAAGGACATAGCAATGTCCTCCACTATGAATGCGATAGTCCACGAACCTTAGGGTTAGGGCATGGGTTGGGAGTAAGGGGATAGCTTTACTAACTATCCCCTTACCCTAACCGATAACCCTAACCCTAAGGTCCATGAGTATTGCACCATAGTGGAGGACATAGCTTGTTTTTGATGTCCTCCAGTGTGCTGCGGTACTTTTCGGTGAAGTGCACTTTGAAGTTCACTTTTGTTAAAGTGAACTTTCGCGTAAGTGAGGTTTCCTATTACAAGTTCGAAGTTGTGAACTTTCATTCTTGTAATAGGAATCCATATATATATATATATATATATATATATATATATGGGTCTCTGTCAGATGAACGAAAGTTCACTTACCCGAATTTCCATTTACACCAAACACTGAATTCAATGGATGTTCACATCACTGGAATTTTAATCTGGGAAGTTGGCCAACATTTAAAAACGAACACACCGAAGCATGTCAAACCCACCCAACTAGGGGGCTTCACCCTCTCAACTAAATGTACCGACTCCAAGATTGCACTGTAGTGGGGAAAAAGCAGATTTCCCCATGTTAGCCAACATTAAGTTTTTCACTTATTTATGTAAACATGGGTTTATTTCTTCTTTTTAACCTTTAGTAAGTGTCTTTGCCTATGTAATGTAACATTCCTTTCATTTCTCTTTGCCTCTATAACATTTCCTTTCATTTCTCTGTTTACCGCAAAAAAAAAATTCTTTTTTATTACTTGTACATCATTCTTTTCTAAGAAGACAGTTTCCTGGTAATTTTATGAGCCTTTTTCATTTTGTATGCCACTGTTTTTCAGTCTTCATATGCACTTATTTTGCATTTCATTGTATATGCCAGCCACCACAATATACATGTTTTGAAAAAGACATATTCCTTTGTGATTTTCCTATAATTCCGTTCCTCTTCAATCTTTCTCAGTTTCAAACTTTCCCTATAAATGCCTTTACCACCTGTTGTAACTTCAACATTCTCTCCCAATGTTTCTCAGATTGCAAAGTGTTCAAAGAATCCAGCCCTTTTTCGAAAATCTTTCTCTCTCATAATTTCTGACTAAAGACAATAATCAACTTCTGTTTTATATTATTCCTCTTATAAATATATTCTGTGTTTTTATTTATTTGCATCTGTTTCTCTTTTATCATTTCTCTAATCATATTTATGTCCTGTGTAATTTTCCCTGCAAATATTGCTACAATTTCAGTTAAGGTCTTTTGTTACTGTTATGTATCCAGATGAACTAATGTGTTTATTTCTTCAAACAATTCAGTTCTTTCTTTTTTGTTTGTTTGAGCACACAGTACAGTTACCCTGAATGGTTTCAAAGTCACTCTTAAATCCAGAATTAATAAACACCCTACTTTCAGTAGTTTCTAATATAATAATATATCAGAATAAGCTAATAAATAATCCAGACACTGAGCATGCTTATATTATTATGAATTCATAAATCAACGCAGTTGCCTTTGAATTTCTGACTAGAATCAAACTTCCACTAAACATGTAATGTCAGCAAAGATTTGCTTTTAGCAAAACTGTAAGTGCTATTGTATCATTTATAACACTGTTTCCATTAATAAGCAATATTACATTATCTTTGAACTTTTATTTCTTCTGTGTCATATGCATTATTTAGCTTTCTTATTTTAACTCTACCTCCAACACATTTTAGTTCTTGGTGTTTATTCCCTAATATTCTGTCACATTCTTTCTCCTTTTCAGTTTATAGAAAATTAATATACCAGATGTCATTACTAGTATTCACAACAAAAAATTTCCGTCCTTAGTTCAATATTTTCACATGTGCACATAATAAATGCTTACTTTCTATAAACATTCTAAATCAAGTTACTCAGATTATGATACCAAAATTATTTACTCTACATTACTTTTCTCAAGTTCTTTTCATTTACAATTTTGTTTGTTCATTTTTTCAGTCAAACCAAAAATGACCTGAACAGAAACTGATGTTAAAAAGGGACTAAATAGTAAAGCATATATAATATTGGATGATAACTCTGGGAATCAATCAGAAAAGATCAAAAAGGATTGGAAAGAGAACTGGATAAGCAATTTATAAAAGAACAATGGGAGAACATCTGTATGGTCTCAAGTTTGCAACCAAGTCTAGAAGATTAAAAAATGGAGAAAAACTTCCAAGCTCTGCTGAAGGTGCGAAGACAAAAAGCAGCAAGAGAGAGAAAAAAGACTTCAAAGCACCACCACGGCAGCAATACAGTTCTTCAGCTTCTGGTATCCCAAATAGACAATCCAATAAAACAAAATATTTATTAACCAAGCGAACGTTCAAAACAAGTGGAGTACTTGTGGAGTGCTTTGAAGTCTAGAAGATTAAGATTTTTATACTAATACTAATATGTATTTTAATACTTTTATACCTCAGTTAGACTTCAGATACTTTTTCCTCAAGTAGATAGCAATTGCTGGAAGTGTGATGGAGGAGAGAGAGAAAGGTAATTGGAAACACATTTTTTGGGATGTAATGAGTTGGTAGAATTTAAAAATTCTCTGCAGGGCACTTTGTCAGAAATGTTGGGGGAACAAAGGAAATAGAAACTGAATTGCTTAGATATAGTAAGGCCTTACTCTAAGTTTAATGCTATTGGCACCAAAAAAGCAGTTACTAGAAAATCAAAGTCAAAATCTAAAACAGCTATAATTAAATATTGTA
Source organism: Protopterus annectens (assembly GCF_019279795.1). NCBI lineage: Eukaryota > Metazoa > Chordata > Ceratodontiformes > Protopteridae > Protopterus > Protopterus annectens. Next base: position 92,551,870 of record NC_056739.1, on the reverse strand, counting down.
AAAGAGCTAAAAGTACTGGAGATAGAATCTTTAGTAAAGTAGCAAATTACATACAATACATATAGAATAATGTTGTGGAGGAGAGAGGTTTAATTGTAGGTAGGAACTCAGCAATTTATGTAACTTATGGATTGAATGACAATTGTTAAAAAGAGAGAAAGAAAACATATATGTAAAATATAATGAATGTAAATGAAAATGTTAATATTGTTTGTTTTATTTTCTGTGGATGAATGTAGACTAAATCTTAAGTGATATTTTAATAAAAGGTGTTTATAAACTCAAATGATTAATCTGCACACATGTTTTGCATTTTAGTTAATTTCTACATTTTAATAATTTTTCAGCCTATCTTTTTCCACTGGGAACATCTTTTCTTATCATGGGCAATTGCCAGCTGATTATCTGATCCATAAAAATAGCGGGTTATTCAGAAACACATAAACTGCACAATCCTGTTTCTAGTAGGATCGCTCACTGTACTATAAAGGAGCAAATGAAACACCACTGTAGTGCTACAGTGGAGTGAAGCGCCAGAAAGTAGTGGTAAAGAGGTCTTGTTAAATATTACTACATCCAAATGTGTCAACCTGGGGTGTGGCTAATATAAATAGCCATATGCTCTCTTCCACAGCTGTACTCAGTGGCTGAAATAGCAGAGCAGAGTGATTCAAAGATATGCTGTACAAAGTCATTTCAAAATGTATACCAGCTTTTATGGTATACACCCACGTACATGTCCGTTGAGGGGTTATTAGAGCCACAGCAGGTTAGTACTGTGAGAATCTGTGTATGCAGCACATGTGTGTGCGTGTATGTGTGTAGAGGACTGTAAGAGATATGTGTGTGGGTATCTATCCTGAGAACAACACTTTACATTAAGTGTTCATTTCAGAGACATGCAAATGCTCAGTGTGACTGTTTCATGTCACTGCATCATTTATCATCACTATAGTGGTATTAGAGTTCACCAGCAAAATTCTCACAGTGCTGTGGTGATATTTTGTATGTATACCCTAATCATTTTCACTTGACTGAGAAATGGACATTTCCCCTCCTAACGTCAGTGTTTATGAACCTTGGATTATCCATCGGGTTATTGTGTGTCATTTTGCTAGGAAATGTCTGTACATGCCTATTGTTCAACTTAACACTTGAGGTCTGTTTCCCAAAGGAGAGCTGGGGGCATGTCAAAATTAGATGATATAAGCTGTGTCATGCCTTAAATAATTCAGTGTTTTGATGCTGCTACCTCTTTAAGAAGACTTTTCCAATAGTATACTACCCTTTCTATTAAACACCTCATTGTATCTCCCCTGAGCCACTCACTTTTGATGTCATAAACATGTAATATTATATTTCCGATGTCTCAAAATACGATAACATAAGATATGATCATCTGCAGTTCTCTGTTTGTGTAGTCATGCCCCTTGTGTATGGGAAGATAGTGCATATCTGTCGATGAGATACAGATATAACTATCAATTTGTAATTTGTTCACATTCTTGGGGAAATAAATGAGCTCGGGAGCTGTCTCAGCTACGCCTCCATTCTTCTCCTGCAGTTGTGAATTCAGAGGCCATCACTGGTTTCTCATTGCAGAACTGACACAATCTGGAGGTTTGATATTACCAGACAGTGGAGTGCCTTACTCTCTTCTTGTACTCAGTGCAGCAAAGCAAGGAAGAGATAGTGGTGGTTGCATCTTCCTTCAGGTGGAATGAAGGCTTTCTATACACTATCGCACCATTCCTGCTGATTCTGCATCTCATCTCAGAGTTCAAACACAAAAAACAAAAACACACAAAAAATAATTCACACTGCTTTGTGATGGTGGCTGGGCAGTGAGTGCTATAGGAAACTCTGCTGGTCATAGCAACACGTCTCCTGTGTTTAATAACAGTAGCTTCATCTCAAGGCCAGGCTCCTAATGTAGACCTTTCAACCCAACTAGATCTTCCAGTGGTGTTATCTGAAGTGATCGGTGCTGTAATGAAGCCATCATCTCAGCATATATATATATATATATATATATATATATATATATATATATACCGGATACCGTACATCAATCCAGTCAGTTGGCTTAAAGACTAAATTGGAAAAAATATAGAGTGCCGCTGGTATCAGACAAACCAAAAAAAGTATATGCTGCAGCAAAATAAGTTGTCAATTGCTGAGAGTAGGGTAAAGCACTTTAAATTCTTTAATAGTCCACAAAGAAACAGTATAGGTAAGCGCTTTCGCACGTGCCTGCTTCCTCAGACCTTAATACAAAGACAATTAATCAAGATGTATTTATACATTACTACAGCCAATGATACCAGTTTAGTTAATGAGGCAAATTCCTTTTCCTAAAACAGGATTTAAAGAGACGGCATTGTTCAGACCTGGAGGGGCATATGCTTTAAAATCAATTATCCACCTGATCTGTTTCATTACTCACATCACCTTCTCTTAAGTTTTCTAAGATTTTTTGTAGCACTAAGAATGTAAAACTATGCTTGTCTCCTGCTTCTGAGACATGCTTTGCCAGTGCATTAGTCAATTTCTTATTACGTAAAGATGTTCCAGTATCCTCTCCAACATCTGATTTAGGTTTTCCAACATAGAAACATTCACATAGTTTACATTTAGCCATATATACTATGTTTCTAGTGGAACAATCTGCATAGAATGAGAGTTCTATAGGCTTCTTAGAATGTTAAAAACAGTTTTTATGGATGAGCATAGTGCTTGCAATGATGGCAATGTTTTTAAGAAACCCAGTACTTTTATACCAGACAATTCACCAGCAATGGAAGCTTTTATTCATTTATGTGAAGATGACTTAAGGAAAGATTTTTGTGGAGGTAGTAAATTGAATTTTTTTAACTTGTCTTGTAAGGAATATGTGGCCTTAAATTCATTAGTGAGAGATGGGCACTTGATTATCAGACTGGCAGACAAAGGAGGTGGCATAATGGTTTTAGATAAACAGGTTTATATGGAAAGAATGAACTTTTAAGGAAAGAGATGATCTTTATTTTAAAATATGAAACATTGACCCCTAAAGGGTTAAATACTGAGTGTTGTTGGAAAAGTTTGATTTAATACACTGGTTTTAAGTAGATAATTAGATTTATATTTAATTGATTGTTTAATTGAATAACAAGTTGGTAATGGTATATATAGTATGGATGTATGTGAATTGTTACTCCTTGAAGGCTTTTGGTGAGCCGAGCTAGACAGAAAATAAAGCGTTATTTTCACTGGTTGTTGTTCCTTTTTTTATATGGAAAGAATGTATGACATGCTTTATGATAGATACAGTTCTACAGAAATATCAGGTGAATGACATTATAAATAGGTTGAATTTCTACCTGTATGATATGCTGATGACCGATTTAATGGATTATTCATTGCACACATACTTCTCTGTTGAGCACCCAACTATACCTGTGATATATGGTTTGCCTAAAGTGCACAAAGATCCTAGACTCCCAACCTTCAGACCCATAGTATTGGCAGAGGTTGGCTCACGAAGCCAATGTCCATATATGCCGAGAAACAACTTTGATGGGTTCTAGATAAAATAGAAACAGTGTTGAGGAGAGTAAGCAGTTTTAGAGCCTCTGTTCATTTGGGCAAGGCATAGAAATGAGGAAGCGATCAAAAAGCTTTTGTAACCCTAGATGTCAATTCTCTGTTCACGGTCATTCCTAATGAAGAAGGGGTTGAGAATGTGAGGCAACTTCTTGTACAAGAAACTAGGTAAAGTAATACAAAGATAAATATGATCTGCACTCTGTTAGACATGATTCTAGAAAATAATGCTTTTCTCTTTGAACATGAATATTTCCTTCAGATTGTAAGCGTTGCTATGGGCACAGCATGTGCCAACACATATGCAAATTTGGTTCTTGCAAACTGGGAAAAGGAAATAGTTTTTAACAGTGATAGTTTCAAGGAGAACATCACCTTCTATAAACGCTTTGTGGATGATATTTTTTCATCTGGCATGGTGGATTACTGGAATTGAAAGAATTTGTATAGTTCTTGGAGAGTACCACCGTTTTTTTTTGTCCTTTACCCTGCATTATTCTGAAGATGAAATTAGTTTTCTAGATGTGTTGATTACCAAAAACATGTTAGGTAATCTCTCCACCAAGCAGTATAGGGAGGAATGTAGGAAAAATAGTATACTACATCGTACTAGTATGCATCCCAGTCATACTACTAGGAATGTAGTTAAGAATAAGGTACTAAGGTGTAGGAGACTGCATACAGATGCAGAACCCCTAAGGGAAGCTTTGAATAGACTTACATCTGACCGTATGGACAGGGTTATAAAGCTGAGGAAATAAAAAAGGGTATGGAAGAGGTTGATAAACTGGATAGAACAAAAACTAGACCACATTGTTCAGAACAAACTTCCACTGAAGAAGGGAGAGGGATAACATCTAGTATGAAGGTGAAGAATAGGATGTGTCTGACTTATTCAGCAGGGGTTAGTAGAGTTTGTGAGGTAGTGAAAAGAAACTGGCCCATCTTGTTAGTAGATCCTAAAATAAGCATGGTAATAGACTCTATGCCTAGGTTTGGTTTTAAAATCTGTAAAACCTGAAGCAGCGACTTTGTTACAAGCAGAACAGATGCAAGGAACATCTTGTATCACAATGCAGGTGAACTCATGCATGTAGAGCTTGCAAAGCCTGCCCTAGTATTTGGCCAGTTTGTATGGTGATGCATCCCATTTCTAAGAAGCCTATAGAACTCTTATTCTATGCAGATTGTTCCACTAGGAACATAGTATATATGGCTAAATGTAAACTATGTGAATGTTTCTATGTTGGAAAAACTAATCGTATGTTGAAGGAGAGGTTACTGGAACACCTTAATGATATACGTAATAAGAAACTGACTAATGCACTGGTGAAGCATGTCTTAGAAGTAGGAGACTACCATAGTTTTACATTCTTAGTGCTACAAAAAATCTTAGAAAACTTAAGAGAAGGTGATGTGAGTAATGAAACAAAATGTGTGCAACTCAGGTGGATAATTGATTTTAAAGCATATGCCCCATCCAGGTCTGAACAGTGCCGTCTCTTTAAAACCTCTTCTAAGGAAAAGGAATTTGCCTCATTAACTAAACTGGTATAATTGGCTGTAGTAATGTATAAATACATGTTGATTATTTGTCTTTGTATTAAGGTCTGAGGAAGCAGGCAAGTGCGAGCGCTTACCTATACTGCTTGTTTGTGGACTATTAAAGAATTTAAAGTGTTTTACCCTACTCTCAGCAACTGACAACTTTTTTGCTGTGGCTTAAAGACTATCCTGATCTATCTAAATTAGCTGTATAATTTGCACTCCAGCTGTTCTATAGTCAGGGTACAGGTGTCCACTATTTCTGCCCATCACAACCTCATGGAAGGTATGACTGTGACCCAGTACAGGCTGGACAAGCAGTTCTTTACAGACATATTGCATCTCTGTCCTCTGAAGAATCCCCATCCCTTTCTGGGGCTGGAAATTCAATGCTACCAGACTTGACCATGTGCCATACAAACATACCCATTTGTCAGTTCTTAAATTAGTTTCTTTGAGTACACCTTTTCTGGTGGCTTTCACTTCTGTCTGTGGGATGTCAAAGGGTTCTCAACTAAGTAATGGTATTTACTCTTCACATGGATCAGATTTCCCATTGGACTAAGCCATGGTTTCTTCCAAAAGAGGTTTCTGAGTTGTCCATGCACCAGTCCATTTATCCTCTTGCTGTCTTCATGCTGGGGTAGAAACCAGGCAGTGCATGATTTTAGGAAATAAGCTGATCTGTTTTCTCTCTTCTAGGGATGGGGTTTCACCTTTCCCAAGCAAGTATTTCCAAATGGATTGCAAATTGCATCATCTTACTATTAGGTGGTTAACCTTCCACTGGAACATGCTGTGGTCAAAAGCCTGTCTGTAAGGTGTGTACTTGCTTCAGAAATGTCTTCATTGCATTCACTTGATCATTGCTGCATATCTTCAGGTAGCACTACTGTCTCACCTGTGGTGCTAGAGGTAGCCCTTTATAGTCTGTTTGTACTTCAGCTCTTAGCCTTCTGGACTTTGGTCTTAGGCTTTCTTCCACATCCTTCCATCCTAAAGATTTTCTGCTTGTGATTTAGTCCAGTAACTGGACCCAATGGGGGTCTCTTTTCTTATTAGTTATAATGGATATGTTGACAGACATTTACCTTGTTCAGCCCCCTTCTTCTCCACTGTTTTCAGTGTACAGTGCAAAATTTTGAACTGGAAGAGGGGGAGACGAAGGGGGCTGAACAAGGTAGACAATATGATATATACAATGGAGAGAGAAGATTACAAGTGGAGGCTTATAAACTGGTAAAGAAGAAAAAGTACATGTTGATCTGAAGGAAGGGTAATGGTTAGAATTTATGCAACTGAAATTGGTTATTAAGGCATGGCTAGTAAGTTGAGGTATAATGCAGTCAATACAGGAAGTAGAGATAATTCTTAGTGCTAAACAGGTTGGGGAAATACAATTAGTAGGGAAAAGTAGGAACATTTATACGGGTCTATATTAGATGAACAAATGCTTAAAATGTCAAGTACAACATGCTCATCAGCTTTTAAGTGAACGTTCATCTAGTTGAAACCCCAGAATATCGAAACAAGGAGTTTGAAAAGTTATAGTTAGCCAGCCGTCAGGAAGCCAATGGCTGATGGCTACAATATACTGTACATCATTACAACCCCCCCCCCAAAAATTAACAAACAAAATAAAGTGTGGGGGGGCTTCACCCCACAAACCCCCTACTTAAATGTACCAACTCCGAGATCGCACCACTGAGGGGGACTATCAGAACATGACACAGGGTGAACATCGAGACCGCACCACAGTGGAGGACTGTAAGAACGGTGAGATAGGGTGTGCGTTCTGATGTCAGCCGTTGGCTTCCTCATGGCTGGCCAACTGTAACTTTTCAAAACTCCTTGTTTCAACATTCTCCAGTTTCACTTAGAAGAACGTTCAGTTAAAGCTGTTGAGCATGTTGTACTCAACATTTTAAGCATTCTTTCATCTAATAGGGAACCCATTTATACATGGTTAGTGAGAATAAATATGGACAGGTGATGGAAAAATTAAGTAGGAACAGGTGGGGGATTGTGGGAAGTGCAGATGCATCTGAGGAGGACTAGACTAAGGTGTTGAGAAGATATGATTAATGAAAATTTTTACTTACAATCTGTGACCAGTATATGAGATGAGTGCACTGGTGGTTCAGAATTCCAGTTACAGAAATATTGGAATTTTGGGGAATGGAAATGCTGGAGATATGGAGAGAATGCTGCAAGTAACCTCTATATGTTTTGTGAGTGCTAGGCAATGAAGTACATATTGGATGGCTATATAGAGGAATAGGAAAGGGAATGGAAAGCATGCCCCAAAATGTTGTACCTTTATACTCTTGGGTGGAGAGGAAGGGGGCAAGAGAAAGTGCAATTATTTTATCTAGGAGGATACGGAATCAGCCTTGTAACTAATGATAGAAAGACCAGATAAACTGAAGGGAAGAAATGGTAAAGGTCAACATTTGAGCAGTTTGGGGGAGGGGATAAGAAAAGTAGAGACAAGCTGTGGAAGGGATGTGGACTGTCCCAAATAGGTGCAGTTGGTGATAAATGTAAGAAGTGGTTTGTGTTAGGCTTAGGGGAGTAGAGAGGCTGTCACATTCTCTGCATCATGTTGTGTAAGGTCATATGCACGGTGAAGAGGTGGTAGTCTCTCCCAAAAATGGTGGGGGCTGGGGAAAAACAAATATGGAGATAGGACACTGAAGAAAAGAACAAACCAGAAGTATTTAAATAGTCAATGATAATAAGAATGTCATATTAGGTTTTGTTATTTAAAGTGCATATGTGCATGTAATGTTAGCATGTTCTTAGGGAAAACAGCATAAAAATAAAATGTTTTCATATATGTGATGATGAAATTGTATGTTGTGAAATGTTCAATTAAAATAATAATACAACGTCACTTGAGTTGTGTGGTAGTTCTAAACAAAAAACAGCATTTGTTGTGATTCTGAGTCAGTTTAATGGGCAATATGGAAAGAGTTTTAATAAACAGTCTTTGAGACGGCCACATAACACTCCCCTATTAAAATGCTACAGTATTCACATAAGCTTCTCTTGACAGTAAGAGCTTACTTATTATGATTTTGTTATAGCATCTTAAATATGGCTTACTATATGTGTCTGAATGGCAGTAGGTCGAGTGTGACATTGTCGAAAGGAGTATCATAAAATGCATTTGGAAGTTTTTTTGTGGCAGTTGAACTTGTGACTGTTTTCTCACCATCATGGATCCCCTCTGGCCAAAGTCCACAGGCACTCGTGTCTACCAGCCGATAACTGGACATTGATTTGGTACCTAACTATTTGAGTGAAAGGAATGCCCTGCTAGCTAGCAGGTGGTTTGATACAAATGTTGGATTTTTGTCCAATAACATTGTGGGTGTCAGGAGGGAGAGAAAATTTTAGAATATGACACAGAAGTGAGGAAGAGAGAAGTGATGGTTGTGTAGCTATGGAAATGCATTCAGAGAGATTTGTGAAGGGAAAGGGGAACTTGTTTACTCCAGTGTGTTTATGCATCCTTTAGGAAACTGCATTTGTGCAGTGATCCTTTCTCACTCACTCAGTTGACCTATACCCCATCACATTATAGGATCCTTTGTGTTGCAGCTCTGAAGTTGTCTAGCATGTAACCATGTATACTATATATATATATATATATATATATATATATATATATATATGGATTCCATACACTAGATTGAAGGTTCACTACTTCGAAATAGTGTACCGAATGCACACTGCAGCGAAAGTGCACTTAATCGAACAACGAACGGGCGTTGTACTGAACTTCCGTGCAGTACTCACGGACCTTAGCGTTAGGGCATGGGTCATGGTAAGGGGATAGCCTGTAGGGCTATCTCCTTACTATGACCCGTGTCCTAACCCTAAGGTCCGTGACGACTGCAGCTCAGTGAAGGACATAGCAATGTCCTCCACTATGGTGCGATAGTCACGAACCTTAGGGTTAGGGCATGGGTTAGGGTAAGGGGATAGCTTTACTAACTATCCCCTTACCCTAACCCGTGCCCTAACCCTAACCCTAAGGTCCATGAGTATTGCACCATAGTGGAGGACATAGCTTGTTTTTTGATGTCCTCCACTGTGCTGCGGTACTTTCGGTGAAGTGCACTTCATGAAGTTCACTTTTGTTAAAGTGAACTTTCGCGTAAGTGAGGTTTCCTATTACAAGTTCGAAGTTGTGAACTTTCATTCTTGTAATAGGAATCCATATATATATATATATATATATATATATATATATATATATATATATACGGGTCTCTGTCAGATGAACGAAAGTTCACTTACCCGAATTTCCATTTACACCAAACACTGAATTCAATGGACGTTCACATCACTGGAATTTTAATCTGGGAAGTTGGCTAACATTTAAAAAAACACAGTGAAACATGTCAAACCCACCCAAGTGGGGGGCTTTGCCCCCCCCACCCTCCTAACTAAATATACTAACTTCAAGATTGCACTGTAGTGGGGAAAAAGGCAAATCTCCCCATGTTAGCCAACTTTAATTTTTTCACTTATTTATGTAAACATGGGTTTATTTCTTCTTTTTAACCTTTAGTAAGTGTCTTTGCCTATGTAATGTAACATTCCTTTCATTTCTCTTTGCCTATATAACATTTCCTTTCATTTCTCTGTTTACCGCAAAAAAAAAATTCTTTTTTATTACTTGTACATCATTCTTTTCTAAGAAGACAGTTTCCTGGTAATTTTATGAGCCTTTTTCATTTTGTATGCCACTGTTTTTCAGTCTTCATATGCACTTATTTTGCATTTCATTGTATATGCCAGCCACCACAATATACATGTTTTGAAAAAGACATATTCCTTTGTGATTTTCCTATAATTCCGTTCCTCTTCAATCTTTCTCAGTTTCAAACTTTCCCTATAAATGCCTTTACCACCTGTTGTAACTTCAACATTCTCTCCCAATGTTTCTCAGATTGCAAAGTGTTCAAAGAATCCAGCCCTTTTTCGAAAATCTTTCTCTCTCATAATTTCTGACTAAAGACAATAATCAACTTCTGTTTTATATTATTCCCTCTTATAAATATATTCTGTGTTTTTATTTATTTGCATCTGTTTCTCTTTTATCATTTCTCTAATCATATTTATGTCCTGTGTAATTTTCCCTGCAAATATTGCTACAATTTCAGTTAAGGTCTTTTGTTACTGTTATGTATCCAGATGAACTAATGTGTTTATTTCTTCAAACAATTCAGTTCTTTCTTTTTTGTTTGTTTGAGCACACAGTACAGTTACCCTGAATGGTTTCAAAGTCACTCTTAAATCCAGAATTAATAAACACCCTACTTTCAGTAGTTTCTAATATAATAATATATCAGAATAAGCTAATAAATAATCCAGACACTGAGCATGCTTATATTATTATGAATTCATAAATCAACGCAGTTGCCTTTGAATTTCTGACTAGAATCAAACTTCCACTAAACATGTAATGTCAGCAAAGATTTGCTTTTAGCAAAACTGTAAGTGCTATTGTATCATTTATAACACTGTTTCCATTAATAAGCAATATTACATTATCTTTGAACTTTTATTTCTTCTGTGTCATATGCATTATTTAGCTTTCTTATTTTAACTCTACCTCCAACACATTTTAGTTCTTGGTGTTTATTCCCTAATATTCTGTCACATTCTTTCTCCTTTTCAGTTTATAGAAAATTAATATACCAGATGTCATTACTAGTATTCACAACAAAAAATTTCACGTCCCTTAGTTCAATATTTTTCACATGTGCACATAATAAATGCTTACTTTCTATAAACATTCTAAATCAAGTTACTCAGATTATGATACCAAAATTATTTACTCTACATTACTTTTCTCAAGTTCTTTTTCATTTACAATTTTGTTTGTTCATTTTTTCAGTCAAACCAAAAATGACCTGAACAGAAACTGATGTTAAAAAGGGACTAAATAGTAAAGCATATATAATATTGGATGATAACTCTGGGAATCAATCAGAAAAGATCAAAAAGGATTGGAAAGAGGAACTGGATAAGCAATTTATAAAAGAACAATGGGAGAACATCTGTATGGTCTCAAGTTTGCAACCAAGTCTAGAAGATTAAAAAATGGAGAAAAACTTCCAAGCTCTGCTGAAGGTGCCGAAGACAAAAAAGCAGCAAGAGAGAGAAAAAAGACTTCAAAGCACCACCACGGCAGCAATACAGTTCTTCAGCTTCTGGTATCCCAAATAGACAATCCAATAAAACAAAATATTTATTAACCAAGCGAACGTTCAAAACAAGTGGAGTACTTGTGGAGTGCTTTGAAGTCTAGAAGATTAAGATTTTTATACTAATACTAATATGTATTTTAATACTTTTATACCTCAGTTAGACTTCAGATACTTTTTCCTCAAGTAGATAGCAATTGCTGGAAGTGTGATGGAGGAGAGAGAGAAAGGTAATTGGAAACACATTTTTTGGGATGTAATGAGTTGGTAGAATTTAAAAATTCTCTGCAGGGCACTTTGTCAGAAATGTTGGGGAACAAAGGAAATAGAAACTGAATTGCTTAGATATAGTAAGGCCTTACTCTAAGTTTAATGCTATTGGCACCAAAAAGCAGTTACTAGAAAATCAAAGTCAAAATCTAAAACAGCTATAATTAAATATTGTAAAAGAGCTAAAAGTACTGGAGATAGAATCTTTAGTAAAGTAGCAAATTACATACAATACATATAGAATAATGTTGTGGAGGAGAGAGGTTTAATTGTAGGTAGGAACTCAGCAATTTATGTAACTTATGGATTGAATGACAATTGTTAAAAAGAGAGAAAGAAAACATATATGTAAAATATAATGAATGTAAATGAAAATGTTAATATTGTTTGTTTTATTTTCTGTGGATGAATGTAGACTAAATCTTAAGTGATATTTTAATAAAGGTGTTTATAAACTCAAATGATTAATCTGCACACATGTTTTGCATTTTAGTTAATTTCTACATTTTAATAATTTTTTCAGCCTATCTTTTCCACTGGGAACATCTTTTCTTATCATGGGCAATTGCCAGCTGATTATCTGATCCATAAAAATAGCGGGTTATTCAGAAACACATAAACTGCACAATCCTGTTTCTAGTAGGATCGCTCACTGTACTATAAAGGAGCAAATGAAACACCACTGTAGTGCTACAGTGGAGTGAAGCGCCAGAAAGTAGTGGTAAAGAGGTCTTGTTAAATATTACTACATCCAAATGTGTCAACCTGGGGGTGTGGCTAATATAAATAGCCATATGCTCTCTTCCACAGCTGTACTCAGTGGCTGAAATAGCAGAGCAGAGTGATTCAAAGATATGCTGTACAAAGTCATTTCAAAATGTATACCAGCTTTTTATGGTATACACCCACGTACATGTCCGTTGAGGGGTTATTAGAGCCACAGCAGGTTAGTACTGTGAGAATCTGTGTACGCGCACATGTGTGTGCGTGTATGTGTGTAGAGGACTGTAAGAGATATGTGTGTGGGTATCTATCCTGAGAACAACACTTTACATTAAGTGTTCATTTCAGAGACATGCAAATGCTCAGTGTGACTGTTTCATGTCACTGCATCATTTATCATCACTATAGTGGTATTAGAGTTCACCAGCAAAATTCTCACAGTGCTGTGGTGATATTTTGTATGTATACCCCCTAATCATTTTCACTTGACTCAGAAATCCACATTTCCCCTCCTAACGTCAGTGTTTATGAACCTTGGATTATCCATCGGGTTATTGTGTGTCATTTTGCTAGGAAATGTCTGTACATGCCTATTGTTCAACTTAACACTTGAGGTCTGTTTCCCAAAGGAGAGCTGGGGGCATGTCAAAATTAGATGATATAAGCTGTGTCATGCCTTAAATAATTCAGTGTTTTGATGCTGCTACCTCTTTAAGAAGACTTTTCCAATAGTATACTACCCTTTCTATTAAACACCTCATTGTATCTCCCCTGAGCCACTCACTTTTGATGTCATAAACATGTAATATTATATTTCCGATGTCTCAAAATACGATAACATAAGATATGATCATCTGCAGTTCTCTGTTTGTGTAGTCATGCCCTTGTGTATGGGAAGATAGTGCATATCTGTCGATGAGATACAGATATAACTATCAATTTGTAATTTGTTCACATTCTTGGGGAAATAAATGAGCTCGGGAGCTGTCTCAGCTACTCCTCCATTCTTCTCCTGCAGTTGTGAATTCAGAGGCCATCACTGGTTTCTCATTGCAGAACTGACGCAATCTGGAGGTTTGATATTACCAGACAGTGGAGTGCCTTACTCTCTTATTGTACTCAGTGCAGCAAAGCAAGGAAGAGATAGTGGTGGTTGCATCTTCCTTCAGGTGGAATGAAGGCTTTCTATACACTATCGCACCATTCCTGCTGATTCTGCATCTCATCTCAGAGTTCAAACACAAAACAAAAACACACAAAAAATAATTCACACTGCTTTGTGATGGTGGCTGGGCAGTGAGTGCTATAGGAAACTCTGCTGGTCATAGCAACACGTCTCCTGTGTTTAATAACAGTAGCTTCATCTCAAGGCCAGGCTCCTAATGTAGACCTTTCAACCCAACTAGATCTTCCAGTGGTGTTATCTGAAGTGATCGGTGCTGTAATGAAGCCATCATCTCAGCATATATATATATATATATATATATATATATATATATATATATATATATATATATATATATATATATATATACCGTACATCAATCCAGTCAGTTGGCTTAAAGACTAAATTGTAAAAAATATAGAGTGCCGCTGGTATCAGACAAACCAAAAAAAGTATATGCTGCAGCAAAATAAGTTGTCAATTGCTGAGAGTAGGGTAAAGCACTTTAAATTCTTTAATAGTCCACAAAGAAACAGTATAGGCAAGCGCTTTCGCACGTGCCTGCTTCCTCAGACCTTAATACAAAGACAATTAATCAAGATGTATTTATACATTACTACAGCCAATGATACCAGTTTAGTTAATGAGGCAAATTCCTTTTCCTAAAACAGGATTTAAAGAGACGGCATTGTTCAGACCTGGAGGGCATATGCTTTAAAATCAATTATCCACCTGATCTGTTTCATTACTCACATCACCTTCTCTTAAGTTTTCTAAGATTTTTTGTAGCACTAAGAATGTAAAACTATGCTTGTCTCCTGCTTCTGAGACATGCTTTGCCAGTGCATTAGTCAATTTCTTATTACGTAAAGATGTTCCAGTATCCTCTCCAACATCTGATTTAGGTTTTCCAACATAGAAACATTCACATAGTTTACATTTAGCCATATATACTATGTTTCTAGTGGAACAATCTGCATAGAATGAGAGTTCTATAGGCTTCTTAGAATGTTAAAAACAGTTTTATGGATGAGCATAGTGCTTGCAATGATGGCAATGTTTTTAAGAAACCCAGTACTTTTATACCAGACAATTCACCAGCAATGGAAGCTTTTATTCATTTATGTGAAGATGACTTAAGGAAAGATTTTTGTGGAGGTAGTAAATTGAATTTTTTTAACTTGTCTTGTAAGGAATATGTGGCCTTAAATTCATTAGTGAGAGATGGGCACTTGATTATCAGACTGGCAGACAAAGGAGGTGGCATAATGGTTTTAGATAAACAGGTTTATATGGAAAGAATGAACTTTTAAGGGAAGAGATGATCTTTATTTTAAAATATGAAACATTGACCCCTAAAGGGTTAAATACTGAGTGTTGTTGGAAAAGTTTGATTTAATACACTGGTTTTAAGTAGATAATTAGATTTATATTTAATTGATTGTTTAATTGAATAACAAGTTGGTAATGGTATATATAGTATGGATGTATGTGAATTGTTACTCCTTGAAGGCTTTTGGTGAGCCGAGGCGCTAGAGAGAAAATAAAGCGTTATTTTCACTGGTTGTTGTTCCTTTTTTTATATGGAAAGAATGTATGACATGCTTTATGATAGATACAGTTCTACAGAAATATCAGGTGAATGACATTATAAATAGGTTGAATTTCTACCTGTATGATATGCTGATGACCGATTTAATGGATTATTCATTGCACACATACTTCTCTGTTGAGCACCCAACTATACCTGTGATATATGGTTTGCCTAAAGTGCACAAAGATCCTAGACTCCCACCCTTCAGACCCATAGTATTCGGCAGAGGTTGGCTCACGAAGCCAATGTCCATATATGCCGAGAAACAACTTTGATGGGTTCTAGATAAAATAGAAACAGTGTTGAGGGAGAGTAAGCAGTTTTTAGAGCCTCTGTTCATTTGGGCAAGGCATAGAAATGAGGAAGCGATCAAAAAAGCTTTTGTAACCCTAGATGTCAATTCTCTGTTCACGGTCATTCCTAATGAAGAAGGGGTTGAGAATGTGAGGCAACTTCTTGTACAAGAAACTAGGTAAAGTAATACAAAGATAAATATGATCTGCACTCTGTTAGACATGATTCTAGAAAATAATGCTTTTCTCTTTGAACATGAATATTTCCTTCAGATTGTAAGCGTTGCTATGGGCACAGCATGTGCCAACACATATGCAAATTTGGTTCTTGCAAACTGGGAAAAGGAAATAGTTTTTAACAGTGATAGTTTCAAGGAGAACATCACCTTCTATAAACGCTTTGTGGATGATATTTTTTCATCTGGCATGGTGGATTACTGGAATTGAAAGAATTTGTATAGTTCTTGGAGAGTACCACCGTTTTTTTTGTCCTTTACCCTGCATTATTCTGAAGATGAAATTAGTTTTCTAGATGTGTTGATTACCAAAAACATGTTAGGTAATCTCTCCACCAAGCAGTATAGGAAGGAATGTAGGAAAAATAGTATACTACATCGTACTAGTATGCATCCCAGTCATACTACTAGGAATGTAGTTAAGAATAAGGTACTAAGGTGTAGGAGACTGCATACAGATGCAGAACCCCTAAGGGAAGCTTTGAATAGACTTACATCTGACCGTATGGACAGGGGTTATAAAGCTGAGGAAATAAAAAAGGGTATGGAAGAGGTTGATAAACTGGATAGAACAAAAACTAGACCACATTGTTCAGAACAAACTTCCACTGAAGAAGGGAGAGGGATAACATCTAGTATGAAGGTGAAGAATAGGATGTGTCTGACTTATTCAGCAGGGGTTAGTAGAGTTTGTGAGGTAGTGAAAAGAAACTGGCCCATCTTGTTAGTAGATCCTAAAATAAGCATGGTAATAGACTCTATGCCTAGGTTTGGTTTTAAAATCTGTAAAAACCTGAAGCAGCGACTTTGTTACAAGCAGAACAGATGCAAGGAACATCTTGTATCACAATGCAGGTGAACTCATGCATGTAGAGCTTGCAAAGCCTGCCCTAGTATTTGGCCAGTTTGTATGGTGATGCATCCCATTTCTAAGAAGCCTATAGAACTCTTATTCTATGCAGATTGTTCCACTAGGAACATAGTATATATGGCTAAATGTAAACTATGTGAATGTTTCTATGTTGGAAAAACTAATCGTATGTTGAAGGAGAGGTTACTGGAACACCTTAATGATATACGTAATAAGAAACTGACTAATGCACTGGTGAAGCATGTCTTAGAAGTAGGAGACTACCATAGTTTTACATTCTTAGTGCTACAAAAAATCTTAGAAAACTTAAGAGAAGGTGATGTGAGTAATGAAACAAAATGTGTGCAACTCAGGTGGATAATTGATTTTAAAGCATATGCCCCATCCAGGTCTGAACAGTGCCGTCTCTTTAAAACCTCTTCTAAGGAAAAGGAATTTGCCTCATTAACTAAACTGGTATAATTGGCTGTAGTAATGTATAAATACATGTTGATTATTTGTCTTTGTATTAAGGTCTGAGGAAGCAGGCAAGTGCGAAAGCGCTTACCTATACTGCTTGTTTGTGGACTATTAAAGAATTTAAAGTGTTTTACCCTACTCTCAGCAACTGACAACTTTTTTGCTGTGGCTTAAAGACTATCCCGATCTATCTAAATTAGCTGTATAATTTGCACTCCAGCTGTTCTATAGTCAGGGTACAGGTGTCCACTATTTCTGCCCATCACAACCTCATGGAAGGTATGACTGTGACCCAGTACAGGCTGGACAAGCAGTTCTTTACAGACATATTGCATCTCTGTCCTCTGAAGAATCCCCATCCCTTTCTGGGGCTGGAAATTCAATGCTACCAGACTTGACCATGTGCCATACAAACATACCCATTTGTCAGTTCTTAAATTAGTTTCTTTGAGTACACCTTTTCTGGTGGCTTTCACTTCTGTCTGTGGGATGTCAAAGGGTTCTCAACTAAGTAATGGTATTTACTCTTCACATGGATCAGATTTCCCATTGGACTAAGCCATGGTTTCTTCCAAAAGAGGTTTCTGAGTTGTCCATGCACCAGTCCATTTATCCTCTTGCTGTCTTCATGCTGGGGTAGAAACCAGGCAGTGCATGATTTTAGGAAATAAGCTGATCTGTTTTCTCTCTTCTAGGGATGGGGGTTTCACCTTTCCCAAGCAAGTATTTCCAAATGGATTGCAAATTGCATCATCTTACTATTAGGTGGTTAACCTTCCACTGGAACATGCTGTGGTCAAAAGCCTGTCTGTAAGGTGTGTACTTGCTTCAGAAATGTCTTCATTGCATTCACTTGATCATTGCTGCATATCTTCAGGTAGCACTACTGTCTCACCTGTGGTGCTAGAGGTAGCCCCTTTTATAGTCTGTTTGTACTTCAGCTCTTAGCCTTCTGGACTTTGGTCTTAGGCTTTCTTCCACATCCTTCCATCCTAAAGATTTTCTGCTTGTGATTTAGTCCAGTAACTGGACCCAATGGGGGGGGTCTCTTTTCTTATTAGTTATAATGGATATGTTGACAGACATTTACCTTGTTCAGCCCCCTTCTTCTCCACTGTTTTCAGTGTACAGTGCAAAATTTTGAACTGGAAGAGGGGAGACGAAGGGGGCTGAACAAGGTAGACAATATGATATATACAATGGAGAGAGAAGATTACAAGTGGAGGCTTATAAACTGGTAAAGAAGAAAAAGTACATGTTGATCTGAAGGAAGGGTAATGGTTAGAATTTATGCAACTGAAATTGGTTATTAAGGCATGGCTAGTAAGTTGAGGTATAATGCAGTCAATACAGGAAGTAGAGATAATTCTTAGTGCTAAACAGGTTGGGGAAATACAATTAGTAGGGAAAAGTAGGAACATTTATACGGGTCTATATTAGATGAACAAATGCTTAAAATGTCAAGTACAACATGCTCATCAGCTTTTAAGTGAACGTTCATCTAGTTGAAACCCCAGAATATCGAAACAAGGAGTTTGAAAAGTTATAGTTAGCCAGCCGTCAGGAAGCCAATGGCTGATGGCTACAATATACTGTACATCATTACAACCCCCCCCCCAAAAATTAACAAACAAAATAAAGTGTGGGGGGGCTTCACCCCACAAACCCCCTACTTAAATGTACCAACTCCGAGATCGCACCACTGAGGGGGACTATCAGAACATGACACAGGTTGAACATCGAGACCGCACCACAGTGGAGGACTGTAAGAACGGTGAGATAGGGTGTGCGTTCTGATGTCAGCCGTTGGCTTCCTCATGGCTGGCCAACTGTAACTTTTCAAAACTCCTTGTTTCAACATTCTCTGGTTTTGCTTAGATGAATGTTCGCTTAAAAGCTGTTGAGCATGTTGTACTCAACATTTTAAGCATTCATTCATCTAATAGGGAACCCATTTATACATGGTTAGTGAGAATAAATATGGACAGGTGATGGAAAAATTAAGTAGGAACAGGTGGGGGATTGTGGGAAGTGCAGATGCATCTGAGGAGGACTAGACTAAGGTGTTGAGAAGATATGATTAATGAAAATTTTTACTTACAATCTGTGACCAGTATATGAGATGAGTGCACTGGTGGTTCAGAATTCCAGTTACAGAAATATTGGAATTTTGGGGAATGGAAATGCTGGAGATATGGAGAGAATGCTGCAAGTAACCTCTATATGTTTTGTGAGTGCTAGGCAATGAAGTACATATTGGATGGCTATATAGAGGAATAGGAAAGGGAATGGAAAGCATGCCCCAAAATGTTGTACCTTTATACTCTTGGGTGGAGAGGAAGGGGCAAGAGAAAGTGCAATTATTTTATCTAGGAGGATACGGAATCAGCCTTGTAACTAATGATAGAAAGACCAGATAAACTGAAGGGAAGAAATGGTAAAGGTCAACATTTGAGCAGTTTGGGGGAGGGGATAAGAAAAGTAGAGACAAGCTGTGGAAGGGATGTGGACTGTCCCAAATAGGTGCAGTTGGTGATAAATGTAAGAAGTGGTTTGTGTTAGGCTTAGGGGAGTAGAGAGGCTGTCACATTCTCTGCATCATGTTGTGTAAGGTCATATGCACGGTGAAGAGGTGGTAGTCTCTCCCAAAAATGGTGGGGGCTGGGGAAAAACAAATATGGAGATAGGACACTGAAGAAAAGAACAAACCAGAAGTATTTAAATAGTCAATGATAATAAGAATGTCATATTAGGTTTTGTTATTTAAAGTGCATATGTGCATGTAATGTTAGCATGTTCTTAGGGAAAACAGCATAAAAATAAAATGTTTTCATATATGTGATGATGAAATTGTATGTTGTGAAATGTTCAATTAAAATAATAATACAACGTCACTTGAGTTGTGTGGTAGTTCTAAACAAAAAACAGCATTTGTTGTGATTCTGAGTCAGTTTAATGGGCAATATGGAAAGAGTTTTAATAAACAGTCTTTGAGACGGCCACATAACACTCCCCTATTAAAATGCTACAGTATTCACATAAGCTTCTCTTGACAGTAAGAGCTTACTTATTATGATTTTGTTATAGCATCTTAAATATGGCTTACTATATGTGTCTGAATGGCAGTAGGTCGAGTGTGACATTGTCGAAAGGAGTATCATAAAATGCATTTGGAAGTTTTTTTGTGGCAGTTGAACTTGTGACTGTTTTCTCACCATCATGGATCCCCTCTGGCCAAAGTCCATAGGCACTCGTGTCTACCAGCCGATAACTGGACATTGATTTGGTACCTAACTATTTGAGTGAAAGGAATGCCCTGCTAGCTAGCAGGTGGTTTGATACAAATGTTGGATTTTTGTCCAATAACATTGTGGGTGTCAGGAGGGAGAGAAAATTTTAGAATATGACACAGAAGTGAGGAAGAGAGAAGTGATGGTTGTGTAGCTATGGAAATGCATTCAGAGAGATTTGTGAAGGGAAAGGGGAACTTGTTTACTCCAGTGTGTTTATGCATCCTTTAGGAAACTGCATTTGTGCAGTGATCCTTTCTCACTCACTCAGTTGACCTATACCCCATCACATTATAGGATCCTTTGTGTTGCAGCTCTGAAGTTGTCTAGCATGTAACCATGTATACTATATATATATATATATATATATATATATATATATATGGATTCCATACACTAGATTGAAGGTTCACTACTTCGAAATAGTGTACCGAATGCACACTGCAGCGAAGTGCACTTAATCGAACAACGAACGGGCGTTGTACTGAACTTCCGTGCAGTACTCACGGACCTTAGCGTTAGGGCATGGGTCATGGTAAGGGGATAGCCTGTAGGGCTATCTCCTTACTATGACCCGTGTCCTAACCCTAAGGTCCGTGACGACTGCAGCTCAGTGAAGGACATAGCAATGTCCTCCACTATGGTGCGATAGTCACGAACCTTAGGGTTAGGGCATGGGTTAGGGTAAGGGGATAGCTTTACTAACTATCCCCTTACCCTAACCCATGCCCTAACCCTAACCCTAAGGTCCATGAGTATTGCACCATAGTGGAGGACATAGCTTGTTTTTTGATGTCCTCCACTGTGCTGCGGTACTTTCGGTGAAGTGCACTTTCGCGGAAGTTCACTTTTGTTAAAGTGAACTTTCGCGTAAGTGAGGTTTCCTATTACAAGTTCGAAGTTGTGAACTTTCATTCTTGTAATAGGAATCCATATATATATATATATATATATATATATATATATATATATACGGGTCTCTGTCAGATGAACGAAAGTTCACTTACCCGAATTTCCATTTACACCAAACACTGAATTCAATGGACGTTCACATCACTGGAATTTTAATCTGGGAAGTTGGCTAACATTTAAAAAAACACAGTGAAACAT
Organism: Protopterus annectens; assembly: GCF_019279795.1. Lineage (NCBI taxonomy): Eukaryota > Metazoa > Chordata > Ceratodontiformes > Protopteridae > Protopterus > Protopterus annectens. The sequence goes on along the minus strand of NC_056739.1, from coordinate 92,530,505 downwards.
GTCAAACCCACCCAAGTGGGGGGCTTTGCCCCCCCCACCCTCCTAACTAAATATACTAACTTCAAGATTGCACTGTAGTGGGGAAAAAGGCAAATCTCCCCATGTTAGCCAACTTTAATTTTTTCACTTATTTATGTAAACATGGGTTTATTTCTTCTTTTTAACCTTTAGTAAGTGTCTTTGCCTATGTAATGTAACATTCCTTTCATTTCTCTTTGCCTATATAACATTTCCTTTCATTTCTCTGTTTACCGCAAAAAAAAAATTCTTTTTTATTACTTGTACATCATTCTTTTCTAAGAAGACAGTTTCCTGGTAATTTTTATGAGCCTTTTTCATTTTGTATGCCACTGTTTTTCAGTCTTCATATGCACTTATTTTGCATTTCATTGTATATGCCAGCCACCACAATATACATGTTTTGAAAAAGACATATTCCTTTGTGATTTTCCTATAATTCCGTTCCTCTTCAATCTTTCTCAGTTTCAAACTTTCCCTATAAATGCCTTTACCACCTGTTGTAACTTCAACATTCTCTCCCAATGTTTCTCAGATTGCAAAGTGTTCAAAGAATCCAGCCCTTTTTCGAAAATCTTTCTCTCTCATAATTTCTGACTAAAGACAATAATCAACTTCTGTTTTATATTATTCCCTCTTATAAATATATTCTGTGTTTTTATTTATTTGCATCTGTTTCTCTTTTATCATTTCTCTAATCATATTTATGTCCTGTGTAATTTTCCCTGCAAATATTGCTACAATTTCAGTTAAGGTCTTTTGTTACTGTTATGTATCCAGATGAACTAATGTGTTTATTTCTTCAAACAATTCAGTTCTTTCTTTTTTGTTTGTTTGAGCACACAGTACAGTTACCCTGAATGGTTTCAAAGTCACTCTTAAATCCAGAATTAATAAACACCCTACTTTCAGTAGTTTCTAATATAATAATATATCAGAATAAGCTAATAAATAATCCAGACACTGAGCATGCTTATATTATTATGAATTCATAAATCAACGCAGTTGCCTTTGAATTTCTGACTAGAATCAAACTTCCACTAAACATGTAATGTCAGCAAAGATTTGCTTTTAGCAAAACTGTAAGTGCTATTGTATCATTTATAACACTGTTTCCATTAATAAACAATATTACATTATCTTTGAACTTTTATTTCTTCTGTGTCATATGCATTATTTAGCTTTCTTATTTTAACTCTACCTCCAACACATTTTAGTTCTTGGTGTTTATTCCTAATATTCTGTCACATTCTTTCTCCTTTTCAGTTTATAGAAAATTAATATACCAGATGTCATTACTAGTATTCACAACAAAAAATTTCACGTCCCTTAGTTCAATATTTTTCACATGTGCACATAATAAATGCTTACTTTCTATAAACATTCTAAATCAAGTTACTCAGATTATGATACCAAAATTATTTACTCTACATTACTTTTCTCAAGTTCTTTTCATTTACAATTTTGTTTGTTCATTTTTTCAGTCAAACCAAAATGACCTGAACAGAAACTGATGTTAAAAAGGGACTAAATAGTAAAGCATATATAATATTGGATGATAACTCTGGGAATCAATCAGAAAAGATCAAAAAGGATTGGAAAGAGGAACTGGATAAGCAATTTATAAAAGAACAATGGGAGAACATCTGTATGGTCTCAAGTTTGCAACCAAGTCTAGAAGATTAAAAAATGGAGAAAAACTTCCAAGCTCTGCTGAAGGTGCCGAAGACAAAAAAGCAGCAAGAGAGAGAAAAAAGACTTCAAAGCACCACCACGGCAGCAATACAGTTCTTCAGCTTCTGGTATCCCAAATAGACAATCCAATAAAACAAAATATTTATTAACCAAGCGAACGTTCAAAACAAGTGGAGTACTTGTGGAGTGCTTTGAAGTCTAGAAGATTAAGATTTTTATACTAATACTAATATGTATTTTAATACTTTTATACCTCAGTTAGACTTCAGATACTTTTTCCTCAAGTAGATAGCAATTGCTGGAAGTGTGATGGAGGAGAGAGAGAAAGGTAATTGGAAACACATTTTTTGGGATGTAATGAGTTGGTAGAATTTAAAAATTCTCTGCAGGGCACTTTGTCAGAAATGTTGGGGGAACAAAGGAAATAGAAACTGAATTGCTTAGATATAGTAAGGCCTTACTCTAAGTTTAATGCTATTGGCACCAAAAAAGCAGTTACTAGAAAATCAAAGTCAAAATCTAAAACAGCTATAATTAAATATTGTAAAAGAGCTAAAAGTACTGGAGATAGAATCTTTAGTAAAGTAGCAAATTACATACAATACATATAGAATAATGTTGTGGAGGAGAGAGGTTTAATTGTAGGTAGGAACTCAGCAATTTATGTAACTTATGGATTGAATGACAATTGTTAAAAAGAGAGAAAGAAAACATATATGTAAAATATAATGAATGTAAATGAAAATGTTAATATTGTTTGTTTTATTTTCTGTGGATGAATGTAGACTAAATCTTAAGTGATATTTTAATAAAGGTGTTTATAAACTCAAATGATTAATCTGCACACATGTTTTGCATTTTAGTTAATTTCTACATTTTAATAATTTTTTCAGCCTATCTTTTTCCACTGGGAACATCTTTTCTTATCATGGGCAATTGCCAGCTGATTATCTGATCCATAAAAATAGCGGGTTATTCAGAAACACATAAACTGCACAATCCTGTTTCTAGTAGGATCGCTCACTGTACTATAAAGGAGCAAATGAAACACCACTGTAGTGCTACAGTGGAGTGAAGCGCCAGAAAGTAGTGGTAAAGAGGTCTTGTTAAATATTACTACATCCAAATGTGTCAACCTGGGGGTGTGGCTAATATAAATAGCCATATGCTCTCTTCCACAGCTGTACTCAGTGGCTGAAATAGCAGAGCAGAGTGATTCAAAGATATGCTGTACAAAGTCATTTCAAAATGTATACCAGCTTTTTATGGTATACACCCACGTACATGTCCGTTGAGGGGTTATTAGAGCCACAGCAGGTTAGTACTGTGAGAATCTGTGTGCAGCACATGTGTGTGCGTGTATGTGTGTAGAGGACTGTAAGAGATATGTGTGTGGGTATCTATCCTGAGAACAACACTTTACATTAAGTGTTCATTTCAGAGACATGCAAATGCTCAGTGTGACTGTTTCATGTCACTGCATCATTTATCATCACTATAGTGGTATTAGAGTTCACCAGCAAAATTCTCACAGTGCTGTGGTGATATTTTGTATGTATACCCCTAATCATTTTCACTTGACTCAGAAATCCACATTTCCCCTCCTAACGTCAGTGTTTATGAACCTTGGATTATCCATCGGGTTATTGTGTGTCATTTTGCTAGGAAATGTCTGTACATGCCTATTGTTCAACTTAACACTTGAGGTCTGTTTCCCAAAGGAGAGCTGGGGGCATGTCAAAATTAGATGATATAAGCTGTGTCATGCCTTAAATAATTCAGTGTTTTGATGCTGCTACCTCTTTAAGAAGACTTTTCCAATAGTATACTACCCTTTCTATTAAACACCTCATTGTATCTCCCCTGAGCCACTCACTTTTGATGTCATAAACATGTAATATTATATTTCCGATGTCTCAAAATACGATAACATAAGATATGATCATCTGCAGTTCTCTGTTTGTGTAGTCATGCCCCTTGTGTATGGGAAGATAGTGCATATCTGTCGATGAGATACAGATATAACTATCAATTTGTAATTTGTTCACATTCTTGGGGAAATAAATGAGCTCGGGAGCTGTCTCAGCTACTCCTCCATTCTTCTCCTGCAGTTGTGAATTCAGAGGCCATCACTGGTTTCTCATTGCAGAACTGACGCAATCTGGAGGTTTGATATTACCAGACAGTGGAGTGCCTTACTCTCTTATTGTACTCAGTGCAGCAAAGCAAGGAAGAGATAGTGGTGGTTGCATCTTCCTTCAGGTGGAATGAAGGCTTTCTATACACTATCGCACCATTCCTGCTGATTCTGCATCTCATCTCAGAGTTCAAACACAAAAAACAAAAACACACAAAAAATAATTCACACTGCTTTGTGATGGTGGCTGGGCAGTGAGTGCTATAGGAAACTCTGCTGGTCATAGCAACACGTCTCCTGTGTTTAATAACAGTAGCTTCATCTCAAGGCCAGGCTCCTAATGTAGACCTTTCAACCCAACTAGATCTTCCAGTGGTGTTATCTGAAGTGATCGGTGCTGTAATGAAGCCATCATCTCAGCATATATATATATATATATATATATATATATATATATATACCGGATACCGTACATCAATCCAGTCAGTTGGCTTAAAGACTAAATTGTAAAAAATATAGAGTGCCGCTGGTATCAGACAAACCAAAAAAAGTATATGCTGCAGCAAAATAAGTTGTCAATTGCTGAGAGTAGGGTAAAGCACTTTAAATTCTTTAATAGTCCACAAAGAAACAGTATAGGCAAGCGCTTTCGCACGTGCCTGCTTCCTCAGACCTTAATACAAAGACAATTAATCAAGATGTATTTATACATTACTACAGCCAATGATACCAGTTTAGTTAATGAGGCAAATTCCTTTTCCTAAAACAGGATTTAAAGAGACGGCATTGTTCAGACCTGGAGGGGCATATGCTTTAAAATCAATTATCCACCTGATCTGTTTCATTACTCACATCACCTTCTCTTAAGTTTTCTAAGATTTTTTGTAGCACTAAGAATGTAAAACTATGCTTGTCTCCTGCTTCTGAGACATGCTTTGCCAGTGCATTAGTCAATTTCTTATTACGTAAAGATGTTCCAGTATCCTCTCCAACATCTGATTTAGGTTTTCCAACATAGAAACATTCACATAGTTTACATTTAGCCATATATACTATGTTTCTAGTGGAACAATCTGCATAGAATGAGAGTTCTATAGGCTTCTTAGAATGTTAAAACAGTTTTTATGGATGAGCATAGTGCTTGCAATGATGGCAATGTTTTTAAGAAACCCAGTACTTTTATACCAGACAATTCACCAGCAATGGAAGCTTTTATTCATTTATGTGAAGATGACTTAAGGAAAGATTTTTGTGGAGGTAGTAAATTGAATTTTTTTAACTTGTCTTGTAAGGAATATGTGGCCTTAAATTCATTAGTGAGAGATGGGCACTTGATTATCAGACTGGCAGACAAAGGAGGTGGCATAATGGTTTTAGATAAACAGGTTTATATGGAAAGAATGAACTTTTAAGGAAAGAGATGATCTTTATTTTAAAATATGAAACATTGACCCCTAAAGGGTTAAATACTGAGTGTTGTTGGAAAAGTTTGATTTAATACACTGGTTTTTAAGTAGATAATTAGATTTATATTTAATTGATTGTTTAATTGAATAACAAGTTGGTAATGGTATATATAGTATGGATGTATGTGAATTGTTACTCCTTGAAGGCTTTTGGTGAGCCGAGGCGCTAGAGAGAAAATAAAGCGTTATTTTCACTGGTTGTTGTTCCTTTTTTTATATGGAAAGAATGTATGACATGCTTTATGATAGATACAGTTCTACAGAAATATCAGGTGAATGACATTATAAATAGGTTGAATTTCTACCTGTATGATATGCTGATGACCGATTTAATGGATTATTCATTGCACACATACTTCTCTGTTGAGCACCCAACTATACCTGTGATATATGGTTTGCCTAAAGTGCACAAAGATCCTAGACTCCCACCCTTCAGACCCATAGTATTCGGCAGAGGTTGGCTCACGAAGCCAATGTCCATATATGCCGAGAAACAACTTTGATGGGTTCTAGATAAAATAGAAACAGTGTTGAGGGAGAGTAAGCAGTTTTTAGAGCCTCTGTTCATTTGGGCAAGGCATAGAAATGAGGAAGCGATCAAAAAAGCTTTTTTGTAACCCTAGATGTCAATTCTCTGTTCACGGTCATTCCTAATGAAGAAGGGGTTGAGAATGTGAGGCAACTTCTTGTACAAGAAACTAGGTAAAGTAATACAAAGATAAATATGATCTGCACTCTGTTAGACATGATTCTAGAAAATAATGCTTTTCTCTTTGAACATGAATATTTCCTTCAGATTGTAAGCGTTGCTATGGGCACAGCATGTGCCAACACATATGCAAATTTGGTTCTTGCAAACTGGGAAAAGGAAATAGTTTTTAACAGTGATAGTTTCAAGGAGAACATCACCTTCTATAAACGCTTTGTGGATGATATTTTTTCATCTGGCATGGTGGATTACTGGAATTGAAAGAATTTGTATAGTTCTTGGAGAGTACCACCGTTTTTTTTGTCCTTTACCCTGCATTATTCTGAAGATGAAATTAGTTTTCTAGATGTGTTGATTACCAAAAACATGTTAGGTAATCTCTCCACCAAGCAGTATAGGAAGGAATGTAGGAAAAATAGTATACTACATCGTACTAGTATGCATCCCAGTCATACTACTAGGAATGTAGTTAAGAATAAGGTACTAAGGTGTAGGAGACTGCATACAGATGCAGAACCCTAAGGGAAGCTTTGAATAGACTTACATCTGACCGTATGGACAGGGGTTATAAAGCTGAGGAAATAAAAAAGGGTATGGAAGAGGTTGATAAACTGGATAGAACAAAAACTAGACCACATTGTTCAGAACAAACTTCCACTGAAGAAGGGAGAGGGATAACATCTAGTATGAAGGTGAAGAATAGGATGTGTCTGACTTATTCAGCAGGGGTTAGTAGAGTTTGTGAGGTAGTGAAAAGAAACTGGCCCATCTTGTTAGTAGATCCTAAAATAAGCATGGTAATAGACTCTATGCCTAGGTTTGGTTTTAAAATCTGTAAAAACCTGAAGCAGCGACTTTGTTACAAGCAGAACAGATGCAAGGAACATCTTGTATCACAATGCAGGTGAACTCATGCATGTAGAGCTTGCAAAGCCTGCCCTAGTATTTGGCCAGTTTGTATGGTGATGCATCCCATTTCTAAGAAGCCTATAGAACTCTTATTCTATGCAGATTGTTCCACTAGGAACATAGTATATATGGCTAAATGTAAACTATGTGAATGTTTCTATGTTGGAAAAACTAATCGTATGTTGAAGGAGAGGTTACTGGAACACCTTAATGATATACGTAATAAGAAACTGACTAATGCACTGGTGAAGCATGTCTTAGAAGTAGGAGACTACCATAGTTTTACATTCTTAGTGCTACAAAAAATCTTAGAAAACTTAAGAGAAGGTGATGTGAGTAATGAAACAAAATGTGTGCAACTCAGGTGGATAATTGATTTTAAAGCATATGCCCCATCCAGGTCTGAACAGTGCCGTCTCTTTAAAACCTCTTCTAAGGAAAAGGAATTTGCCTCATTAACTAAACTGGTATAATTGGCTGTAGTAATGTATAAATACATGTTGATTATTTGTCTTTGTATTAAGGTCTGAGGAAGCAGGCAAGTGCGAAAGCGCTTACCTATACTGCTTGTTTGTGGACTATTAAAGAATTTAAAGTGTTTTACCCTACTCTCAGCAACTGACAACTTTTTTGCTGTGGCTTAAAGACTATCGATCTATCTAAATTAGCTGTATAATTTGCACTCCAGCTGTTCTATAGTCAGGGTACAGGTGTCCACTATTTCTGCCCATCACAACCTCATGGAAGGTATGACTGTGACCCAGTACAGGCTGGACAAGCAGTTCTTTACAGACATATTGCATCTCTGTCCTCTGAAGAATCCCCATCCCTTTCTGGGGCTGGAAATTCAATGCTACCAGACTTGACCATGTGCCATACAAACATACCCATTTGTCAGTTCTTAAATTAGTTTCTTTGAGTACACCTTTTCTGGTGGCTTTCACTTCTGTCTGTGGGATGTCAAAGGGTTCTCAACTAAGTAATGGTATTTACTCTTCACATGGATCAGATTTCCCATTGGACTAAGCCATGGTTTCTTCCAAAAGAGGTTTCTGAGTTGTCCATGCACCAGTCCATTTATCCTCTTGCTGTCTTCATGCTGGGGTAGAAACCAGGCAGTGCATGATTTTAGGAAATAAGCTGATCTGTTTTCTCTCTTCTAGGGATGGGGGTTTCACCTTTCCCAAGCAAGTATTTCCAAATGGATTGCAAATTGCATCATCTTACTATTAGGTGGTTAACCTTCCACTGGAACATGCTGTGGTCAAAAGCCTGTCTGTAAGGTGTGTACTTGCTTCAGAAATGTCTTCATTGCATTCACTTGATCATTGCTGCATATCTTCAGGTAGCACTACTGTCTCACCTGTGGTGCTAGAGGTAGCCCCTTTTATAGTCTGTTTGTACTTCAGCTCTTAGCCTTCTGGACTTTGGTCTTAGGCTTTCTTCCACATCCTTCCATCCTAAAGATTTTCTGCTTGTGATTTAGTCCAGTAACTGGACCCAATGGGGGGGGTCTCTTTTCTTATTAGTTATAATGGATATGTTGACAGACATTTACCTTGTTCAGCCCCCTTCTTCTCCACTGTTTTCAGTGTACAGTGCAAAATTTTGAACTGGAAGAGGGGGAGACGAAGGGGGCTGAACAAGGTAGACAATATGATATATACAATGGAGAGAGAAGATTACAAGTGGAGGCTTATAAACTGGTAAAGAAGAAAAAGTACATGTTGATCTGAAGGAAGGGTAATGGTTAGAATTTATGCAACTGAAATTGGTTATTAAGGCATGGCTAGTAAGTTGAGGTATAATGCAGTCAATACAGGAAGTAGAGATAATTCTTAGTGCTAAACAGGTTGGGGAAATACAATTAGCAGGGAAAAGTAGGAACATTTATACGGGTCTATATTAGATGAACAAATGCTTAAAATGTCAAGTACAACATGCTCATCAGCTTTTAAGTGAACGTTCATCTAGTTGAAACCCCAGAATATCGAAACAAGGAGTTTGAAAAGTTATAGTTAGCCAGCCGTCAGGAAGCCAATGGCTGATGGCTACAATATACTGTACATCATTACAACCCCCCCCCCAAAAATTAACAAACAAAATAAAGTGTGGGGGGGCTTCACCCCACAAACCCCCTACTTAAATGTACCAACTCCGAGATCGCACCACTGAGGGGGACTATCAGAACATGACACAGGGTGAACATCGAGACCGCACCACAGTGGAGGACTGTAAGAACGGTGAGATAGGGTGTGCGTTCTGATGTCAGCCGTTGGCTTCCTCATGGCTGGCCAACTGTAACTTTTCAAAACTCCTTGTTTCAACATTCTCTGGTTTTGCTTAGATGAATGTTCGCTTAAAAGCTGTTGAGCATGTTGTACTCAACATTTTAAGCATTCATTCATCTAATAGGGAACCCATTTATACATGGTTAGTGAGAATAAATATGGACAGGTGATGGAAAAATTAAGTAGGAACAGGTGGGGGATTGTGGGAAGTGCAGATGCATCTGAGGAGGACTAGACTAAGGTGTTGAGAAGATATGATTAATGAAAATTTTTACTTACAATCTGTGACCAGTATATGAGATGAGTGCACTGGTGGTTCAGAATTCCAGTTACAGAAATATTGGA